>NW_018127942.1:1401334-1444432 GCF_001952655.1 Monopterus albus | reverse complement strand
AACACATTATAAGGGTTTGGAAAGTGGGTCAAGCTCATGCAGCGTCATGCAGGGGGAGCGTATGGTTCTGATCTGGCCGCAGGGCTCACTCTGTTCTGCTCGATGCCAGACCTCCAGCCAAAGTCCATCACCCACACTCACCCCACCACTGCCCTGGCCTCCCCCCCCCCCACCCCCCTCGTCTTTGTGACAGTGCACTGAATACTGAAGAAGCAGGCTGGTTTACAAAGGATGCTCTTTTCTCTGTCTTCTGTACTCCCTGTTCTCTTTCACCCCACATTGTTTTTTACTCTCAACTCTCTTAGCTCTCTCCCTTCCCTGCTCAGTCTCTGAGCTTTCTTCTCTGCACCTCTCATTCTTTCTCAATTTCTTCATCCTCACCTTTGCTTCTCTGCCTCCTACCCTCCTCGCTGTATTTATTTCACAAAACCTTCCATCTACTCCTTACTGCCTCGCCTCCTTTCCTCCCCTCATTCTCTCTCTCTCTCCCTCCCTCCCTAGAAAAGCATCTATTATTAACAAACACCTCTGACTCTCGCCAAAGACTGAACCAAGGTTCAGGCCAAGTTCCTCAGCATTTTAATCATCAATAATGAGCAAGAAATAATAAATTAAAATGCTTCAATCAAGCCTGTTTGGGTGACAGCAATTAATTCATGCCTCACATACAGTATGTGCAGCTCGTCTTAACAGGTGTTCCCTGCATAACAATGTATTTTTACCCAATATGCTGTATCCCAGGTTTCATGCTGTGAGAGGCATACCAGCATATGTCATATAAATCGATCAAGCAGCATGCAATGACCAAAATACACAGTGAATGAGAGCTCACATTCCAGCAGATAATGCACATCATGTCAGTCCTGCTAACAGGGAGACATTACTGTAACTGTAGAATCAGTCGTGCATGGGTTCCCGCCGGAGGGGTTGTGTTTAACCTCTCTTGAGGCAGGTTTCTGCAGCGGCTGCCATCCGAGGGCACAGGCACTTTGCTGTCAGACGAGCGCAGCTATGTACAGGCGAGGGGTGTCCCTGGTGACGAGTATGGCCTCTTTTTTTATAATCTGCTGCCCTCCTCTCTTTGAACAAACACAAGAGCTCAGAGCGGTGACTTGTCAGCAGTCCACCACTTAGAAAAACCACAAATTCTTTACCACTTCAGCTGGTGGAGCTTGCTGAACTACGGGCTGCAGCTATTGTTTTGTTCGGTGAAAGGGATACAGCACAGCGATGGCTGCCCCTAATACTGCTGCTTTAGATAGTAGGACAAGTTGGACGAATTCACAAGCCAAGCTGGAAATCAGATAAATCTGAGTATGTCCCGTTTATCACTGGTTTATTTATACTGGTAAACATCAAACAGAATCAACTGTAAAATCAAGAGCTGACATTCTCCCTTACTTGTGATTATCATTTCTCTTACATAGATTCATTTACAATGGTTGTCATTGGTGCGACATGATAATGTCAGTAAGTAAAAAATATGGAAACAAACCGTTCCTCACGATCTCATCCACACGTACAATCAGATTACTTCCCACACCTGTCACGCTGTTGGTCGTGGTTCAGTTGTCACCCAAATGAGCCAAGAGAGGAATCTTATCAGAGCTGAGTCTTTATGTAATTATGCAATAAAAATGTATCGATTCAAACCAGAGGGCAGTATTAGGCTGAGTCGACTTGTGCCACAAAAAATGCTGCATTGTGCTGTGTCTGGGAGTGTCAGTGATGAAAGGATGGAATGCTGTCTGTCTACTACATTGTGTTCCGACACCTCTGGGATGTAATGCACATTCATAATCTCCCCCAAAACTTTGCCAAGGTATTTAATATATGTCACCATCTGTCTGTAGCGCTGGAGACAAGAATCATGTTCAAAGTCTACAGAGATTGTATCACTTAAAGTAACAGGCAATGAGACTGTGAGTATAATAACCCCATCCCCTGTGTGTTTCTTTTTTTTTTTTTTTTATAATACAGTATGTCCAGCTTACTGCATTCAATACCACATGAATACTTATAGTTGTACTGAGATATACAGAATCTCACACAACTTAACATTTTTGTACATGAAGTTGTTTTATACATTGTTGTGCCTTTCATCAAAGTTTGGTCAAATGTCATTATAAAGAAGACTTTCATAGGCTATAAGGTAGAAAACAAATGTGAAATGTTTCCTGTAACCCTGTATGCCTGCCTTGCTCCCAAACATATGAGTGTAGCCTACAGGTCCTTCAATAGGGTGCACAGAAGCTCAAAACAAGGGAGACAATTCCTGTCTCATCCACAGCGGGCCACATATCCACTTTAAGAAAACGAGAGAATGCGGGTGAGAGGCTCCAAATCATAAAGTGCTCTCCAGAAGCCACTCTGACCTGGAGAGTTTGTCCCTGGCCCGGTGAATGTTTGTTGTGCTCTCGAGTTGTGGCAGCTCTCCGCTCATCGACAGGCTGCGCTTGGAGCGCAGACTGGCCCCAGGTTTGGGGTAGGCCACATAACAGCGCTCTCTGTATGAGTCTGCATTAAGGGAGTGCCTGCGGTTCACCCTCATTCCCCCTGCAGGCACAGTCATGTAATGCCGAGTGGCCTGGTGGGGCCGCGGACCCCTAGGAATGGAAGTCCATTTGGTTGGTTGGCCAAGAACTGCTAGAGCGATGGTGTGGGCCATTTTAACATCTGACGAGTTATTCCGGTTCATGTTATCAAGCTCAACATCTGCCTGAGCTTCAGCTTGGTGAGCCTCTGAGGGTTTTGGTGGAGCACTGGAACGTTTGGGTCTCAGAGCGCCTGGGGAGGCTGGGTGCCAGCTGTGGCTGCCTGCAGAAGTAGAGACAGTGCAGTCAGGGACGGAGGGTTTGGTGGTGGCTATAACAACTGGTGGTCGCTGCTTGGCTGGCTCTGGGGGTGGCAGGGCAACTCTGAGGCAGTCCTTGTCGTTCTTCTCTGGACGTAGAACCTGTTTAGAGAGGGATTTGGGAATCCCACAGCCCTGTAGCTGTCCGTCACTGCTCAGTGACCGAATATCTCCCATCTCTAGAGGCTGACAGGAGACAAATATGGAAAGGGAGAGAGAAGAATGAAACCAATTGATAGAGACACTCTTGTTTCAGTATCAGCAAAGCTGAAGAACACAACAGAAGAAAGCATGCCAAACTGACCTTATCTGCATCTCCCTGGTTACACACCCTGTAGCGCACAATGAGGAAGATGATAAAAGCAAGCACTGAGGCCACAATAATCCCTCCAATGATAATAACAATGGTGCCGCCAAGAAACTGGGACTGCATGAAATGACATCTCAAGTACTGTGGGTCGGTGGTGAAGTGGACACAACCTATCACCCTGGTGGCAGTCAGCGACGTCACCTGGTCATCGTAGATGGCCAGCACACACAGGTCATAGTGCGTACCAGCCGCCAGGTTGTTTACCAAGATGCTCTTACTGGTCGGGGGTATCATTCTGTGGAAAGAGAAGAAGCTTTGTGAGTTTGGACAAAGATGAGAATGGGTTAAATGAGAGGACACAGAAGCAAATCAGATGATACGACATAGTTTTGTAGGGATAAAATGGCATGACAATCATTTATCTCTGAGGAGACTAGTCAAGATCTGTCTAGACACAATCTTTGTGATATTTGATTTATTCCCTCCAGCATCATTGCAGATAAAAGGTTGCTCTCTGTAGGTAGGACACAGTATGCCTCTGTTTGTTCAAAACAACAGGATTACAGACTCAACTCTCTTAAGTGTCTTGAGTTTGGTAGTGGCTGCTGAACACCATATGTGCTGTTCACTTGGAGAAACAACGTCTGTGTGACGATCCTGTCATATCACAATGATTAGCACTATAAATGGAGGGAAATGAAAAAAATGCTGCGAATGCCAGTTTTTCAGATATACAGTAATGCTTTTTTTGTAAAACAGTGGCTGACTACTATTTCATCTTCCTATCAGTTACATTAGTGCTGACATTTTGTTTGATTTTGTTGATTAAGCATTATCAGGGTTTTGCACATAGTAAATGATACATTCCGACACAAGGGGATTATGAGTCAAGGAATAAGAAATCAGATACAGTGCATTAGTCTGTCTTCTTGATGGGATTATTATACACTGCAAATAATCATGATGACCCCCAGGTCTTATTCCTAATGACTAAATATCCAGAGGGAGTTAAGCATTCAAAGTGGACTATGCGGGTAAAACAAGGGTCAAACTGGATTATCGTTCCATTCAGCTGACATTTATTTGCATACACTCAGATTCAGGTATAATGCTCCTTTCCTAGGTTAAATTCTGTTATTTAGTCAGTAGTTAACAGAAAATGAGCGTTTTCTTCTTTCATGCTTAGTATTATCAGATATTTCTGCTTGTACCTATACACCAGTGAATCATCATAGGTCCCATTATACTGGATCTGGAACATGCGTATTCCAGGAATACTCCTCTGGAAGTTAAACTTCACCAGCGCTGAAGTGGATGTGGCCTCAGCAATTACTACTTTCTTCTCCTGGCTCGTCTTCGCATTCCCTAAAGGCACCCCACCCGCTTCTGCCCCTGTCTTAGTCACTGTGGCAATATCTGATGATCCGGGGTCAGGCTCCTGCTCTGTGACTGTGTTGTTGGTGATATGAGGGAGCTTAGTGATGACCAGATCTACCGTCTGCTGGGCTTCGCCGGCCGGGTTGGAGGCCACGCAGGTGAAAGAGCCTGGAACACAAAGCAATTATTTATCATCTTCCCTGATATTTATTATTATGTATAGGCCAAGTACTACAGGCCACATGTGCATTAAAAGACATAGGCCTATATAATCATCTTCAGTCATTAAAGGGATGTTAACATTTCGTATTTGCTTTCTTACTGGCAGTTAGATGAGAAATTTGATACCATTCTCTTGTTTATATGCTAAGCATGCAGCTGAAATAAGCAGCCAATTAGCTTAGCTTAGTATAAAGACTGGAAACGGGGGAAAACAGCTGGCCTAGCTGTGTAGCCATACCAGCACCTCTAAAGCTCACTCATCAACATGTTCTATCTCATTTGTTATATCCACTTAAAAAAACTTCACAGTTCTGTAAAGCTTTGTTAAAACAACTTGTCAACAGAATAAGGTTGCTCGCATAAATCTCCTCATAAAAGAACAAAGTGAATTTTTACTATTTGTTTTTTGTACAGACTTGTACAGATATATAGATTAATGTGCTTCAGGGGTGATTGTAGACTCAGTTTGTTACTTTCAGAAACAGCTGTCCCCCCTTGTTTCCCGTCTTTATTCTAAGATAAGCTAACTGGCTGCAGCTTCATACATAACACTCATGAGAGTAGTATCAATCTTCTAACTCTTGGCAATAAAGCAAATACATATATTTCCAAAAATGCAAAAACAAAAACTGAAATTTTAAGTATGTGATGAATTGACCACTAACTCATAAAGGTGTGAAAAAGTAAATCCTCTAGATATACATGAAACTTAACCATGAAAGTGAAGAAGTCACTTTCATTCTATAGGGTGACTTTTCTCACTGTGTGCCAGACATTCTTCCCCACTCTAAACTTTATTACCTGGTGTAGACAACTACTCTAGTCCTATAGGCTTCTGCGTACACAAACAAACAGCTAATTTTGTTCAGTCAACACCACACACACACACAGCCACCGGGGTGTGTAAACAAACCGGAGTCCTTGACAGTGCTGATGAGGATGTCCAGCGTGCCATCTGTGTGGACGACAGCCCTGGAGGAGTTGGACATCAGGCGTCCATCAGGGGCGATCCAGTGAATGATGGGGTCGGGGTCGCCCCTAGCCTTACAGCGCAGAGTCACACTCTGACCCTCCAAAGCTCGTAGCTCCTGAGGCCGAAAGAGGCACAATGGTTAGCGGGAGGGTGACAAAATGATTAGATAATGCACTACATCCTAAAACTGAAAAACCCTCTGAGCTAACAGTGATCATTTGTAGTTTACCAAGACAGTCTGATTAAATGAGATACTGTAATTAATATCTTTTTTTATGGTGTGGTGTTTTAAAACCTCATTTTCTGTAAATATAATCAAGTTGATAATTGTCACAATATCAAATTATCATGATTATGAAGGCAATAGAATCAATATGACAGTCCACTGCAGTGTACACACCGGAGTCTAAGTGAAAAATAGTGCTCTGTGTAATTATGTAAGCGAGGTGTGCTGAATGTGAATGAGATGGTATGGCTGTTATTATTTGGCAAGGAATTGATCAGATAATTTTGTTTGGACATATGAATCAAGAGCTAAACAACTGTAAGCTGTCACTGTGTAATAAGAGTGTCACCACTGATCCATCAAAAGGAACTCCTGTAAAAACGCTCCACTGGCTACATTTTGATTGCTTTTTTTTTAAGTAAATCCTTTACATTTTACAATATTCAGTTAGCTGTGTGCCCAGATGAGTACCAGAAGTCTTGGAAGACTCCTCTGGCTCACAAAGCTAATACATGTCATGACAGTCAAAGAAAATGCAAAGCGCCACCTTGGATTAACCGAGGCATAATCCAACGTCTGGCTCAGACAATTAATTGCTGTCTTAACTGAGATTATATACCTGAGAGTGCCTGGTGATGAGAGGAGGTTCACACAAGAACTCTTCCTCTGAAACAGTCCAGAAATAGCGTCCGGAGAGGTGCTGCGGTGAAGCACAGGTCTCTAGATCATCCTCCCTCCTCAACCTCCGCAGCCAGAGCAGCTCACAGTTACACCTCAGAGGGTTCCCTCCGAAACTCAGCGCAAAGGAAGAAGGTCCCATTATCCCAGAAGTGGCAAGGGAGCCTGCTCTTTGGAAAATGGGGTCAGGAGGAAGCTTCTGCAGCTTGTTGGAGGTCACATCCAGCCTTTTGAGCTTCTGCAGCCCAGAGAAGGTGCCCTCTGGGATGTAGCTGAGCATGTTGTGGTCTAAATTGAGAGTGTGGAGATTGGGCATCCTCTGGATGGCCACCCATGGGGCACTTTCTAAGTTATTATAGGATAAGTCCAGCTCTTCCAGTGCTGTCACATCATTAAAGGCTCCGATCTGGATGTGTGTTAGCTGGTTGTTGTTGAGGATAAGGTGGTGCAGCTTGGACATGCCACTGAAGGTGTCGTTGGTGATGTGGATTAGACGGTTGCTGTCGAGGTGAAGGGCTCGTAGGTTCTCCAAGTCTTTGAAGGCATGAGGCGCGATGGCACCAATAGTGTTCCGAGAGAGGGTCAGGTCTACCAGCTTGGTCATGTTAGCAAAGTCTTTGCGTTTGATGCTGGTTACAAAGTTATCCCCAAGACGCATTTCCACTGTGTGTCTGTCGATATTTGGGGGCACAAACAGCAGCCCCTTTTTGTCACACAGAGTTGCCAGGTTGGGGTTAAGCACCTGGCAGACACAGCGTTTGGGGCAGATTTGAACTTTGTGCGCCTTCACAGCCACACTGACGACTATGAGATAAACCAAGAGAGACTCCATTTGGTTTTTCAGTCAGGTCAACAGACCTAAAAAGGAACAGAGCAAACAGAGAGGAACTGTTTATAAAACAAAGCATGAAATCTGGGATTGTATTTTGTGTCATTAAAGCTTTATCAAGCTTTAATTTTTGTAACTGTCTAATCACATGTGACATTGAAAAATCCCTCCTCAAGAGAGAACCGGTGGTCTCTGCTCTGTAAAGTTAAAGCTTTTCGGTTAGATTTGAAACACTATCATTTCCAGCTCACAGATAAGATTTACAGAGACCAAGTACTGAACAGAAAGCTAAGTGGGTGAATGCCTGAACAAACAATAAATGCTGTGCAATTAGACATGAAACTAATTAGTCACCTGCAGGTTTGAGAGTGAATCATCCCCAGTAATCGTGTATGATTTTTGAGACAGCTCTCCTTTTTAGCCCCCTGCTCAGTCGCTTGTACTTTTTGATATGATAATGCCAGTCCTTTTATGTTTGTGTACAGAAGGATTAAAGTCTAGACTGGCAGTCCGGGGCTTCATCAGAATTTGACTCATATCTTCCAGGATCGTATCACCAATAGGAAAGGATGACTGGGCCCAGTGCCTCAGTGAGGATATGCTATGCCTTGCTATTGATTTTCTCTCTGCTCTCTCTGCTGCTACTCTTACTTATGACACAACTGAGATGGGGGATAAGGAGGAATCCATTTGATGAATCCTGAGACCTTGTCAGGAATGTAGCATGTCATAAAACTAAGAAAGCGGGCATCAGATCACAGCTCTGCAGGCGTACCATGCAATGCGTCAAAGCAATAATGACATTGGCTGAGATTAACTTAGAACTGAACTGTAGGATCATTTTAGTTACACATGTGACAATCGCCCCTCTGTGTGTCCCATTACTGCACACAGAAAGGAACACCAATCCAAATAAACACAGAAAAACAAGAGATCCAATTCCACAACTGTATTAAAAATCCAGAGGCTAACCTTTAAATACAGAAAAGAATGGCTGATTTATGATTATAGCTTTCTGTGGTTTGCTAGTAATGCGTCCATTGTCGATGGTGGGTCTTGGAGAGTGTGCATAAAAGTCTTGCCTCAGCAAAGAGCCTGCCAACTGAGTGCCTTCATGCTTCAAAAGCTTCTGTTGCACCAGAGCTGTGGCACAAAACCCACGGTGTAATAACCTTGACAGTCGGAGTATGAGGAAAGTATCAGAGCAAAGAAAACATCAGACAGGACAGGAGTGACATGCTGCCATGTGGGGGCATGTTTTTAACATGAAAAGGGAGAGTGAAGGGAGCATGGTAGCATCCGCTGACAATGGTTACATTTTGACAGCTGGGTAGAATATAACAGCCCGACAGGGGAGAGGTCGCTTTGAAATGGCCCATAACAGTCAGGGGATGAATGAAATCATTGGAGGGAGCATGCTGGGTTGACATTTTCATGAATATTGCTGATTAAACAGTGATGCATCAATGTCTTTCTCGGCCTATTTTTACAACAAGGGACAACTTCATCAAGACACACAAGAGCCCCAGTTTGTGGAATGTAGTCTGAAGAGCGGGGGTGCAGAGATCCGACTGTGGAATCATTATTAAACGTTGTCGTGATTCTCTTTTAAAATGGCAGATGTCTTGAGTGTCAGTCAGTGCTGCAAAGCTATGTGTAGTGCTTTCCAAGTACCTGTGTGGAAAGTTTCATATCTATTTTTATTTGTGCATGCATGTGTAACAGAGGATAGTCCACAAAAGCTGAGGTGTACACAAGTGTGTTCATGCTTGTGTGCCTTCTACCTTCTGCTCTGACTGACTGGCACAACCTGTGGATGTGCAATGAAGTGGAGAAGACCTGCTACATCCAGACTTGAATGGCACTGAAGACGCGATATTGATTCAGTCTGTGGCGATGTTTTTTTTTTTTTATTGTTGAAAACTCAGCCAAACGTGAAGAGAATGGTTACAACGGTAATCCCTACAAAATATGTTCTGTGAGGACAAAAGGACGGCTCCTCACTGCTGAGACAGGGCAGGAAATATCTGGCGCTGTCTCCATAATTTGCATTTAATTATGGGTGTTCCACAAAGATTTGCATAACAGGTAGCATTGATCAGGTACAAGAACAAATAAGCAGACAATCAATCAATGTATTTATCAATCACGCACTTCATCTTTAAATGTCACAACCCTGGAAAATCATTATCTTCCAAGTTGGGCGGTTCATTATAGTGAGGTGACTTTGGAGTGTCACAGATACACAAGAAATCTGATTTTTCTGATACATTAACTGTAATCTCCTTTTTGGTCAGTCACATGTTCCTTTACTACCTCTGAGCAGGTCTTTTCATCCTCGAAGAACAGAGCAGACTGACAGCACACACCCACATATACACACCAGTGGGTGGACTTGTGCCTAATAGAAGTAGCTCACTACACAACAACCCCTAGCTATGGAGACAGACATTCATGTGTAGCAGCAGCATACTGTAGGAAAGGATATCTGTGGTGTCCCTGGGGCAGCATTCGCCAAGAAAAGCCTTATGCAGCATACTGCATGTCAGTTGGCTGGTGAGGTCATGGGGGATATTTTTTCAGATGGTCTAACTTATGCTGTAGCTCATGTGAGGAAGCCTCTGCAATCCATATCTGGGCATGGAATCAGGAAAAGCAGCCCTGTGAGAGGAAGTTAATGAGATGAAGTTTGCTTGGTTTGGCTCCACACAGGTCGACACAGTGGCACATGGCAGTGTCTCTACACCATCTCGTCTGGGTTTCTCAGGGAAAGGCAGCCGGACGTGTGCCACTGCCAAAAATAAGCTCTGTTATGTCAAGGAGGTAAACTGATGCTCCAACATGTTGGTAGAATAGTATTGACAAAACAGTGAAATAGGTCCTCAGCTTGCCTGCTTTATAGGACCAAATGGAGCTGCCGCATCTGCAGAAGAGGATCATATTTTGACTGAACTGGTAGAAAATGTATTGCGTCGAGTAAATGCTCCACTAGTCCAAACATGCTGACCAAACACTGATGCTGTTATGGACCGTTTAACTAGCACATCTGTGTTTGTGATTGTGGGTATGTGCTGTGACACCCTTTTCCTACAATCTGCCAATGCGATAGCTCTTGGGTGACAGCCTTGATGCCATGGCAACACAGATAACGTCAGTTTTGGGTGAGATGTAATCAGTGGCTCATTTTCAGATCACCTAATAATATTTTAGAATAAAGAGTCGCCTCTGGAGGAAAGGCCCTTGACAACTGAGGATATGTTTGGCGGCCAGAGCAGACCCATTGTACAATTTAGGACACTGATGAAAAGAAAGGAGATTCTGCACTCTGCTGATTTTGTACTGGATTCAATTTTTGAGTGACTGAATCATTATCCTTTTTTAGTCTTGCATGTAATAAAAACCAGCTTGTGTGCGAATATAAGTGTGTGCATACAAGAGTGCCAGGGGGACAGCGTCCTAAACAGACCCCACTGCATCAATAGAAGTGCTGTTCATCAACATTTACAACTCCCTCTTGTAGTGTTTTCCTTCACACAGTATCACAGGAAATTCAGTGCTGCCTTGATACAGGTATGTGGGGTATTTCTCATGACTGGCGCACGAGTCCAACAAATAAACAAGCAAATGCACACAGAAAACACTTCATTTTGGAGAAGTTGCAGTCTCTTACTGAAGAGGGAGACAAATTAAAATGCTAATCACTGGCTCTGGATCTTAATTCTTGCACCGCTGTGACGTGCCCTGATGTGAGGGGCTTATGACCTGGGATTTTCTTCTGGAAAGAGAAATGCAGAACACCACCTCTGAATATCAATAAGGCCCCGTCTTGTCAATGCTCTCCACAGTATGGGCCCCACAGGACTGTAGACTTTCAGATTTGACAATTCCCAAGTGCAATTTCAGGTACAGGAAGTGTAAGAAAAAGCTAAATTCCTGTTTCTCTTTGTGATAATACTGCGCACAATTACAAGTTTTCTTTTTATTGCACTTTAATGTATGAAAGCAAGCACAGCCATAATTAAATCCATGATAAGTGTATTCCCCCTCTTCAAAGAACCTCTGGATCTTTTTTTTTTTACCTCACCCAGCAGCAAAATTGCTAAATAATGTATAATCTTCTCTGTCATTGTGTTGTGTTATCAAAAACAGTACTCACTACAAACACATCTCAGTGTTTCAAATCTTAATGAAAGCATTTCTTTTGCTTATTTTGTGGTGAGTGAAAATTTGGGTCAGTGAAAGTGAAGCTGTTGTGCAGAATATCCTGGATGCTGATGAATCACATATCATTTCTCTGCTATCAGTAGCAGCGTATAAGCTACATGAGTGCATAAACAACATTAAGGGCAAATAAAAGCCACAAAATGAGGTGTGGGCTTGGTTTCACTGGTGTAGGAGCTACAACTGTGCCTCGGGCACTCATGAATAATAAGATATGGGATAACTGACAATCAATATAATACAGGAGCATTATACCTCATCCTTTATTTTAAAAAATCACTAGGACCATATTTTCACCACTCTTCATCAGTCATCTGACAAACATGTCCCCCTGTCCACCCACTTATCCTATTATTAATTGTGTTACTCAGGCTAATTCAGACTTTATCACAGCACAGACCAGCAGATAGCACTGGATCGTCTGTGCTGATTAAACACACAGTAAAACACAATACATCTGAGCTCAATCTCAATTTGCGCGCATTGAATAATGGGTACATTATTCTCAGTTTCACGTGTAGGAGAAAAAACAGCACAGAGTGCAGCCAAGTGGATACTAAAAATAAAACTGCTATCTGACAGCGTTCCTTGGCAAATTAGATTTTTTGACCTTGCGGTACAGTTCCCGGGCTGGTGGGTTACAGCCACTACCCCTGTCACAAGGGAAAATCTAGACCCTTTCAGATGAGTCCTGAGAGAACTACTTCGAGTCAGTATTGACTGTCTCTCGTAAGACATTTCCCCAAAAGAGTTCAGAGGCAGCCTATATACTGTGATACTGAATTTACCTTGCAGATGAAACATCAAGACAAGTCAAAGGAGGGTGAGTTTGAGCTTGTTTCCTCCCAGGGGGGCTGAGAGCATACCGAGAGTGGCTTGCCTATAATGGGACCTCCGTCGCCTCTTGGAGATAATTTAGGTGTCCCGAAACACGCGTCTTGGTTCCTATAACATGTGACGGCCTGCAAAACCAGCGATGCCCTTCATGAAATCCATTTCTGGCAGATAAAGGGCGATTTCTCTGCGATCTCCTCACATCAGAGAAATGCAACTCAGATTTTCCTCTTTGATGAACAATGCTGGAAAACGCAGCCTGGAGGGTCCCGGTGTGGCTCCGATGGCTGCAGCTGTACGGGATCGCCTCTACTGCGCATCCGCCTGTGTGCACCTCCAGAAGAGAAAACGCCTTTGTAAGCGACAGGCTGCTTTAATATCTACAGCGCTGTGAGTGACTGGTGCTGTTCCGAGTCCAGCCAGATGTTCAGATCACATTCACTGGGTTTTTACTGGCGACGCAGGGCTCATGGCGAATTAATCCAGATTGACCGAAAGGTTGCTGCCATAATATACGCCTCCCCCCCCTTCTGCCCCCGGACTACTGTCAACCACCGACCCGGCTCCATTTCTGACCAGGGGTGCTGTGCTCGGAATGGTAATCGGGGCGCTCCGAGCTGCACAGAGACCATTTGTGTGCACAGAGAGATGCAGTGCCTCTCAGCCTATCTCACAGGCAAGCATCATAATTTATTCATGTAGGCTAGATTGAACTCTTCTGCACGAAAATGCAGCAGGGCTATCATATAAGAAATAAATGTAATTAAACAAAAAAAGTGTTTAAAGTGTTTAATCTACACATACAGGAGATTAAAAACGAGCCAGGCCATTATTAGACCAATAAGGGTCTAAATAAGCCACATCTTGAAAATCCATGCATTCCATTAGATTAAACCTTTGCTGTTCAGTACTGAATGTCTGCGTTAAGACAAATATAGCAGTCTATAGCTGAATATTCCTTCATGTATTATATAGATTAGTGGCAAGAAAATGTTGAGTTGGCTGAAACTGAAAGCCCTAGGGTGCCTGTGGGTCTGCCTGGCACCCAACCAACCACTATCTGATGCAATGATCCTATAAGGCCTTTTGTGCAAGTTGGAAAAGTAGCCAATGCACCTAAGTCTGTTACAGTACAGTGGCACAGCAGTCTTCATGGGCACGCACATTCAATTGTTTGGTTCCCAACTGCAATGACTTAACGTATAGTGCTCCTCAAGCCTCCCAGCACTTTGAAAATAGATGTTTTTTGTCATCCAGAGAGTCACCCTGACAATTTATATTTCATATCAACAGTTCTAACCAGTTATAACACAACCACTTAAGATCAGCAGCAACAGCCTCAGTGGTTTAAGCATTCATACTTATTGAGAACTGGAATGACATTAGTTTATTGAACTGTGTATCCTGCTGTGTGCACCGTCACTGACTTTACATGTAAAATTTTTGTTGTTTCACTCTTTGTGAGATCAAGACATCAGCAGACCTTCAGGCATTTATCTCAGAACACATGTTCGCAACCTGCAGAAAGCCCTAGAAGAAAAACTGACATTTACCAGTTTCAACAACATAGGAGCATTCTGCTGGTGGGAAGTGTTAATGTCAGGGCCTGTGATGTGACCTATTGTGAGTGTCTCATCATAGTCATTGTGAGCCGACTGTTGGTTTTGCTGTGCTCCTTTACTGTTTTAATTCATGTTGCTCTATTTCTCTCTCTCACTGGTGCATGTCATCCAGGAACTGCTGGTAGATGAGGTTGTCTGCCTGTTCACCCGTCCAGCTCTTCTTCTCCAAAAACAGGCCCACGCTGTCCCGCAGAGGGTCAGCAATGATCCGACTCCACAGGGTCTCTGTTATCCCCAGTAGCTCACGCACATGAGCAGAGAAGACCTGCAGGGTGCACAGCAGGGTTGTGCCCTTTGATAAAGTGTATGTTTACAGTATCTAAAAATTACTTAATAAGAGTCAAGTCTCACTGAGAGTGATAGTGTCTAAACTTTCAAGGAGATCTCACCAAGATTCTGGCATTATGATATGAAAAGGATCAAAGGTTACACTCCTCAAAAGAAATGCATCAGTGGACCTACAAGCTAAACCAATATACATCTTGATGGTATATACAATTCTTGTCTCAAGATCCTTCATTATGAGTTTACACTCACCACAGGAAACTGTTTCCTTTTTTCAGTTTGGTGCTTCTACAATAAGGCAGAGCTGAATACATAGAGGCACTCTTAGCCAATTTAGTTCTGACCGCCGGGATAGGTAAGAAAAACAGTCGCTTTTACTGTAATGTATGGGATGCATCTGATCTGAGGTGTTTGCTGGCAAGTTCCAAAGCACAACTTTAACTGGATGTACACATACAGGTATTTTAAAAATACCAGTATGTCTTTAAAATCTGTGATTCCAAGTCTTGGCAAGTGGATAGAGTTTACATGAATGAGTTTTCTCCCAGTGACGAGGTTGCCTGTGAAACATCACTGTGACAGAAAAGCATAATAAGGTCAGAGCTTTGAGAAGTGAAATATTATCTTGAAGGCTAACAGGCACATAACCTATGATGGTTAGTTATTACTGTTTAGTGAGGCAAATGTTTGAGGTAATGTTAACCTACTTTGTATTGTGGAAATCCTAAAGATTCAATCCATCTTGCAGCATCATCACAACTCCACTGTAGGACCTCCATGTTGCCTGTAAGAAAGTTGCCATGGAAACTGTTACCTGTACTAGGTGTTAATAGCCTAAGTGTTTCTTTCACCAGCCTAATCGCGTTTTTGCCCAGTCATAAACTCTATATTAAAATGTTATGTACTTGAGAAGTGAGAGGTTTTGGTTATTTGGCCACGTTTCTGACACCAAAGCTCCCTAAGAAGGTTTCTATCAGGTAACACTAGGTGTTTATAGGAATAGCCAATCAGATTCTTGTAATTTAGGGCGGCTGGTATATTGCTCGAAGTGATTGGCGTTTAGAGCGGATCTGTCCCGCCCACACCGGATGTAAACAGCGAATGTAGACAGTTTCATAGATTAACAAATCATCGGCGCTGGTGCTAAACACTGACATTCACATAGATGGTGTTTTGTAGATCTGTTCACAGCATTTAAATACCCCTACTCCCTGGAACAGTTCTAGTAGCCAAAGTTCTTTTTGCAATCCGGTGTCTCGTGAGATGGGTCGAAGGAAAAGAAAAATCAGGAAAAGAGGAACTCGACTTTTCACATTGGAAGAATTTTTCTGCCGGTCCCTACTGAATAAAAAAGGTAAAACAAATTCATGCCCGCCTTTTACAGAACTGTTGGCTTTGTTTGACGAGCATGCAACTCAGAATAGCTAACAACCTTTCCTGCTAGCTAGCAATATGTTTGCTTTAACGTTACACACACAGTCCACACTTTCTTTTTACACCCATTTAATATTCATAGGGAAGGTATTTTGTGCATTACATGAACAGGAGTGACAAGTCCAGTGCAGCTCTCAGACTTGGCTCTAATTCATAGTGCCTTGGACATTGAGTTTAACATGAACTGAAGTCAGCTAATGTGTGGTGTTTTACTTCTTGCAGGCCCCCTCCAGCTGGGTCGCATGTGTTACTCCTCCTGAGTGGTAAGAGTTTCCCCTCACCAGCTTTCATGGCTGAGGAATTAATTAATGGATGTTCTGTATTCAGCACAGGTTCCATTCATTTTTACATTACATACATTTTATCACATTGACTGTATCTTGGTGTTTGTTTACAGCTTTTTGTTATTTATTGGCCAATATATTGGCTGGCTGTATTGGTCTGCAATCTGCATGATTTGATTTGGCCTCTATGTACTGTCCTCAGATCTGAATGGTGTGGTCTATGTATTTGACTAAAGTGACTGAGCTAGGCAAAACCTCTATGTAAGGTTTCAGTTTTCATACCGTGGCATTAAACATAAAGGTGGTATTTATTTTATAGCACAAGCTCACAGTGGCATTGCATAGTCAGTGGAAGAGATTCTAAACCATCTATGCATTGAAAAGTCTCATTTCAGTATATATTCACTGACCCTTCCATACTACTACTAACTGACACAGTATGAACTAGCACTAATCTTCCTTCCTTCTGGTTACTACAGCATGCTTTACTGCATGCGTTATACTTACAGGAAGTGATTAAAAAGTAGCTAAGTACATTTACTCAAGTACTGTACTTAAGTGCAGTTTTGAGATATCTGTGCTTTACTTCAGTTTTCCCATCTTCTGCTGCTTTATACTTTGACTTCACTACATTTCAGAGGCAAATATTGTACTTTTTAATCCACAACATTTATTTGATAACTTTATGTACTTTACAGAATCATGTGAATAAAACAAAATAGAGTTTAATATTAAGATTTGATTGGTTTATTTAAATGCTACTCAGCAGTATGTAAAGTACTTCAGTTTATAAGAATGTACTGTATCCATTGTAGTTAGTCAAAGTCCAAGATGTTGTCTTCAAATGTCCTGTATTTTTCAGTTTACAGTGATATAAATTAAAGAAAAGCAGGAAATGTTAATATTTAAGAAGCTCCAACCAGTAGCTTTTGGGGCATTTTTGCTTGAAAAAATACTTAAACAATTAGTTGATTATGAAAACAGCTGATTATTTGATAACTGTTTCAGCTTTAATGGATATAGACTCTTCAGTACACTACATTTTATCACTGTATGGAAAGTGAAGCAAACTGAAAGGAATGCTGAAAGTCACTGTGTATGTTGTGGTGATGGATAAATGTCCTCAGTGAACTTGGTAATGATGAAACCAGGCAGCAGCAGATTTAATCATATGCTTCTGTGATCCTCTAGCCCACCACCAAGCTGTTCATTGATGGCAAGTTTGTCGAGTCCAGCACGTCTGAATGGCTTGACATTCACAACCCTTTAAGTATTTAAAGCTAAACTACACCAAGCCAGCACAGAGGCTGTACTAAAAGCTGGCTGCAGATAACCACTGCAGCTTTGTAGGGGCAACTTGTGTTGGAGATAAATGTTGCTCTGCCAATTTCTAATACTATAATTTGTAAAATGAGCGAAATTGGAGCACAGTCTATACAGACAGTCATGTTTTATATCTTCCAGAAAGGCCTTTCCTGCTGGTCTGTGTCAAAAAAGCCTCTAGCATGGCAGTGATTAGATATTGTAGCATACAGAATCTACTTTTAATCACATAACATTTCAACGCTTTAAAGTATATGAAACAGACATTTGATTATTAATATTAATGGCTTCATGTACATGTAGTGAGACCAAGTAACTACTTCCCCTGCTCTGTCTGCATGGACGGTCTCCTGCTCCTCAGGTCACAAATGAGGTGGTGGGATGTGTTCCCAGAGCTACCCAGGAGGAAATGCTGTGCTCCAGAGCCTTCCACTCCTGGTCCCAGACCTCCATCCTCAGCTGGCAGCAGATTTTCCTGTGCTACCAGCAGCTCATCAAGGACAACACTGTATGTATGAGTATGTTTTTGCTGATGTTTGAAATTCATCCCCTGTTGATTGTTCCTCTTATATTTTAGAAAGAACTGGCTAAAATAATCACCTTGGAGCAGGGTAAAACTCTTGCTGATGCAGATGGAGATGTATTTAGAGGACTGCGTAAGTAACACATCGACTTGACATCCAGCTGCATTATGTGGTTTTTATATCCTGATTGGATTAGAGTGCTTGTGAATATATAGCAGAGATCAACTTCCCCTGTTGAAACTGTTGTCTATTGTATCCGTGTCTTTTTGATGAAAAGTCCTTAGCTTTGGCAGCGCTTGATACCCAAGCCTGGGTGAAAGTTTGATACTAAGTGGCTGCAGGGTGTCCATTATTTGAGTGTAACAAAATATTCTCTTTAAAAGTGGCTTTTTAAATTAATAATGGGACCACGGTTTGGCTATTTTGCCATATAGAAGCTTTTCATGAGGCTTTTAAAGTCTTCAGTTATCACAAAGTAAGGGTTAAGGTAACAGTATTCCTGCAACATTACATTATTCAGTCATGATAATGTGTTACTTTCTATGCATTTTTATGCCTTTCTGTAAAGCACTCAGCAGCCCCTGCTTTTAGATGCTTGCTTTATATAGATAATCATGCAGTTCTCCCCACTGAGGCACACTCATTCACTTTGGCAAACTGGCATCAACAAGAATCATGTTCAGGAATTTTAAGAGCCGCTTGTAAATAAAGGAAGATGTGTTTTGGTTGTTACAGGACGGCACTGCCAAGGAAGTTCTTGTACTTGGTATAGCTCCCAGTTTTGGGATGCCCAAATTATTCTGACACACTACAGTAACTTATCAGCTGAAAGACAGGCTACATCTGCAGGTGTGCTGCCAGCATGAGAGATTTCTTACAGTACTGGGATCACAGGTGCTCAAAGTTCTCACAAGTTCTGTTTCAGTTTAATCATAGAGAAAAGAAATGCATTTTATTAGGCAAGAGACTATGTACAAAGTGGATAATGCATTTTGATGTAGGAATTAAATCACCTTAAATGGCTCATATTTCCCTCCAGATGCTGCCTATTACTTCAATACTTTGTGTATCCCATATCTCAACATCGATTTAACCTTGCAGTGTTTTATTGGTTGACTTTACACTTTTTTTGTCATCCCCTCTACTTCAGTGGTGGTCAAGCGCACCTGCAGCATTATATCCCTCATGCCGGGGGAAACCTTGTCCTCCATCACCAAGGGCATGGACACACCTACTACCTGCCCATCAGAGTGTGTGCTGTATCACCCCGTTTAACTTCTTTGCCATGATTCCTCTGTGGATGTTCCATCTCGGCATGGTGTGCGGCATCACCTACCTGATGAAAACCTCTGAGTGGGTGCCAACCTGCACCGTGCTCTTGGCCAAAATGCTTCAGGATGCTGGAGCACCAGACGGTACACTCAACATCATCCACCGCCAGCATGCAAACGAGTGTGTGTGTGTCTGTCTGTCTTTGTGCTTGTTCTGAAGCACATGATCTGTATGTGAAATGGTTGGAAAAAGGTCCAAGGACAATTCAAACACTAATCATGTACCCCGCGGCAATATGTAGAAAAGAACATTTCCATAATATATACAACCTATATTTGTAAGTAATTCACAAGTGTTGGAGGCAGAAGGATTTAAATCTCTGTATCCGAGGCCTCTGTGCTCTTATGTTTTGCCTAAAGGGTGCAGCACAGATAAAGACAGGATTTACACGTATCTTTGTGTAGAGGTGAACTTCATCTGTGACCACCCAGCCATCAAAGCCAACAGCTTTGTGGGCTCCAGCCGGGCTGAAAAATACATCTGTAAGCAGGGCTCCAAGTATGGCAAGCGTGTGCAGTCCAACATGGTACAGCAGAACTTAAAATACTCGTTTTAGCACACTAAATATACTTTTCTTTTATTAGGGGCTTCATTGTTTTCCATGGTAACAGTGTTCTTATTTTTTATGCGCACAAATGTATGGATCCATCTATTTACGTTTTTATTGTTACCATGAAAAGGTCTCAGTTCTTAGCTGTCAGTCACTGAGATTTGTAACATGTGATTAGCATTGTACTGCCTCAGATCTCCTACAGTCTACCGGAGACAGACCCTACAGAGCTGTGGCCTACATTTTGCATTTTAGGGTGCTAAGAACCATGATGTGGTGATGCCTGATGAGCATTTTCAACCAGCTAGTAGGTGCTGCCTTCGGAGCAGCTGGACAGCGGTGCATGGCTCTACCCATGAGAGCTGGCGGAGCACTCCAAATCACTCCAGGCCAGTGCAGGTAACTTTGAGTAACCATGTCAGTATTTGGAAAAATTTTATTGCTTGCATTTTGGTATTTGCTCTCATGTATTTTGATTGAAAGGATTGCCCTCTGTAAAAGGAAATGTTATATGTCTGTCCTGAAGGCGGTCAGCCAGGGGCAGATGTGGGTCCCCTGATCTCCCCTGAAGCCAAGACCAGGGTGCAGTCTTTGATCCAGAGTGGGGTGGATGAGGGCACCAAGCTGCTGCTGGATGGGAGAAATGTCATCGTCAAAGGTTATGAAAATGGCAGCTTTGTAGGACCAACCATCCTGGGCAATGTTGTGATGAGATGAGAACAGGAATTTGGCTGAGACAAAAGGTGCAACATAGCTGTCATTTTTTCACTTACCGAAACATCTAATACTATGCAAATGAATTTAGGGAATTTGGGAGTGATTTAAGAAACTTTGTAAAGTATAAAATGTACTATTAATAATGCTTCATGGAGACTTTGCTGTAGATGATGTGAAATCCTGAAGTTCTGATATGATCATTTTGCTGTGTTCTAGCCGGACATGAAGTGTTACAGAGAGGAGATCTTCAGACCAGTGCTTGTCGTGCTTAAGGTTGACAGTCTTAGTGAAGCCATTTCTATAATCAACAGCAACCCCTGCGGCAATGACACTGCCATCGTCACCACCAGTGGAGCTACTGTACAGCATGCAAATATACACGAGGTGGATGTAGGCCAGGTGAGAGATACTTTTACAGTGGCCAAATAAAAGGACATAGTCTGTTGAAGGTTTGGCTTTCAAACTGGGAAATAGACTACTCATCAAGTGCTTTTTTTTTTTTACATTTATTTTTGCAATATATAATAAAAGGCCAGCAAATCAAGAGGGTGCCATCACAGTGGAAACCCAAGGATACTACCCTGGGATGCTAAGCTTAATCGACAGTGCATCCATCATAACCTTCACTGACTTCTCACACACCTTAAGAGGAAACCCAAGGAGGAAGTGCGGAAATAAGTCACATGTCTTTTTAGGGACATATTCACACCAGGGTATTGGTTGGTTATTGAACTTTGAATATTCTGGACACTCTTGTTGCACAAACACACACTAATGCAAAATTACATCTGATTTGGTGACGAGAGACATTTTTTTTTGTGCTTTTTCCCTCCTGTTCACATCCTGTTCTGATCTGGTGAATCGTGATTTTAATCAAGCTCAGTAACTGTCATGATCCTTTGTGTGTTCCGGTGCCACATTTCTTAAAACCTAAAGAAGAAATCAAAAGCTTCAGGGATTCTGTTGCTGAGCAGTGATAGCAGAAGTCTTCTGTCAGTATCTTCTGTGGTTCTTTAGTTTGTTCTGTGTATCAGAGCATGGGGTAGATACTAAAGTATTTATAAATAGAGCAGTTGCTACATTGTGTTAACTCATTGTACTCCAGTACAATTGAAGCAGTGGTTGCTGCTCTTGTCCTCTAGATGTGTATCTATACTGAATCCAGTCCGGTGGTGGGATTTGTCTTCTGTGTGTCAGAGAGAGAGAGGTTCACAGTTTTGTACTAGTCTGTCAGAGTAATACTTTTTTGGTCATGAATGATGTAGATGTTAAATTACAATGTTTTACATATACATTTAAATGAGAAAACCATTGTGAAAAAGTATTAAGGGGATGAAAGTGTCGGTTGGTGTGCTGTAGTCAAGGTTCAGTCTGTAGTAGACATGATTTCATCCAGAGTATTTGAGCTACTTCAAACCTTGATTTCTCTCCTAAGAGTTGTGGCTGAAGATTGAGGGAAAACAAGATTATTTAAGTGTGTTGATCTGTTTGAATAAAGACACTAATTTGATTCAGCTGAATTGTGTTGAAATTGTCCTCTGGTTCTGTTGCATTGGACATTACATATTATGACAACATATTGGTATGCTAGAGTTAAGAAAGCACAGACAAAGGTTGCCAATTGAGCTCTACAGATGAAATGTGGGTGGTAATGTCTGAACTTGAGTCATTCTGATTCAGCAATGCATGACCTAATATTTTGCAGATGAAGGCATGCCACTGTTTTGACTAGCTGTGAAATGTAAACAGAAGTAATGCTCCTGGCAGAACATTAACCAGTGAATGTCTTTCCATTGACACCACTGACTGAAAGGCTGTGCACTGTTATTTGTGGGCTGTATGCCTGTGTTTTGTAGTCAGCATCTTTTATTTTGATATTCACTGCTGAGCCCTGCACAAGGCTGAAACAGCTGTCACCGCTGATGACGTCACGGCCTGAGGAGCGTGCCGCTATTCGGATATCATGGTGAGCCTTAACCGTGTTTAGCGTAAAAAAAAAAACAAAAACGTAATTTAACATGACTACAGTTCTGGACTATGTATTTTATTGTTTCCACTGCAGTTGTGGAGTTTTGTCTCCAAATTTAGTTCCTAAAGGAACCTGCAGCAGCGTGGGTCAGCTTACGTTAGCTAGCTAGCTTGTTGTCAAACTTGACTGCTCAGTCACCCTAGCTAAAGTTATCAGAGTTGACTGAGAACTAAGTTACAGTGTATTAACGTAGCTGATGTGAATTTCATTGCACAGATAACAAAAGTCGTTTTCTCTGGTATATAGCCTAGTATTGTAACTTTTTAAAAATAAGGAGAGAAAACTGGTGGAACGTTGACTGTTGAGACAACGGTAACGCTAAATCATCTTATATAACGTAGTCTGTATATAAACCATTAACGGCTAGCTAAATAAGACATAAGGCTGGTAAGACACCATTCATAAAAGGGTGGCTAAACCAGCCACAGTACACTCTAATAACACGAGATTATTTTTAGAAATACCGTAGAGCTGTGTATCTACAGACCCCTCCATCTAATTGAGGCTGTTAGCCTCTTATTTTGGAAAGCATATGATCCTAGTAAATACTGTTATTTAGCAACAGCACTGAGTATTTTTATATCAGGCACTGGTTCTGTGGTGTCACTTTGTCTTAGCTGCATGTGTCTGATGACTTTAGTCAGCAATGAGATTTTTTTTTTAAATCCAGGGAAGGTTCTAAAATTGTTGCTGAAGATGTTGATTATAAGATGAGTCAATAGATTGTGCAAGATAGTGTTCTCTGTTCTCCAAGGCCATTTTTTGCTCATCCTCGCTCCCTCCTTTGTAACCATAGATTTACTTTATATTGACTAAGCTGTAGAAAATGAATGAATGAATGATAGAAGTCACTGGAGAGAACAGTAAAACCATAGTTGCATAAAACTCACGGCCAGACCTTTTTCATACGCTGAAAAGAAAGGCTTGTAACATCCTAAAATTAGATAAGTTTTCACTTCTTTAATTTCTATATCCTGGTTTCAGGCGTGGTATCAGCCTGTTTATATTCACAGACCAGTATTGGCCAGTCTGTATTGATAATAGATAATAATGCAGAAGTGCAACATTGAAAGGCAAGTTCATGATTGTGGCACATCATCCAGAACATTTGGCACTGTCTTCCATACGTAACAGGTTCTGTAGATGTATGTAGGCTGGTGTATTTTTATGTAAAGTGTTTGTATGATTGTGTGCAGAAAATAATTTCAAATGAGCAAACAATCCAGTCCAAGAATTGAAGAGGTCTCATGCTTTGTTTTAAAGTCACACATACTGTAGCAGCGCGCACCCTTCTGTATTGAGCAAAGAAAACCTCAAGGGATTCTTTTATAGTTGTAACTCTAATTTATAGATGCCACTTAGGCTCTGAAACATTTCCATGATTAATAACTAATAAAGGGACAAAGCTAGGGGGCACAATTGCTAGACACTTCTTCAACAGTCACATGTCCAGTTGTAGCATTTCTATCCATTTTTGCAACGGCCTCCAGACAGTAGTGCAATTTAAATGCCTGAAATTTTCACAGGCAGTAACATTTTCAAGTAAACATATCCTTGATCCCTTAACTTAATAATTCCTCACATTAGATATGGGTTTTGCAAAGAGATGTTGAGACATGCTTCAGTAGTCGTGTATTGATCAAACATAAGGATCAAAGGATTCAAGTCCACCAATTTGAAATAGTGATGTCTTTCTAAATTCTCTACAGGAGTTGACTCAGCAGGGAGAGGTTGATTTTGGGATGCGCCCCTGTGGTTGGTTAGAATGTCTGATGGGGTGTGGCCAAATGCCCTGGTATAAACAACTTGATCACGTCCTACACTGTGTCTTGTCATGCTGTAATTGAACATCCCTCAGTACTAGTCAGCAACAGTTCAAGCAGATTGCTTGAGCAGTTCAAAGCAATTTAGTTGTATAATTCTGTCGCTGAGCTCTATAACAAGGCCTGTTGATTTTTGCTGATTCTCCAGAGTGAAGATGAAGTCCACCGTGCCCTTATTACTCTGGGTCCTGCTTACTGTTGCAGGGCTGAGCCAAGCTCAGGTCAAGACCTCTCTCATGGATTTGACCAACAGCATTGTGAGCATCCTACCCAGTCTCAGCCGCCCGGTAAACCACAGCCGTATCTTCTACGCAGTGATGTTTGATGCTGGGAGCACTGGGACCCGCATCCATGTCTACACCTTCATCCATAGTGACTCAGGTAGAGCTGGGCAGGGCTCAGATTACTTTGACCTGCTTTAATCATTTCATCATATTAGTCCAAGGTGAGAAACCTTTTAAATTGTACCTGTATATACAGAAGCAAAGATGCCATACTGTGTTAACATGGCATGTGAAACACTTAAAATGAGCAATTGATTTCCAATGCAAACAGCAGCATACCAAGCTGTTTCAGATCTTTATGCATTTCCTCAGGTTTCCCTCTATCCACTAAATTCTCACTTCTGAGGACATAGGTCATACTTGACATCGTTTAATAATAATCCAATTTTGCCAGTTAGTATGCCTCATCTTGAATATGGAGGTATGTTCTGCATATGTATGCTAAGCGGATTTAGTCCTTTTAATGCTTTTAATAGCTTCTGCATATTTGATGTGGGTGGATGTTGTGTCTTTTTTAGAGGAGCTGCCTGTTTTGGACAATGAGATGTTCCATTCCATAAAGCCTGGTTTGTCAGCATATGCTGATGCCCCAGAAATGGTGAGTTAATTGTCAAATCTCATCAGTTAATGTGAGCCAAAGAGGAAAGGTCTTTTGGCTCCTAAGAAACAGAAACACTGCCAGTAGTCTCCCTCTGTGTGGAATCAAATAGCTAATTAAAGTAAGTAGGAACTGACAAAAGCAAAATGACAAGTGAAGAATCAGGCAGCTGTGACTAACAGAACACGAAGTGTTGGCATTTTGTCAACACAGCCAGTCACCCTGTTGTCAAGGCAGTTCTGTGAAATGCTGTTTTATCATGAGCATTGTCTCTGGTTTTAAAGGCAGGACACACTGTGAGGATGTTATTGAAGGTGGCCAAGAAGACCGTGCCTCGCTTGGAGTGGAAGAGGACCCCGGTGGTCCTCAGAGCCACAGCTGGACTTCGGCTGCTACGCACAGAGAAAGCTCACGCGCTTTTGGACCAGGTAAGAGTGAATTGATACTATGATGCGAGATACGATTGAGATCTTGAAAGCACTGTTTACATAATGCCACCGACGCTGTAAAGTAGAGTGCAGTTTTTAATTGTAGGGGAGTTGTTAGGTGCTACATTGTCTGACACCTTCAAAGGAAAGTGCAACCTCTTCTGCAGTGAAGGAGGCAACGAAAAGAACATTTTCAGCGCTATGGCAGGTGGTACAGAAGCAGGAAGAAAGGTGTTGTTATCAGAGTGGTGTGAGCTTAGTGTTGAAGGTTCTTGTGGAGGGGATAAAATACTAATGGAAGGCCCGGGGCACCTTGGAAGATAAATGATACTTTATTAATCCCCTTGAGGGAATTAATTAATCCCTTCAAGTGGAGGGCACCTCTGGATGCGCTACCATTACACTAGATAACATTAAGGCCATTTCTCTGCTGCTTCCCAGGGCTCCCTTGTGCTCTCCTTCTCCCCCTTTCTCTCTTGCTCTTACCCACTCTGTGCTATCTTCTTGTTCCTTCTCAGGTCCAACATGTGTTTGATGAATCTCCCTTTCTGGTCCCAGACAACAGCGTCAGCATAATGAATGGCACAAACGAAGGTAACGTCTGTCCACCGATGAGCAATGCGTCTGTCAGATATCACAGCCACTCATGTTCTCTCTGCAGCACTTTGTAGGTGACATAAGTGATCCTTCTGCCCTCGCCTTAATGTGCTGTGCAGTTTCTGTAAGGAATCTTTGTTTACTGCAGACATTTGACTAAATTGCAGTAATAGTATAGCTATCTTTTATGATGACACTTAGAAAATTAAATTACTTTTCACCACAAAGTTGTTGTGGGCTGTAATTATGTGGTGAACAAAATATTATTGTCTGTTCTGCCATAGTGTAATTGATTTGTCAGCATTTCAAACTTGTTGAAATTACAGCTCTTACACATGTTTGCACATTTGTATACGAGGTAACCATTGTAATTTCTGCCAACATTGTCGTTAGCTTTTTAAAGATGAACTTGTGTATTCCACCTGAAATGACTGTTTTCTGTTTCTTGGTTTGCTTATTTTGTAAATGTAGGTATTCTGGCTTGGATATCTCTGAACTTTCTAACAGGTAAGTACTGTCTTCAGCAAAACACTAATATTTAATATGCTGTATATACAAATTTAATTTAGTGTCTGAAACTGTCATAGTGCCGTCTTCTGAATGTACACTGCAACAGTTTCTGTGCCTAAAGAAGACGCCTCAGTGTTGGGATTTTATGTTTGGGCTGCACATGTGCCAAATCACCCAAGGAAAAGTATGGCACTGTTTGCAATTTTCTGCTTTTCTGCCTAAATTGGTCATGAAATGTTTAATGGGTGTGTATAATAAAGGCAAGAAAGGTCATGATTGATTGTGTTTTATCAGCTTAGAAATTTTGTGTTTGTTGATATTTGACTTTGGTGAAGATCAGATCACATTTCACGACCAATTTATGCAGAAAACCAAGAAACTGCAAACAGTGCCATTACTTTTTAGCTCTTTCTGATGTGGCTGCTGGACTAAAGTGGGAAATGTTTTCAGGTCACCTGAATGCCCAAAACAAGAAGACAGTGGGGATACTGGATTTGGGCGGAGGTTCCACACAGATCACTTTCCTGCCAAAACAGAAGGTCTGTTGTTTAATTGCATGTTTAGAGATGTCTCTACAAACGAAATGTAATTTTTGGTGATTAGTAACCCAAGGTGTCCTTCATATTACACTGCAGAAAACCATTGAAAGTGTTCCTGTTGCTGATTACGTTGCCAGTTTTGACATCTTCAACTCAACATTTGAGTTGTACACTTACAGGTAGTAGTTTTGATAATTTCATAAAACATAATTCCATTTGAATTTTATGGTATTGTGTCAATCCCTGATTTAATCTATTAAAGGTGATTCTTTATATTCTTTTTAATTGGCCTCCATTATTGACTAGTTCTGCTACAGATGCCTCTGACTCTGTTGTTGTAACTTCATGTGGATCTATTATTTATCATCAGATGCTAAATACCATTTGTTTGGCCTATTTTCAGAATGACTTGTTACACATACACCGTTTTATGGTTGATTGTATTTTATCCAGCTACCTCGGACACGGACTAATGGCAGCACGACTGGCTACGCTGGATGCTTTGGGTGCAGAAGGTACTGTGCTATACATGAAGAAAAGGTGTTCTGTTGCCCTTAGCTGTGGGTCAGTGTTGTTCATTGAGTGTCTCACTGAGGGTGCTGAGTAACAGTGAGTCAGTTCTTTGCATTTCTCCCCTTGCCTATCTCTTCATCAAATACTGAGAGAAGGCAGTAACAAGCCTGACATGAATCACTGAAGGTCTTCAGAGAAAGTTATGTGACTTGATTTGAGGCTGCTGAGCCAGTTAAAAGATTAAATGAGTTATTTCTGTGCCCTCACAGGGTTGGAGTGGCGGGTTTTTAAAAGTTCCTGTCTGCCAAAGAAGTACAGCGATGAATGGAGCTTCGGAGGGCTAACCTACCATGTTAGCGGGGACCCAGATGGTAATGACCTGTTTAAGTGTAATCGAACATAAATAGAAGAAATCTAAAGCTATTGTTTTTGTGGAAGTACAGTGGGTTAAACCAATAGTCTTAACAGGCTATAAATGTCTGGCATATCTGACATGACAGAACATATGATGACAAAACACTCACAGCGAAGTCTATTAAAATGGACCTAACTGAATTATGCATCGTTTCATAATGTTGCTCCAACATGAGATGCATCATTTAAACCACTGTCTGTTTCCTCTCCAGGTTATTCAGGATACAAGCTTTGTTATCAGGAAGTACTTAAGGTGGTGAAAGGGATTATTCATCAGCCATATGAGCTCGAAGACAGCAGTGTTTTCTATGCATTCTCCTATTACTTTGACAGAGCTGTGGACGCGGGACTTATCGGTTAGTACACGCAGCCACTGTACACACCTTCTATAATTATACAGACCCAGTAGGATGTTTCTCCAATGGGAGACATGAGCAGGAAAATGTGAGTCATCTGCACCTGTCTCAGTGGATCTGACAAGCTTTAGGTATATTAGAGAAATTGCTGTCCTCTGCTAGTCCAAGCTGAAAGGCTGAAAGCTCTATTATCGGTATTATGGAAATGTGTATGTAGATGAGCTCTTGTAATGAATAGTATAGCATTTAAAATGTAAGTTTGATCCTAGTCACCCCTTGTTGCAGATGGGGTCCAAGGAGGGATGCTGGAGGTCAGAGACTTCAAGAAGAGAGCTAAAGAAGGTGAGATGGGCAAAGCAATGTATTGTTACTATGAGAGATTTGCAGCTCCCTGTACAATGTGCATCTCAATAGTCTGGAGTTCTATCCTCACTGCTGTCTCAAATCCTGTCCTCATCCCCTCAACTGAATACAGATTGACTGATTATCCAACACGATTCCCCTTTTCTCTGCACAGTGTGCAATAAGATGACCAAGTATCCTCTCATCAGTCCTTTCCTGTGTATGGACATGACCTATATCACTTGTCTTCTCAAGGATGGGTTTGGCTTCAAGGAGAGCACTGTGCTGCAGGTGAGATATTATTACTGTTATTAATCAACAGGATTTGTGGTCCTGCTTATAAGGATGCAACAGAAGGGATAAACTGGAAGCAACATTTTTCAAAGGCAGGAAGGCAATAAAAAAAAAATCAACTGTTCCTAGTTCAAAGATGTGTAACCCAGAATTAAATTTATTGAATCATTATTTATTAACTTGCATAAAAAAACAGTTGTCTGAAATAACTACGATCATATTAATTGACCCTGGATAAGTAAATGGTGATGTATAATGCTACTACCTCTGATCCTTTTAGTTAAAACACTTTATAGTACTTTTTAACAAGCAGTCAAAGGAGTGACTGAATGTATCTCATAATAAGGAGCACAATTCCTACTCTGAGGTGAAGGAGAAAAAGATTCTAGACAAAAATTCTGTTATTTTATTTCAATAAATACAAAATGCATTTGGCTGATTGGGTTTCTCCCCCTTCTTAGCTGACCAAGAAAGTGAACAACGTGGAGGCGAGCTGGGCTCTGGGTGCCATGTTGGACCACTTCCACAACCTGATCCACTGAGGGGAAGTGAAGAACAAACACTGCTACTTAATAACAAGTAATGTGCACTACCTTATCTAAGTGCTCCAGACATGTGCTGTTTGTTTCACAAGAGCAGAACTAACCTCATGAGTAATTCTTAATTTCTTTTTAAAAAGCAATCATTCTTACGTGTTGATATATTGAGCTATAAATGAGCAGTGTGTTCCCTTACTCTAAAAGTGAATCGCTGGAGGTTAACATTTCAGTGAAACATGTTACCAGTACCACTCAGTTTATGCAGCTTTGGGCATTACTGAATAATAATAATAATAAATGTTTGTCTTATTCAGGCTGATAAACGGGGTGGTCTGGCTGGTTGTGCTGTGCAAGACCAGTGTATACATGCAGCAATATGAGACTGTGCTTCCAGTTTTAATGGAAAGTGTTTTGTTATTACTAACAAGGATAATGGGGTTTGTGTGTGTCTGGCTATATTTAAGTTAGCAATATGAGTTTTAGGTAAAGTGGGACTTGTCTCTCATTTGAGACCATTACAGCATTTCAACCCTCAGACGTCGGGTTACACTGATTTGCACAGAACAATGTACGCTCATTATAAACCTCTCATTATTTCTTTGGGAGTATTTGTCTTGGAAAAACTTGAGGAAAAAGGCTGTTTATACAAACTCTGCCATTTCACACTTGTCAAAATAAAACCATTATTGGTTGCTAATTATATCTACAGGAGTTAAAGTCAGTGACTAATCTGTTTACAGATGTCTATGTTTAATCCACTGTGAGTGAGTCTAGTGCTGCTGAAGTAGGTAGAAAATGACAGCTGTCATGGCAGACTACAGCAGTGCCACTACATCATCTCCATATGCATGGCCTTCGGTCGTCATGGTCACCAGCTCATGTGGCTGAGAGAGAACTACCACGGAGTCTGCAGAGCCTGAAGGGAGGGACACAATCACAAAGGCAAGTTGAAAGAGGAGAAAATTCCCAATCCTGTCGGTGAATCCCATTTCCACTAAATGCATCCATGTTCCCCTCACTTGTCTTTTCCTTGTGTCAAATGCAAGAACAAACTGAGAAGAGAGCGGAACCAAGGAAATGCGTTATAACTGACATGAGACGTCCTTTTCTCAAGTTTCCAATCACCAGCTGATTTCTGATAAATGGGAATGTCAGTCTAACAGATTTTTTGTGAAGGATACACTCGTGTATCCTCAAGCAGCTTCCTCCGTCCTCACTCCTGTCCTCAAATGAGTACAAGGAGATGGATTCACTAAATAGTGAATCACCTGCAGTTTTTTCTTAAATTTAACAGTCAGTCAACAGGCATAATCAAAGTTACATCATAAATGATGGCAGTAATTTCACTGTGGTTGTAACTTGGGACCACTATTCGACAAAAATCCTGTGTTTGACAAGATTTTTGTGACCCTTTATTCTTGCCATGTTACATAATTTTGTGGTGTTTATAACCAATTCACTGCAGATAGAGGTAGCAACTATTCCACAACTATTAAGCCTCAAGTCAAATGAGTCAAGAAAACTAAATGGAAGGAACTAAACAGGAAAACTGCTGCGTCTCAAACGGTGATTAAAAACACTTCACGAGACAGCAACACCACATGTTGACTCAGCGCTTCTGGCATAAACAGAACATTAGGAATTTCACCAAGTTAATGTTTACTCCAAAGCTGCTGTACTGTAGAATTCTTTGCTTTTGTGTATATTTTGTGTTATACATGTGCAAACACCTACCTGGTGATCTCAGCATAGCATGATGAAGATTCATGGATTCCACAGTTGTTGTCATGGTGACCATACTATCTCCGTTTTCACCGTCAGCCTCCAGGAGGCTGCTTTGTGTCAGAGCCTCTCCTGTCAGTGGCAAACAACAAACCTTTGTTTTTCCCCCACACATCAATTCACAAGAAGTATGAGATGGAGAGTGACACATAGCCACCATCAGTCTGAGAAATCAATGTTCAAACCTGAAATCTGCTCATTATTACTGACTTTCTAAGTTAGTTTGCCGCTTTTTTTTTTTTTAAGGACTAGCAATTCCAACACAGTCTGATTTATCCAGTAACTGTTAAATATAAATAACACAAACTACCCCTCTGTTGTGAAGCTGCTCTGCTTTTACAAAAGACAAGCCTCTTTGGGGAGGCTGACCCGAATAAATCTGTTTATAATTAGAGCTTTGGCAGCATTTCCTCTGTGGTGATTCAGCTGCGGTGGCTCCCCACTGGTAGAGAAATGTTACGAGAAGGCGAGTGTGCTGTCTGCTCTGATTGTTTCGTGCTACAAAACTAATTTAAGTTGATTTTGTACACTCAGACCATATGCTGGAATGTAACAAGCTCACTGAGAGACATTTTTAATCCAAAGAGGTACTGAAACGGAAACTAAGAATGGAGGCAGGAGTGAATGTGGGTAAATTTGCCGGTGGCAGATTTATTCCACTATCCATTTGTTTATCTCGCTTACTTGTAAGGAGAATACCAAGAGACATTTGAATAAGGTGAGATAAGCCTGAAGACATGAATTTGAGTTAGCCCCATTTTAATTTTGATATTACATACTTTTCAGACTAATTCAACCTCATCCTAACAGGCCTCCTTCTGCAGTAGAGTTGTGCTGTGTCTGCTTTTTCAAAGATATGAGCAGTCTAGAACAATTCAGCTACAAACCCTGAAGAAAAAAAAAAATTATGATAAATTTTTAAGTGCCAAAAGTCATTAATGATTCAAGAAATGTTCCTAAATGTAATGCGGACCAACACCAGTGCCATGCACGGTAAGATGTATAAACTCCACAATCCAAGGATTAGCATATCCACCTACTGCACTGGGTGTGGGTGGGGGTGTGTGAGAAGAAGGCTGAGAGAGAGAGAGAGAGAAAGACCTGTTTCTCTGCTTTCGCTGCTGAGCCCCTCCTCTCCGTGTCTCTTTCTCATGTGGACATTTCTGCTGCCAGACTGAGAGAAAGTCTTCCCACAGATCCCACAGTGATGAGGCTTCTCACCTAGTAGACAAACAGAGAAACACAAAGAGATGCACTATCTGTTCTGAACTGATACAGCATGCATCTCTTCAGTTCACATGATCATATACTATATCTGGCACACAGTAATTACAAAGAAGTACTTTGCTGTGCAGCTGTAAAACTGTGTCCCACTCACCAGAATGTACGAGCATGTGTTTTCGTAGACTGGAATACTCTGCGAAGGATCGCCCGCACCCATCTGCTTCACAAAGAAAAGGTTTCTCTCCTGGAAGCAGCCACCCACATATACATACTGTTAACTCCATGATGCAAAGACCTAATGTAGTAAAATCTCTTTACTGCAGAAATGTGCTTTAAGTGTCAGATGTGAATGTGTTTAAAGCGATCTTAATGGCCCAACGCTATGCAACAAACTAAATCTATGGAAGTGTTGAACACTTTTTTTTTTTGTTTATGGGATCTGTGGTGATAGACGACCTATTATGACAATGTAAAAAAAAATGTAGTAAAACTTCTAATTAAGCAGCTTAGTATAGCTCACAGAAAACTGTTCTGAACGCATAGCAAAATATAAACACTGCACAGTATAGCTGATCTAACCAGTCCCTAGAGAGAAGCAGCAGACTGTGGAACAGGCTATCAAAAATCTTAATGTCACCCTAAATAAAACATGACAGAGTACTGTTGCTCATTGCAGCAGTGAAATGGAGGCGCCAGGGCTGCTGACGCTTCAGATCTCCAGCCTTGACTGCACCAAGGAAGCATTAAATGAGCACAGTCAAATGGCCTGAGTCAGTTAATGCTTCCAGCATGTTTTGGACTTTTATATGTGGGTATCTTCTGCACCCCACCTGTGTGTATGCGTCTGTGGTTCTTCAAGTTTCCTGCAGTGGTAAACTTCTTGCCACAATTCTTCTCCTTGCAGATGAAGGGTTTCTCACCATTGTGAGTCCTCATGTGAACCTGCAGCCTCTGCAGCACATAGAAACTTTTCCCACAGCCCTCTGTGCTGCACCTGAACATTCGGTCATTCCTGGGAGTCGAGATAAGCAAATAAACAAGGCTGATTTTCTCCTCTGCACGTTTCCTTTGCAACAGCCCTGAACAGGGTCAGACAGAGCAACCGCAAATAGATTTCCAACACTGAAGTTAACTGAACCCATGCAGCACAAGTACACAGTTCAAGTCTCAGCTGTTTTTCTCCCATTTGCATGCTCTCCCTGCTTCCACTGCAAAATAATCAGTGGTAAACACGACCTGAGCTGAGTATATACTAACTTAGTCTCAAAAATCTTGGAAGGGGTGCAAGATTATACGTGTCATCCAATAAATATTAGTGATACAAGTTTTGCTGCAGGTAACAAAGAGTTTCAACATGCGATTGTGAAATTATTTAAATTAGCTTGGACTCTTTTTGGACTCAACACCAAATATTTGTTGCATTAAATGTTAGGATTGTGTAGTGGTAAGAATCTGGTGATATGATGTATATCACAATGAGAGGATTATGATTTGATATATTGTGATATATCACAATACAGTAAACAAGGTGATTTATTGTTTCTTAAATCTATTTTTAGAAAAATTCATAAGCAACACACCACCATATGCATGAAATCTACTGTTAAAAGGCTTAATTTTTATGTAATCAGAACAAGGATCTGCATTTGTCACAGTCCCTGTAACATCCAACAACATACCACTACTTGGCATGTGAACTATTAATTTAAACCAGATATTGTGTTTTTGAGAATCGATACAGTATCGCAAAGCATAATATCATGATAGTCAAGTGAATCCGTATTTTCTTACAGCCCAAGTTACAGGTAATATTTACTTTGAATTTTCAGTCAGAAGCCAAGGCTGCAATGCACAGAACCGTGGTGTACAATAACTTCTATAAAAAGTTGTAAAGCGGATTAACCTGCAAGCTTGCATTATTATTTTTCAACTTGGAAAACGTATCCACATTAGCCAGGATTTGCACAGGGCTGAATATTGATGATTTGGCAACAGCATCTTGTTGGGACTGCTGCCTGATTCTATTATCTTCCACTGCAGGGTGTGTAAACATCTTACCTGTGTGTTTTGAGGTGGTATTTGAGATGAGCCGGCCAGGTGAACGTCCTGCAGCAACCCTCAAACGAGCAGCGCAGGATCTGCTTGGAGAGGGGGCGGCTGCTCCGAGACAACAGCTCTCGCTTATCTCCGTCTGCTGTCAAACTCTGTGTGTGGTCACCTAGGCAACCAGAAGCAAGTGTGAGTGAGGTTGAGCAGAAAACAATCCAGTAGCGCCAGGTGGCCGGCCTCTGGAGCCTGGCTGTATAAAAGCTAATCACTGGGTACTGACTGAGACCCGCCGAACAACCGCAGCCAAAAGAAAACAACCGGAAGCTGAATGCAATCACTCTCGTTTAACCTGCCTACACTCCCCGCTTTGAATGTCTTTAACAGTTCCAATTTTGCTTGCAGCGTGCCAGCAGTAGTGCACCTATAACTGATAACCCCAGTGCTGAAGGAAACTTGTCTAATCTAATGCAAGTTGGTGGGAGGGCAGCCATTACAGTGTCTCAGTTAGAGGAGTTGAGACCCACACTGGAACCAGTTCCAGTCTGCTGCAGACAGAGCTAGTGCTTCACCAGCTCAAAATAAGCTGATACATTTCTCACTCTCCTGTTCTGTTCTTGGCAGATCATGTCAGACATCCAGGGCTGGATCTGGAAAAAAAAAGGCCTCTATACTTCATTTTGATAAAAAATAATAAGGTAAAGGAGAAATCACACGTTTTAATAAACATGCAATATACAATGAAGATGCATTTAAGCAGATGATTATGAACCACAAAAACAGGCTAAACTGGAATGACAGAAAATAAACTGGGACCCAGGGAGAAAGGCAGAAAACGTCACTCCAGGATCACTTTTTAATCAGGACCTCCAGCTAAAATAGGCTCCAGTTAAAATAGGCTGTGATGTAGTCTTGACTCCTGGTGTGAGTCAACAGCGTGATACAGCACTGTGTGCTGCAGGATAGACATCTGTCTAATGGTCAGAGTAGAAGCTTTACACTGAGATAAGGTGAAGATGCTGATGGCTATCACTAAGTACGAAACGTATAAAATGCAGCAGGAGAAGAGGGCAACATAACTGACTCAACAATGAAAGCAGAGTTTGAAAGGCAACTTAAAAATATTATACCAAAGCAAATCTGTGCAGTTGGTGTTGTACCCTACTCTGTGACTCCATCCATTTCTGTGAGCTAATCGGGAATTTCAGCCATACTACCACTGCACATATTTTTATTCTACTTCACTGTATGCTTTGTTTATGACTGCTATAACCAAACATGGTTAGAAACAGTGTTTAGAATGGGTCACAAGGCCGGTGCTCAGTCCTTGCTCGATCTGGAAGACATTCTGGTCCATCATGATGAAGGAAGTCTCAAAGCTCTTATTTCTGCTCTGAGGAGCGAGGAAGCTGCCTGGAGGAGCTATAACCAAGGATACACGAGTGCATCCTTCACAGAAGTCTGTTATGGATTAACACACTCCTTTGTAGCCTGTAGCTGCAGTATGTTAACTGTTTCCACCTGATTCCAGCTAAGCTAATCCACCTGGCTGCTGCATGCATCTTAAAATTAAATAGACACGTTTCCAAAGATGTTGAACTATTCCACCAGCCTTGTCTGGGGGTGTTCTATTATCCTTTCCTGAAGGTTATCCTGATGGCTTGATTACCTGGTTGACCTGTTTGTCTTCCTCTCTGTCTTGTCTTTCTTGTTGCTTCTCTTTGCTCTTGTCTAACCTGTGTGTGTCTTTATGGCCACTGCAGTTTTAGCGCCTCACTCCCTCTCTAAGGCCTGTATTAGTCATAATAATAAATGCACATCAGCTCATCACAGACAAAGCACACCAGCATGCACTGAAACATGGTCATACTTCACGATAATGTAGCATTTACTGCTCTACAGGGTATTTGTAACCAAACCTCTTAAGTCTATTTAGACAAAGCTACAAATTCATTTGGATTCAGTTTTAAGATGAGAAGTGTTGAACACAGTTTCAGTCAGTGCTAAATACACAGAAGTCTCATCTCACTGACCTCGCTTCCCTTCTGTCTGACTTGGATGGCTGCCATAAGTAAACCAGCAGAAAAACGTGTTATCCCTGCACACAGGCTTGTTTCTTTGTTATTTTGCTTGTTTTTCTTATTCTACTCTAAAACGTGACATTACATCACAGACAGCTGGTGGCAGCACTGCATACACTCATCAACAGAATAGCACAGTATTTTTCTGTGAACAGCCTGTTTGACAATGTTCCAATAAAAACTAGAGAAACATTTCTGCCTGTGTAGAGAAGACAAAGTGACCTTACCATTGCTGACGCTAGCAGCTCTGGCATCTTGGCTGGCCTTGGCATCTCTTGCAAGCTGTGCCCGCGTGGCGGCAATCAGGCTGTCATGTGCCAGCTCCTGGACCCGCAGATACCAGGGAGCGCTGCCGTCTATCCCGTAGTCTCCCGATGAGACGCCCTCGTCGTCATCCTCTCCTGTGCCATCTGCAGCAAAGATCAGGGACTCAGAGGAGGCGGTGATGCCTGAGAAGGAAAGAAAGACAGTGAAACAAGAGAATCAAGGCAAATGCAATGTTCTGTAAGATCAATGGACTGAGCCTCTCCAGGTCATATTTCTGAAGTCATTAATGTCCTCCCATCTTGCTCAACAATTTTGGATTTAATGTTACGGCTTTACTCTGAAAGGGGAAGAGGATAAATATTCACAAAAAACAATCCCTCTTCATTCAGGAAATGAATTTGTAACAACAGACGGAAAACAATTCTGTCTACACAGAAGTCTTTTCTATCCTCACATCTCTCAGACAGAACCTTGCACTCGGTACAAAAGGTGTACATCAAGGGACCAGAATTAATTTATTACTTCAACTGAATGTGTCTGCCAAGGATCATTTGTTCCAGCCAAAATAATTCACACTTTTTTCATAAAAATGTGTCACCACATTTCTTTTTACTGCTGTGTGTGGAATCAGAAGCTGTGAAAGAAGCAAAGTTTGGATGCAAGCTCAGATTTTAGAGTTTTAATGTTCTTTTATTGCAAGTCATCAGAAAGTGACTCATCACAAGGGAATAATGTTAGGTTTTTTTTAATGAGGGCTGTGGCTAGAAACCTCTAATAATTTGTTTCAGTTGATTGTATGACCTAGAAAATGTGGACAAAACAAGGAAATAGCCATAATAAGGTTATGTAACAAGAGGAAACACTGATTTTCTCTGTTCTTAAAAACAAGACACTTCTGCTTTGCTTACCTTTTCACACCAGCACTAAACAATCAAATGTTAGTGTCACAGAAATGAAAAGATCAGTGTGGTAAAGTGATGCCTTGATTATATACCATATGGACTGTAAATGGTAAATGGACTGTATTTTATATAGCACTTTCTCACAGTGTGTTGCACTGGCCAAAGCGCTTTACAGAAGATCATACACCATTCACCCATTCACACACCGATGACAACAGGCTGCCATGCACCGGCGCTAGTCAAGCCACCATGAGCAATTCGGGGTTCAGTGTCTTGCTCAGGGACACTTAGGCATGCAGGGAGACCGGGAGTCGAACCACCAACTTGCTGGTCAGGAGACGACTGCCCTACCTCATGAGCCACAGCCACCCCATATACTGCAGCTTGGTAGGTATAACTGTCTGTTTCTATGTACATGTTGGCAGATTGGTGCTTCTTTACCTTTTGCCAGGTTTAGCAGGACGTAGGAAGTGCTTTCTGACTGCTGCAGGTCATGGAGGATGGGTGGGGGGCTGGGTGAGGCCCGTGTGTGAGAATGCGTCTGAACCACTAAGGGGGTTCTCGCCGATACACCTCCAAACTCTGACAGGGCGGTAGAGCTCTCATGCTCATGGCTCAGGGCTCCATCTGAGGAGGAAATCAGTCTGTTAGTTTCTGATTTGAGGAAAACAACGAGAACCATCTGTAAACAATCGGCACACATGCACTCACTGTAATGGAAGTCTCAGAGGTAGTAAATATGATTTATCAAACATGGATGTGCAAAGAAAATGCAAGTTTAAAACACTGAAACTGAATATAAACATGACAAAACTCCAGATAACACCTTTAATTAATATGGTAATACACTTCTATGTATATGATTGTATATGATGTATCTGCATTGTCAGATATTCACTTACAGGGACAATTATGCACACGTGCACACACACACACACACACAGATATACACCTAAATCATGATTAGCACATTTACATGTGGAACTGAATCTAGATTGTCAGTTAAACATTTCTGGATTTGAGTTATTTACTGTTTTTCCCCATTCTGTTCAACTTCTGTAAAAACACTGCAAAGATTGAGCAACCAAGGGACAGAGGCGTAGCCTTTCCTTGGCACAGACATTTTAACTTTGGGACTCTGACAGTTAAGCTTTTTTGCCAGTTTATAGATTTCATACATCAGAATAAGGACAAATATGCAGCAACATTACTGCAAGCATGGACCATGTCTAACCACTGTAGTAAATAAAACATAAGGCAACAGATTGTTGGCCTAATAATAAAAACATTTGTTGTACTCAGCCTGCAGGTTATAGTGTAGCTGTCTATGTTTATGAATGGACAGGAATTTCAGTGTTTGTAAACCATAACATTCAAAGCAAAAATAATTGTTGACCACTGGCATTTGTGTACATGAATTCTAGTATTCCGACCAGTGGTGGGGAGCATTTCCTTATCCAGATCAAAGATCTAAGGACAGAGGGAGTCATATGCTGTACATATCATAAAATCCCTTGAGGCAAACTTGTAATATTGGCCTATATAAATAAAATTTGACTTTGCTTGACTGGTGGGTATGACAAGACTTAAGCATTTGCTGACCTGTGAGTTCCAGAGGGCTGCACAGGGTGCTCTCAGCCGGAGCCAGCAGAGGCAGGCAGGGGTGTTTGGACTCAGAGTCCTCCAGGCCCTGCACCAAAGGAATAGATGCGTTCTGCACAAACTGCACCAGCAGCTAAGAGGGGAAACAGACAACAAGACAAATGTCAGGACATGAAACCCACGTGTTATTTAATGTATTAAGCCACACAAAATATACTCCATAAAGATGGAATATGAGAATGATGTAAGATTACCTCTGGTTTGGAGTCAAGCTCATCAGAAAGCATGGGTCACCCTGTATGAAACCAGTGGAATAAAAGGATAATAGTGATCCGTTAAACGCACCCAAATTTGCTGCCACTGGCTCAAGTTTAATAATAATACTTTAAAAAGAGACTTTCCTCGAAATGGACCTACTAACTGTGAGATTCTTTCCCGGTCATAGGCTCAGGCTGCAGGTCATCTTTGAGTCAAAACCATCACACTACCACACTCTGCGATCAAACAACAGGACAAAACGTCAAATTAACAAGTAAAAGTCTCGACTTTACTAGCTGACAGCGAGTCAGTACCAGTTCTGACAATGAAACAACATTAAATGGAATGCAGCTAGCGTTAAAAACGGGCAATGCTCGACATTACAGTCACAGTTCTGCGTCAACACTGTTGGAGAGACAGCCAACAACTTAGCTAGGAGGGTTAACAGTTACCAAAACTAGCTACCAGGGCTACCAGCCAGATGTTAGCTACCCGGTGTCAAATCCTGACCGCGGACGATACGCCGTTCATGTATTTAATAGCATTAAACATACAGTATCATTAGACTACTTTGTTTACCTTGTAACAGTCGTGCAATTTAACTACAGCGTGATGAAATAGCTGGATAATTGTCTCACCACAAACTAGCAGATCTGTTCTACGGAGTCCCTGATGGAACAATGTTTGAACACTTCCGCGTTTTCCATAAAATGGCCCTGCGTCACTGACGCCATCTAGTGGCTAAAATGTACCCTACGTAAAGTCAAAAGAATATGTGCACTGTATAAAGGTCTACTAAAGCTCAGGTGCCGGATTTGGCCAACAGCAAAACATTTAACCTGGAAAAGTAACCGAGCTCTAATATCTCATGATCACAGACACACTTGAGCCTATTTTTTGGCATTGTCCCCGAGAGAGTCTGTGAAAATAGGTTACTGTAAATTATGTGACAAGACTATTGCATCATGAGTAAAGATGTCACTTTCAAAATCATTAAGCATGTTTTGATCTAGCAAAATTGAAAAACTAAAATTCTATTTCATTGCAGTGTAGTGGAGGCATAATAGACTTTAAGGATCGCCATATGATGCCATTTATGATGTCAGTTTGTGCTGTAAGACAACATATTTCTATTTGATTTGTTTTTTTCTCAGTTTGCCAGGTGTGATGAGAGAGGTGTGTGGAAAAATCCAAAAATAAACACTTCGGTCTTGTGGTTTCTCACCTCTCTCCTGGATTCAACCCCTAATGCTCTTCCTCTACATGTAACTGCAAAGTGCTGTGTGAACTGACAATCAAGAAGCAGTACCATTATTTTCAACAGAAATGACTAAAAAATGAGAAATATAACATTATATTAATGAGAACATTGGCTTTGGAGAGACATTTATTATTACACAAACAATGAGCCTGTAACTTAAACAAAAAGAGCCCTAAAGCACAATGCATCAAACCTTTCCCCATCTCAGTTTACTGACATTTGATTGGTAAAGGTGAAGTGTCATTATTTATAGGTCCAGGGTCCTCAGAGGCTTTAAACTAAAACATGACAGTTCTTGCTAAATCCTCCACAGCGACAAGTCACATGAGGATTTTAACTTTCTGCAGTTACATTTTTAGAATTGAAAAATAATTGCCTGCAAGCTCCACTGCATTTCAGTCTGCATAATTACATCAAAGGAATCCAACACCCAGCCTTTCCCAACACAATTTCATCATTTACCATAAAACAAACAAGCAAAATTATTTTGGTTAATAATAATATTCCAATCACCACTGTTGGAAACAATCACAATCCTTTTTCCAAAGATTTCCAGCATCTTGAAAATGAAAGAAGGCAGACTGAAACGCACCAAGGAAAGGCTTTTAAATGAAAAACTCACAGGCCGATGTTATAAAATTACAAATGTAGAAACAAAACTATTCTTTTCAACTTTTCAATTCGCTTATCGTTCTGAATGCTAAAAAAAGAAAATAATGGTCACATAACACGATCATATCACAAGGGTAATAATCTATGCCAAAGCATGGAGCATATACAATCGACTAATCAGACTTATGGCTTGATACAGTTCAGTCAATGATGTGGATCATTACAGTGAGCTGATGATGTCCACCCTCTAATAGATAAATGTGCTATGGTAAAAGCTAAAAGGCCGCAGACAAGGAACGCTCTTAAAAAAAAGATGGATATAACCAGCATTATGCTATTTTCAGCCAAAACCTGACCGATCTATTTGATATTTCAGCACCATCACTTCTTTCACTGGCAGCGAAGCAGTAACAGAACAGTAAAATCTAATTTCACTAAAATAATTTAAACAAACAAACAAACAAAAAATAATAATTATATTAACATCAGTTCCAAGAATATAGCATCTGGGTGTCTGATTGAGGAGGAACTTGTCTGCAAAAGAGTTCAAATTAACTCAGGTAAACATTTAGGTGAATGTGTGAGATGTGTTGGTGGGCCAAGAAATAAAAGGAAATTTGCATTGGTAGGCTCCCAACTCTGACAAATGTTTGACAGCTGTGACAAGAGCCCAAACATGCTGGCTTTTTTTTTTTTTTTTTTTTTTTTTTGCCTAGAAAGACCCAAACAGTGCCAGCAGCCTCACTCGAAGCCTTCATTAAAGGCTTAAACTAATTACTGCACAGACAAAGCCCAGACATTATGAAAAGTCACATCATGTTGCTTTTCCATGCACCTAAAATGATTTTGCTGTGAGTCAACTGTGGCTTATAAAAACCTTAAACTGAGAACTGAAAAGGATTTACAGTATAACTGTGGTTGCCACGTTTACAGACCGGGTGACAGCATGTAAGTATTTCAGTTATTTCTGCAACTCCTCCTACTGAATTTTGGAAACCATGGGTCATTAGCATAAACACAAAAACACACTGAAGTCCATTGATAAATGTATTGTAGATCTTCTGAGCAGTTGGATTAAAAACATAGCACACAGCTTTTTATGTGTTTTTACTTGTAGTGCACAGAGGTATCCGATTATCAATGTATCATTGGCCTCAACATCATGTTAGTGTTTTTTTGCTGAGGAGCAAATATGCAAGAAA
>NW_018127942.1:1384495-1401295 GCF_001952655.1 Monopterus albus | reverse complement strand
CAGACAGAAACTTTGGAAGGGTTTATGATAAGTTATCTGGCCACAATATCCAGTTATGTCAAGTGGGGAAACGCTGAACGATGCATAGAGGAGTGTTTTGCTGCCAGAGGAACTGGTGCACTGCAGGAAAGGGTGGAGCACATAAGATGACCTCAAACATCTTCAGTGCAACCTCAAACCATCAGGCAGAGGGCTGGGTGTTTTCCAGCTGGACAGCGACTGTAAACACACATTAAACCTGGATTCTGACTGTGTAAGAACAAACACTGATTAATTTACAGCATTTATTGTTGAAAGACACCATCTACCAGTCACTGATTGTGACTAATGAAGATGAACTGTTGCAGTGTCAGTCTGTTTTCCAAATAAAAGCTGCAGTTAATCACTGTGCTCAAGCTCCCTCAAAGAAACATAGCTGAGATATGCAACCAGACACCTACAAGTCATATACACAAAAGAAGCCAAATGTTGTGTGCTGAAGACAGCAGAACATTTTGAGATTGAAGCCATGACCACTACAAATCTATGTGAACTTTTTAAATAAAGTGTATTTAAGGTCACGTGTATGTGGTTTAAGATGGCAGGAGCAGATGAAACCTTGTGAGCTAGTCTAGTTAAGCACAGCAAGTACATCATCATCACATCGAATATTATGTAGTTAATTACAACCCCATTTCCAAAATAGTCAGGAAACTATGTAAATTGTAAACAAAAACTGAAAGAAATGTTTTGAAAACTGCTTTTGTCCCATATTCGATTAACAGTAAAAAGATATATATTGTACAAATATAATTTATGGATTTTGGTTTATGGGAGCTCATTATGATTTGAGGCCAGCAACGTGTTATAAAAACAGTTGGGACAGGCGCAACAAAAAGACTGCACAAGTTGTGAAATGAATATAGTGTATACAGGCTTTACGGCAACATGCATTCATCCCTTCTTCTTTCTTATTTCATCAAGACAATGACAAACCACATTCTTCATGTACTCCAACAGCATGGCGATATAATGGGTCCGGGTGCTAAACTATCCTGCCTGCAGTCCAGACCTGTCACACACTGACAACACTTGGCTCATTGTGAAGTGAAATGTATGACAAAAGAGGCCCTGAACTGTTGAGTGGCTGAAATCCCATATCAAGCAAGAATAGGAAAACATTTTGCTTTTAAAACTAAATCAGTGCTCTCCTCAGTTCCCAAACAGTTGTACAGTGTTGTTAAAACAAGAGGTGATGCAACACAGTGGTAAACATGCCCCTTATCCCAGATTTGTGTGTGTTGCTGGCATCACATTTAAAAGGAGCATGTATTTATCAAAAAAAAAAAGAAAAAGCAAAAAACAGTTTGAACAGTTGATAGGTTTTCTTTGTACAGCTTTCAATTAAAGGTAGTTTTTCATAGGCTGGCACTGAATTTTCTTTTTTTGACAACTGCATCCCAACTTTTTGGAAATGGCGCTTTACACAGAATATGCAAAAACATGTTTACTTCTTACCGAGAGTAATAATTAAATCTAACACTGTAAATGTTATGCATAGGCTATACAACAGGAACAGTATTTATACACTGGTGGTATTGCATATGAAAAACAAAAATGATTTGTGTATTCTGCCTCAAATGAGCTTCCATAGCTGCCATTTAATTGTGCCCAGAAACTGCTTCAGAGCTACTCTTACAATTAATTTAGTGCAAATGCAAAACTCTATAACATACACTGGGTTTTGATATTAAGGCCGTTATTTATAAACTTACAAAAAGGTAAAGCATCACAAAAGCTGTCCCCAGCTTAGATGCAACTGTCAGATGTTTTCAAGTTGATGCACAATTACTGTTATGAAGAAACCTGAATTGATGGTTGTCTTAAGCAGCTCAGAGGTTCACATGATTTTATACACACAAAACAGAAAGGAACTTATAACAGAAAAGGACTGCCCTCAAGTTAGACAGTACTACGACAATGAATTACATCCCTGTGCATACACACATACCACATATAGTCGTTTGTGTGTGTGTAAAAACAGAGGAGGAAAATTCATACATAATCACTTTTGGGTATTATAGGAAGCATCCTTTTATGCTGTGATGTTACTGGGGAAGCATCTAAATGTGGCTGCTAAGACCTTTACTTCCACGGTATTACAGCTACCATCAACATGATGGGAACGCTCAACGTGAAACCATCAACAGGCTATGCCAAATCTTTTTCATCAAATTTTAAAACAGACATATCTGTCTAAGATGCTGACTGTCAAGAGGCCCTGTGTGACATGAGCCCATTTCCTTGAGTCTGTCATGATTTTAGCTTTTACATGCAGTATTCAGAACCCTTTACTTTTGGCACACTTTATTGTGCTGTAGATTTCACTGGAAAGTGATCAAATTTCTATTTTTCCAATCTATTTACACATGTACATAATCAGGATCTGTTACCCAGATGTATGTTAAGCAACACAGTATTAGTGGAATATATCTTAAACTGCCATGGATGATGCAAAAATGTTGAAACACTGACTGACTTTATGCAAGGTGACATTTTGTTGTCAGAGTGACTGGTATACTCATGTTTCTCAGCTTTACGTGGAATCACTTGTCATTAACATTGAAATATCCCATCTTTAATGATGCGTTCAGATTCTTAACTTGTATTGTGTATTTGGTAAAAAAAAAAAAAAAAAGTTGAGTATTTGTACATCCCCTCATGCCTTAGATCCAATTATCTCAGATCTTTCTCATCTTAACTGCCAAAGCACAAAAGATTTTTGTACAGCAGTGAGGCGGTTTCAGCGAAAGAGATCTTGTCAGGGTCAGTGCACTGGGGTTCGGGCCTTGTTTTACATTTGCTCCCTAACACATCAAGTCAGCAGCCGGTAGCCGGGCAGCACTCTGAGTGTCTCTCTGACCGTCAGCCATAGTTTTTGCAGAGTGTCCTCCACTGATGGAACTAATCGGCCCATATCTGTGGCTCGACAGACTTGCTGAAACAGCAAAGGAGGTGATTAGAGAGCTGTCCTAGTAAAGCAAATTTTCACCTCCACCTTTCCTCTTTCCACCAGTAAAACACCACAGACTGACTAAATTGAGTACAACAAAGCAAAGCTTACAGGTACTGTTTTAAGATGGCATATCAGTATTCTGATCATATAATAAGCCCATTTCAGCTAACTGGCAAAAGATCCCAGCATAGACCGCTTTGCTTCTCTTGTCATAATGTTTCCTGAATTTCAAATAGACTGCTGACTAAAATATTTCCTCTCACTCAGATGCAGAACATATGTGCAGCTGGTGGTAAGCTGGCCAACAGCTATAGTCTTCCAATGAATTCAAGTGAAAGACATGAGGCAATGAAATGTCTATCTGTATCAACTGCCTGAGGCTGGTCTGGTGTGTCAGGGCTTTAAAGCAGGCGGCAGCCCAAATGTAGGCCACAGCACACTGTCTGTCAGAATCTGGGGCTGGGTGTGTATTGTAGAGCACATTATTTTCGGTTCATCTGTCTCTGTATACTCCAACCTCAATCCTGGCCTTACTGTCTAGGACTAGTCCAGGTCTAATCTGCCTTTAAGCTGGTCTGAGCAGCTTTCTCCTTCTCTTTCTCTTTGTCTTCCTCCAGAAGTCTGGCCTGCAGCTTGACAAAGATGCACATGTCACCGCTCTGCAGAGCCTGAAGGAAGAGGTCCGTATGTTCTTTTAGCCGGTCTAGGTCATTCTGGGTGCGTCGGTTCTGCCTGAGGAGCTCCTTGGTGCGGAGTGTGATGTCTAGCAGGCCAGATTTACTCAGGATGTTGTAAGTGTTGCAGAAGCGCTTCCTCTTTGTGTCGGCATCACTGTCACTGTGGTCATGTTCTTTTGATGAGACATTTTCCTGTGTGACCACCTGGGGAGCAGGGAGAGTCTGATTTTTGGAGCCAGTGGTGTGAGTGAAAGATAGGGAGGTGGTAAACTCTGCAGGGCTGACAGTTGATGAGGGCCTTTCCCTGACAGGACTACTGCTGGTACTGGCTGCTGCTGTGGGGAGAGGAGACATGGCACTGGGGGTAACCGGAAGACTGGGAGTGATTGAGCGAGAGTTACTAACACTATCACACAGACTTTTCAGCTGCTTTTCTCTCTGACAGTGTTCTGAGCAGCTGGAGGTCAGACTGCTACCTCTGTCTGATCCTGAAGAAGAGGTGGTGGTGGAGGAAGATAAGGAAGCAGTTCCTCTCCCTGAGGAAATGGAGCTGTCTCCAGGATGTGGAGCAATCTTGGGATAAGATTTCAAGATTGGGAGATACTTCTTAGAGCGTCGATGTCTAGAGGTGGCCTCTTTGGAGGCAGGGGAAGCTTGACGAGATACCATAGGCTGGAGGAAGACCACCTGAGGCTGCTGGACCACAGGCTGAACCACCTCCACTGTGGGACTAAACCTCCAGGGTTTCAGAGCAGAAGGACTGTCTCCAGGCTGCAAAGGCAACAGAGTCAAAATTGAGGTGGGTCCCTCACACACATTTCCCTATTTAAGATTATATGCATGAGTGGGGAACTGCAACACCCTGGACACAGAGATTAAGAACAAGACGCTAAACATACTGCAGCAATCAACACCCATCAGAAATCTCCATAATGCAGAGATTCCTTTTAAAATTAATTACTTCTTGATCAGTGGCTGAGGAAGCCCGTAGATTAAACTCTACAATGACATAAACTACACATTTGACGTTTGTTCTAAACAAATAACATTAATTACAAGAATTTTAATTAAATTTCTGATGATAACTATCAGTAGTGGTTTCAGCCATACCAACCATAATGCTTCTTATGGCTTCACAGCCACCTAATCAACTGCTCTATGATGACTCTCGCTTTTCTTTGGAGATTGGTGTATTATATACATGCTCACCCTGCACTGGATAAATTCATGGGACAGTTGGCAAAGGTCACTCTTGTTCTTGCCATTATCTGAGATACCGGTATGCAGTGTGGTTCAACACACTTCACTGTTAAACCACAGAGTAACATCCTATAATCAACAAATAAAGGTGTACTTTCGGTTCTTTTTTCCTCTCTGTAGCTCGCTCACTCTCTCTCTCTTGCTTGCCCACATGAACATGCTTTACATTTCTCTTCTTGTGAATGGCTCTGGAGGTACTGAAAGTACTTTGTACACCCATATGACCAAATTAAATCCAAACCCTGACAGGCTGGTCAACAAAGACAGCCAGTGTCTGACCCACGTTCATCCCAGGTCTGGAGAAGCGCTGGATGCAGCTACATTCATTCAGAGAAGGCTACAGTCACACAAAACTGGTGTGTTCAAAATGTTTGTGGTCACAGTCTTTGTCACAAAAACTTCAACTACAGAAGCATAAATCAAGTAAACACTGTTCATTTTGTCTTGTTTTCCTACTTTCATTGTTAATTCAATCTGAACATAATTTTGAGCCATTTTGACTTTACTGTTGCAATTCGTTTATGGTGACACATTACAGAAAGCTGTGACAGAACTATGAAGCTATCAACTTAAACACAGGCTCAAAGTCAAGTTACCATCTCACAGTTCTATGCCACCACCAACCAGTCATATTCACAGGTATGAGAGAGAAGCGAGGTCACTGACTTTGACCTTTAACCACCAAAATCTAATCAGGTCATCACCGCATCAAAAACTGGACCGCTACTTTTCTACTGCAACCAGATTATATGACTGCGGGTTGAACCTCTGAGCGGAAGCAGAGAATGAATTCATCAACACACATAGAATTTAAGATAAGGTTTGATGTTTTAGGCTTGAGGATTTGTTGTGTACCTGTTTGAGGAGGACATTGTTCATGATGATCATGGGAGAGAGGCTGGAGTAAGAGCCTCCCACAACAGCCAGCTGAGAGGTCTGTGGCCCCTGCTGCGCAACAGGGTGAGGTGAATCCTCCGAGTCTGTGGTGTCCATTGCACTCATGTGCTCCGAGCCTGCATCTATAGACCACGAAGAAACGCAACGATAGTTTAGGTACCGTAAGTGATATCATAAATAAAAGAGGTACAACTGTGGCAAGAGCAAGTTTGAACCTGAGAATCCAGAGTCTCTCTCCGAATCAACCTGGGAGTCTCCACACTTCATGATGAGTGGCCTGTTTGCTGCCCTTGAATGACTCTCTGCCTTCCTCTTGGTGCTCATCTCCTTGCTTTCCCTTTGTACTGACAATGTCCTTGGTGGTCCAACAAGCTCCCAGAACAACTACACCAGCATATCAAAGGTTAAAACCTGGAAATCAAACAACACCATGTACACTTACTTTTCATGTCAATGACAGAATATGGAATAAGATTTTATATAAATGGATAAAGCAAACGCATCTTTTTACAAAACAGCACATACGGTATATTATCACTAGTTTTGTGCGATCAATGTAATGAGAACATCGAAAGTGATAGCTAACGTTATCATATCCTTATCAAGATAAAAGAACGTTCGTCAGTATGAAGCTACGTTAACGCAGTTACAGTCCTAAGTTACCACAAAAAATTATGTTGCATGCTCTAAGAAGGCAGCTAGCTTAAGTTGAGTAAACATTTGGTAGCTAACTAAATTATGGCTTATTTAGGTAGTAACAGCAGCTGAATGCTTAAAGAATGCAAACAAAACGACGGCACAGATACAGTTAGCAGTCTGGTTTGCTACGTTAAGCGCTAATGTTAACAACGGTTACATAGAAAGACAGCTAACATTAAAGGGTTATAAACTACATACCCATAGGTAGCTAAAGAAATCACAACAGAATATGCATACTTTGTCCTTGGCGCCGTTCAAACGACACTGTAGTCCAAACTGAGGAATACGAGCTTGCAACCGGGTTGTAAGTGCTTGTGTATACGACTTCCTTTGCTCGGTCTGGCTGCCGCTGCCCCTGCCCTGCTACGTTAGCTAGAATTCGGTGTTACACGGTACCGTACACGCGATAGACCGCTCCTCCCCTGTCTGCTCGGTCACATGCGAAGCACGGTGGCGACAGCCGTACGTCATTGCAGTTTGATTGTCCTCTGCCAGCGTTAACCAAAAATAAACTACCGGCGACCCGAATTCTTCTGCACACCGACAGATAATTGTCTTGGGGTGCCAGAAATGCAAAAGGATTGTTATTCTCACAGACAGTATGCCATATTTGGTGTTTAGGGGCGTGGCTATGTCTGGTGTACCAGACACGTCACAGCTTTTAGCCTGCTCCGTCTGCCCACATGGTAGCTTCCTTGGCGTGTGATAGGTCGGTGCAACCAGCAGCTGAAAAACGTGACCACAGCCAAATGTGTGGCTAGCTGAGGACACCGCGTTAGTCAAGAAGCCAAATGGTGTAGTGTACGCTGCAGTACAGTAGTGTAGACATGTCAACTGTACCGATGGGGAACCCGGTGACGTGAGGTTTCGAGTATTACATAATAGTTTAGTTGGCCTCCAACTAACCCAAGCTGAGCACGTCTTCTCTGTTGTTTTAAGAAATAAACAAAACACTACCCTCAGAACAAAACGCCTCATGTGCAGGCATGCATCCCTTAACTACTTTTATTCTTAAAAGCACATTTTCATACAACATATGGAGGAGGAGGTGGCAGGGTGTCTGATGAAAATGTCCATACATTGCTATGAAGAGACGATGCAACACAAACAACTGGCCAGTAAAAATTTTCAAACATAGATTAGCTACATTAACTGATGGTGCTTTTGTGAAATACAAGAATATGAGGAAGATTTGCTGTTCAATCCATTAATACATCCATGATTAAATCTAACCACACTGTCATCTGATGTCTCAGAAAGGTCATGAATGCAATACAAATCGTTGTATAACAGTAGCCCCTTGTGCTTTTATGTGTGTTTACTACACAGCCTTGTAGATAAAGAGCTCAGTGTCCTTACATAGAACGGGCCCTTATGGTCGTCACCATGCTAATGTAGATACCACAGCGGTTCTTTGTGGTAAAATTGAATTTTCTTTATGAACCCATAATTATTCATGCCTCATAATTGGAGTGGATTCAGGATTTATCAAAAGTTACTGCTACAGCAATAACACTTTACATAGATAAAGTCATAGAGATGATGCAGTTTTCAGTGTCTGTAACTTTGCACCAGAAAGAATTTGTTTCAAAACGTGAGTCACTGCAAAAGTCACAATGAACATCATGCTTCTCTGTAAAGGCTGTGATTGATTTGAGAGTTAATCAATGACTTCATTGGTATATGCTTATCTACTGTTGTTCTATATTTAAACCCTCACGCCAAAGTAGCTATATTTTTAAAATCAAAACAACACTGATTTTGGTCCAGTAAAAGAAGAAGCCAAAGTAAAAGGAGTTTGCAGATATGGTTGTTTGCTTAGATATTGAAGTTAATTGCTGGTGTTTGAAGTGGATGAGGAAACCACGTTTGAATAGAAGACCATTGTCAGATGTGATTAATCCACAGATGTGCTGTTGTTTGCTGCTTCAAAGTCACTCTCCCAAATTAACTTTGGACAGATGTGTAATTCACTGAAGATTTGTCTTGTTCTGAGGGAACTGGCACCTGGAAAGACAAAAATAATGATTTAAGTAATTCAGATTGGTACTATGTATATGAAATGTTTCCATCTTTTTAACAAACATTCTTGAATGTCACCAAATGTCAAATGACCTTCAGATCGTCAAATCCAAATCTACTCCATTTAGACTGTTTATTGCTGGCTATTCTCCCTCCATTAATAGATTTGGGGATTTTCAAGCAGGGGCAAGAGGATACCTACTGTATATAAACTTGATGCAGACACCAAGTGGAAAGCACTGGTTATTGAATAATCAGTATTTGTTCTCAGTGTGACATCATGCAATCTGAATGTCTTGTTGAAACTGATGAACCATGTCAAAAATTGGTGAATGAATAAGAAATACCTATTTCATGGCTTATAGCACTTTTAAACCACCAAAAAAAATGAAGACTGAAGATATGCTAACGTATTTTATCCCTAACTTCAATTAGCTCTTAACAGGCAAAAACTACTTCCATGAGTGGACACTGAAGATTAAGAAACCCACCAATGTGCTAAAAATGCAATCTAAAAACTATGACCACACAAATGATAATTTTGACATGGATGTATCACAAAACCTGGTCCTAAGTCAAAGCCTCCATGTCAAGTGACATTTTCCCTTGCAGGGTGTAAAGGTAAAAAGTTCTTCTGAACAACTGGAATGACAGCCTAAACATTCACATTGACGTTGGCACAAGAATTAAGTCATCATGACAACACCAGAAGGGAGCATTTATCCCGTTGGCTTTTATTTAGGAAGTTAAATTCTAGTGCCCCCTGAATCTGCTGGAAGAAATTCATTCTCAACTGCAATGGTGTGGTCCCTTGGCCAAACATACTAGATGAGGAGGCTTATGAAATGATGGGTCTATAACTTTAAACTACTGTTTACAAAGGAATAGGAGCCAAGGCAATTCACGGTGTAGCATTAGCATTGCAATTGGCCAAACAACAGCCAGAACAACATGGTCACACAGGTTGTTACACAGGCCACCAGCAAACGCAACCTTCTCCCAGAATGATGTCAAGTCCAATATCTGGCTTTTAATGAGACTGATTTGGTGGATGGATTTCCTCCAGGTTTGCAGGATAAAATGTCCTTTTACTCTTTCTCAACAGTGGATATGATGAAACCTTATAGCCACTGCTTCAAACAGCTGTCCTAGTTACTGCCAGATATAGCACAGATACGTCAAGTCACCGATGTTTCTTTGTTCCCCAAGAAGGAATTATATGTGCTCAAATGAGTGAACCTACAGTGACATTTCCTATTCCAATTAGGAGGATCTTTTTTGCTTAAAGGGGTATTCCTATGATTTAATAATGACTTCCTTAACATTGTGGGGCACATGAGAGATACCTATTCTGCCTTTTAGTCCGTATATAAATCCAAAAGCCCTGGATCATACATTTACCATAATGAAACTGGATAGTGCTGGTCATTAGACATCTCCCTGCCTGGTTAACACAGGCTTTCTGTTACACATTTGCTGTCTCTAAGGCAGAGCCTGATCACAGACCTGATGACACCCTCAGGGTTGTTTTCACAGGCTTTACAAAGCCCCCTCAAAGCCAAAGAAGACATTCAGCAACTGTTTTCACTGGCTGTTAGTGTAGTACTTCTTACTGACAGGTTAACAGATTTATATTTGTAGCCCTTTCAGTACTTATTTTGGGTATCTCATTGTTTTTGATCATATCTTTATTGTACAATAATTCACAGCTGCTTATACAACAACTGCCCTTGTCAAATAAAAGAGAAGAATATAGGAGAGAAACACAGAGAGACACATGTTGATCTTTACAGGATGTGAAAAGCAGCCACAGACAAACAATATCAAAGTTGATGTTGTTTTCCAGGTATGTGGATTTAGTTATTTTCAGACTAAACCTTCACACTGGCAGTCCCTGGTTGGAGCCTTGGATTATTGTGCTATATATTCTCTGTGGCCCTGCACAGAAACACAAGGTCCTTATAAGTTGTCAGTGGACTACAGGCCTACCAGAGATAAGAGCAATACACAACATAATATGTTGTGATGCTGTCCCTCTGTTGTCTGAGTGGAGGAAACACAAATAAATGTAGCAGTAAAGTCCAAACATTATAAAAATGTATGTGTGTGTGTGTTTGTGTGTGAGAGAGACCCACAGAGGGGCAGTTCCTTCTCTTACTTGCCACAGCTGTTTGCTGTCTTCTTGGGTTTCATCCTCCGAGGGTTACTCTTGGTAGACACACTGCCTCTGTGAGGGAAGATGAAAGTGCATTGAAGATACTGATGCGTTTATGTAAATAGCCTTGTACTTGTGTAGTACTTTTCCACATGGTGAAGTGCACTCAAAGCACTTTACACTATTTCCCATTCGCACACAAACGTTCACACACTGGTGATATCAAGAGCAAGTAGGGGTTCAGTGTCTTGCTCAAGGACACTTTGACATGTGGACTGGAGAAGCCGGGGATCGAACTGCCTACGATTAGGGATGACCCGCTCTATCTCATGGGCCACAGCTGCCCCCATACAATATGCAATGTCATTCTACTGACCTTTTATTCTTTTTAATTTTCGGACGGGCTCTAAAACAGGAAGAAAGGCAGAAGCAACTAGTAATTAGCTGTGCAAAATAATAGTAATAATAAAAAAATCTAAAATCTCAAATTGAACCTGGTGTTTATTAGGAAGAATTGGCTATCTGGAATTTACCTGCAATCACATCTCTGGTGCTCTACAAATGTGAGTTGCACATGTTTATTAGATATCTGGGGAGTGATCCTCATCATCTGGGAAACAAGGGAAAGATTTTTTTTATAGGCTTCTATGTTTAGCATAAAGACAATGTGCATTTACGTATAACTTCTTCCTTCAGTTACAAGTCTTGCTAGACCTGCACGGTGATGTTGCGTTTAAGGGTAGGATAACACTCCAAGTTTTCATCCCCGCAGCAACCAGAGCATCGCAAAAGTGGGACACAAGCAGGCATGTAGATGTACCCCACTTCTCCAGGGAACTCTTGCTCCACATCCACCAAGAGCTCCATAGGCTGACACGTGCTCTTTGCCCACACCTCCTGGAATGTCATTTCTACAGAACAAGTTGAATCTTTAGTATTTAAATCATTTACAGCAGGTGGAAAATCCTACTCAGTGGGGCATGATCAAGAGCAGAGCCCTCACCTTTGGGAGCATCGTCTTCTGGAGTGGGTGAAATCTGCATTGTAAAATTGTAAAACATTGTAAAATAAGTACAAATTGACATCTACAGAGATCAGTGTTTCAGTTTCATTTGATGTTGTTGATAAGGTCAATGCCAAATACGGTTGTAATGGTACAGAGCCTGCAGACAACCAGAAACTAACTGAGCTGAGAAATGAACACAATAAAAGTGGCTACCAAATGGGTTCATTGAACAGTTTTAGAGCTCCCTCTTGTGGCAGAGACGAGGCAGTGCAAACACAACAATCCAGTAAAAACACTGATGCAGCGGGAGGGCATCACTACGCTGCTGTTTTCACACCAGAAAGCCTGGCAACAACTAAAGTATGTTTGATTTATTAATTTACTGTAATACTGGAAGGTTTATTTTCACAAGAAGCAAAACCCAAAGAATAACAACAAAGAATAGATACTGCCTTAACTCATGGGAGTTTATTTGGACAATAAACACAGCAAAAGCAAAGGCAGTACTGAAAAGTATCTGACAGCATGAATTTTGTTCTCACAACACAGCCAAACTTACAATGGCAATGATCCCTATGCTTTAACAACAAACTGAGCACAAACACAAGCGCGAAGTTGATCTTGGCTCGTTTTCTCTTTTGAATGTCAACTATCTCTTTCTGACTCTTCCCTGCTCTCCTGCTTTCCTCTCACTCTGAGAACACTGATGGGAACATAGTAATCCGAGGCAGTTCTTAATAGCTTTGTGGGAATTTTATGTTTGCTCTAAGTGAGCATGCACTACTTTTAGAGCCACCCTTTTCGTGCCACCCTGCAACCTGTGTCCGTCCTGCCTTGCGTCAGATGCTCTTAAACCCAGATAGGGTGTAAAAAGGCGTGTGAAACAAATGTGTCTGCCATTTAAATGTGACTCCTATTACTACTTCCACTGTTTCTGAGTCGCGTTTGGAGTTGAGGAGAAAAGAAAAACCATAATTCTGTCTTCAGCATCCCTATGCATGCAAAATACCATATAAGTTAAGTTTCTAATTGATTACATTTAGGTAAAATAATAAATGGCACAAATATTTCAAAACAGCTGACAAATTGACATTAATTAGCTACTGGCAAATCAAACAGCCCGCGTCTTGGTGTCCGTTAATTACCTGCGCAGGTACCAGCTGTAGCAGAAGAGTCAATAACAGATGCGAGGTTCCATAGAAACGTTGCATGGTACCGAGTATGAATTAACTCCTGTCGTGTGAGAAAGAAATGAAAAAGAAAAAAATAAAAATAAAACGGAATTATAAAGAGAGAGAGAGAGAAACGGTCGAGAAGCGGTTGGTGCTTGGATTGGCGCGTCCTCTCGATGTGCGCGAGCCGAGCTGGGATAAAGAGCGCGCGACACTATAACAGAATTTATAGCCAACATGTGCCGATCAACGGGAAACCGTTGCCACACCGATTCAGTAGAAATTATGAAGTAAGCTGTCAAAACCGGTCTGTTCCTGCCTCACTTTTCCCGCCGTGTTTACACCAGAGTTCATTAATGTCCCTAACATGAACCTGAACATGACCTTAAGTTCGAGGGTGGAATGTAACAAAGTACAGTATGAAGTAACCTACTTTATTACTTTACTTACTTTAGTATTTTCTTTTCATGCCGCTGATAGTCCATTAAAACATGAGAGGGAAATGTACTTTTTACTTCAGGAGTTATCTGAGAGCTTTAGATACAACAACCTAAATCAGTGGTCCCCAACCCCCGGGCCGCGGACCGGTACCGGTCCGTGGATCAATTGGTACCGGGCCGCACAGGAAATCATTAATTATTTCCGTTTTATTTATTATCTGAGTCTGAACGATCTTTTATTTTGAAAAATGACCGTATTCTCTCGGTTACATCTCGGTCACATGAGCGCCAAAACTGGCTTACTTGTGGACATATTCAGCCTGCTCAATGAACTCAATCTGTCACTTCAGGGGAAAATGACAACTGTCTTCAAGTTGGCAGATAAAGTAGCTGCATTTAAAGTAAAGGCTGTATTCTATTATAAAGCCCCGTCCGGTTCTTTCAAACCAGGAACTCAGAGGGACGACTCAGACCACTTGGATATATAAAAAATATAACTGTGCTGGTTTATTCAAAGAGTCACAAGCAAGAATTAACATTACACGTCCAGGCATCTTCCACCCCCCAGCCTGCCCAAGCAGCCCGGAAGGAGAAAAAGACCCCGAACCCAGAATTGCTATACAATATTAATCATTTCTGGGCTAGCCCATACTACGCAGGGCGTCAAACCGTGACGTCACCTGATATGCCAGCTTGGCAGCTGAGCAGAGCAGTAGACAAAACATGAAGAAAATAATGTGTGTGGCTGTTGTTTTCGTGGTGTGTATCTAAAACAATTTGACATAACATTACACATTAAGACAAATATTAGGACATGTTTCAAACATTAGTGGGGATTTTGGGTGAGACTGAGCCTGAGCCTTCATTCTCCCAGCTGGTGCACGATCACCTGTCTTTGCTTTTAAAAGAGTTCGAGCGCTACTTCCCAACCACAAAGGACCCACGAACTGCCAAGGAATGGATCTGCAACCCATTTGTCAACAAACCAGGTGAATCCAGCAGGTCTGTGCAAGAAGAAGATCAACTGCTGGAGATCGCAAATGACGGCGGCCTTAAAAGTATGTTCGAGACAACAACTCTGCCGGTGTTCTGGATTAAAGTCATGACAGAATACCCTGAGATCGCCACCACAGCACTGAAAACCCTGTTGCCATTTCCGACATCCTATCTGTGTGAAGCGGGTTTTTCTGCAGTGACAGCAACCAAAACAAAACAACGGAGTAGACTGAACATAAGCAACACACTTCGGGTGTCAGTGTCTCCTATTACCCCCAGATGGGACCGTATCGTTGTAGAGAAACAACTTCAGGGCTCCCATTGTTTTAGCGTTATGGGGAGTTAAAAATCGCAACACAGTGGATTCACGTTTATTATTATATAAACAATCTACGTAATCCCCCCCCTCCCCCCGGGCCGCGGTAAAATTGTCAAGCGTTGACCGGTCCGCAGTGATAAAAAGGTTGGGGACCACTGACCTAAATCATAAAATATTATGTTTTTTTATCAATTAAACTACTGTACCAAGTACGGCTGAAAAGATTAGGAGACTAAACTACAAAGAAAATTAACTGGCAAATTTTTTTTTTTATAATAGTTGAGATATTTGTTTATATAATATAAACCCTACTTTTGACTGTTGTTTGGGCAAAACAAGCATTGTGTTGGTGTGCACTTAGTGTTTATTGATTCTTTTTAAAAAAAACAAACTGAACGATTAGTAACTGAGAAAATAAACAGCAAATTTTACTGAAGCAGTAGTTTTATTTCTAATACATAAGTACATTTTTCTTTCTTATTCATATGCACTAGTGGTACTAGTTTTACCTAAGTAAAAGCTCTGAATTCTTATTTCTATCCATGAAATCAAAAAATATTAAGTTATGCATAATTATATGAATAGACAATAATGAATGTAGGCTATAGAGGATTATTATCATAATAAGTAATAGTGTAGCCTATAAAACACATTTAGATGCGATGGGATAAATAGACATGATTAATGATAGCTAAAGTAAACACTAGGAATTAATATCACTGTACACTGTGCATATTTGGTCTTCACTGGTAAGTCTGGAAATTTGTATTATTTGTAATATTCTGATCTTTTAGAAAATCCAAACCCTACACACTATAAAAATGTTTTGGCTGACTGTTGAAACATGTTTGAACTGTGTGCTCTCTTACAGTACAAGTCTGATTCAGCTAATTTGGTTTTTAATTAGTTAATTTCTTTCCACCATTCAAAGCATCCAGTGGTTTCCATTCATTAACACGGTGGTTGAAATTTTATTAGCAAACTGCTGAAATTTGCTGTGTCAGTGAGTCTATACTGACATCTGACATAGTCAGAATGAGGTGATGCAGTGCAGACGTTTCGTATCAATCTGCAGTTATACTGGATAAACAGGTTTCATCAGCCTGCTGAGTCTGCTGACTGGTTTGAAATAAAGAGAAAACTGACAAAAACCAGCTAAGACTTGAATCTGCTGTGGGTCGACTGCACAATTTAACCACATTTCAAAAGTCAGCTAAATGTATGGAAATTAATTAGTAACAAAAAATCCACAGTAGGAGAAATATAAAAAAAAAAACTACAGCATGCATTTACAAATGGTCACACAAAACTAAAACTTACATGATTTGTAGTTAAGGAGTGAAAAGTTCTCTTGTTCTTTTGTCCTGGCCTGACTATGATACAGAAATACTGACTGGCAATGTCAGGTCACAGTAACAAGCAACTCGCTGCATCTGTGTACTAAGTGTCAACATACAGCTGCAATGTGTCCACTTCTGGACCCGACTCCTTCATTAAGTAGCTTGGCTTGCCTACACTGTTCATGCGCTCGGGCCCTCTGAGTGTTGCCTGTGTAGTTTTAGCATAAATGCAGCAGACCTGAGGTTATCTGATGCTGCCAGGATAAGCAGAATGTGTCAGAGTGTGATACTGTGATATGTTTATGCACAATCACATGCTTACTACAGAATATATCTGGTATGAGTGCTATGGGAAACACAATAACCTGCTTCTAGTGGTTTGAGGATACTTTCATTTACAGTTAATGCTGATGGATGATTAGATTCTCAAATTGACCTACAGGCACAGTGATACCGGCCAAATTACAGTTCTTGTTTTTTTTTTATTCTGCAGAGCATGGACGACAAGCACCGATGTGACCTCACATTTATCAGGGGGGCTCAGATGTGTTTTCACAGCCAGTGTGATTTATGGCACAATAAATGGGGTGGGTGAGTTGAACAACAGCCTCTGTGGAGGACCAGGATGGATAATTCTCACCATGTTTGCCGGCAGTTTGGTGCTCATGTAGGAAAAATCGTGTTTATGTCACATTACGTGATGTTAATTCATGTATGAACTGAGCATTCTACATTGTTCATGGTGTTATAGAAAAGGAAACGATAAAATACTGTGCTCAGAGCTGGGGTGCATGTAACAGCAAAATCCATCAAAACACTCTT
>NW_018127942.1:1364673-1384476 GCF_001952655.1 Monopterus albus | reverse complement strand
AATAAAAGAATGTGCAAAGAATTTAACTGCTTCAACCGTTTCAAAAAAACAGTTTGCTGACACCGCTCACAAACAGGGCTCACCCACCTTCCAGGTAGTCCTCTTCGTACTCGGACTCTCGCGCAGACGCACAGCTGCTTCCTGTCTCTGGGAACCACACCAATGCTAAAGTCTTCACTGTGGGAGGATGAGGTGGCCCTCAGCTGGAGCAAAGGCAGCAGGTGGGAGAACACAGGTCTACAGAGTGCAGTCCCAACCAGGACCATTCGGCATGTCCAGCTGTTCACATGTGGGCAAGGCTGTGGTTGTCTTGTAGTTAAATATTTAGAATAAATTGAGTACACATGGTAACTGCTACAACCACAGATAGAGGCCCAAACACCTGCTTCACAGCCTAAAACATCAACTATCATTTGAGAAACAAAGTTCTTCTCTAAACCTCCTTTGGATTGAAAGAGGGTAAATACACCACATGGAATTATAACATAGTCACCTGCAAAATAACAAAATCACATACACTGAGAAAACAATTAAGAAGATGAATTATTTGGGGAAGTAGTTTGACCATATGCTGCTCTTATTTCTTCTACACTCCATGTTTATTGTCTGTTTTGATGCTTGTGATCACAATCCAAAAGGTCTCAGTTTTCCCAGTCTTGTGCTGCAGGTGCATAATGCTACTGGCTTCCAAGTCTACAGTAGCCAGACAAACCAACACCGAGTGATAAATGTGACCCAAAAGGCCAAAAAGATGCAGCTTCCAAGCGGCTGTAACTTTTTTCCTTCACCTTATCCTCTACGGATGCAATGAGATACTGTACATTATGCAATCCTTTGTGTTAAGTGCATTTATAGTCAAAAGGATGCCGACATCCATCGTGCAGTTTCCTCTTACACGTTAAAGAAATCAAAATTGCCTGAGGTTTGATAAAACATGGTATTTCCATATGATACTGTGTAAATTTACAGCTCATAGATACAGTAGGGTACAATTTGGACCTGCATTTCGAGATTTAAAATAACACTTAAACTCGATATTGTTATTATTTGAGAATCTGGTGCAGCATCACAAATTAGTCCACTTGTTTTATAGCTTCTGGAAGCGTAGACCGTGTCACAACTTATGAAATCCGAATGTTCGTCATGGTTTAGGTGAAGTGTCTATAAGCTATCTACAAGATAATGAAGCTGTTGCTTTGGTTATTTCTTTAAAACCACTTACCAATTTTTGTTCTAGGACAAAAATGATGAAACATGTCTCTCCAATCTGAAGCTCCCTAACCCACTTATTACATTTGATGCACCTGCTAGAGTGAGACAACCTACAATTTTGTTGTTCTTTTAAATGAAACTTTAACCTGAGAAGATGCAAATTGGCACGAATAACTTCATACAACTGTGTGAATGTGTAGAGCCTTTAATGCATTTCAACCACTTTAAAGAGTTGAGTACAAATAATAAATAAATGTTTGTTTTTTTCTTTTGGGAAAAACTCCATGGTGTATTACTGGCAAAGTGGGATTTCCACACTTCCTCATAATTGCACTGAAATAACGTCAACTTTCTCCAAAGCCTAGCAACATCTTCTATTATTCTGTGACAAATGGATGACTAAAAGTCAACCAGACTGTTATCTGGCACATTTCTGCTGAGCAAACTGTAGCGCGTGTGAGAGCAAGCACATACAGGTTCAGTGTCTTGCTCATCACATCAGACATGGCTGCATGTAGCACAGAAACCATTTCCAATTTTAACACTGTAATATCAGTGTAAATGCTTAAAGTCTCAATAACCGCTCTGTCTGCTAAGCTCAGAAAACCAGGTCACCTGATCATCAAACAGTTCACAATCACTGCATACAAAAACCTAGATGTAACTACTGGACATTAAAAACCTCATGAGCGGTTTGTATAGTTAACACATGAATGGGGTTTGTGTTGACATGTTACATTACTGCTCTATCAAGTAGTGGAATGGTGAGTACGTTGTATGAACTGGGTTAAACTACATTCTACTTCTCTGTGGAGAAGGCTCTCTTCATAAGAGGAGGAGGGGTCTTTCCTGCTTCATACAGAGACTCTGGAGGAGGGGAGCTCAAGCAGCACCAGTCTGGGATGCGACCCGTCTGGTTGTAGTAGTCCCGTGACACCGACCTACTGCCCAGGATGTCCTGAAGGGCCCCAAAGATTGCACCTGTTGAGCAGAGGACAGAATATAAAGGAGGAGTTTCCAAGGCTAAACACAATATCTGATATACTGATGCTAGAAAAATATTTATTGCCAATACTCTTTTTTTATTTATTTATTATTTGTTCACTCAGAAAGCCTTCAGCTCAGCAAGTAGTGATAAATATTGATATAAAATCTAACCTCCAAGCCAGGCGGTGCAGTTGGGCTTGGCAGGGGGAGCATGTATACGGAAGCTCTTGCTAGCCAGTACATTGCTGTACTTGGGTTTCTCCACCAGGAGGCGTATCTCTGCTAGCAGACGGTGCAGGAAGCCCGGCAGCATGGCCGTGCCTCCGATCACCACCAGGTTCTCAGAGAGCACTTTACGGGTGTCAATGGGGCACTAAACAGAAACACACACACATCTTTAGCAACTTAACTGACTTTCTGATGTGACAGATTAGAGGGGGATTACCATGAAGACATCAGGACAGGTGCAGACTAAAAGAAAATGTGTTGAAAAGTTGCTGTGCACAGTTTCACTGCAGAGTCTCCTCTGTGCACAAGGCTCTATGGATGCCTTTTCAATACACCCTGAGTAAAATTACTGCAAATGAAAACATGTCAGATAAGGCACAAATCAAATCAAATTGTATTTGTATAGCACTTACATTTGTATAGCCCTAGAAAATTAAAGTCTTAAGCAAAGATTTGAAAACAGCCAGATCTGTAACAGATCTAACATTAAGAAGCAGATTATTCTAAAGTTTAGGGGTCAAGATCTTTGGTACTTCTAGTACTGACTCAATAATCTAACTGGTTTATCCCATAGGGAGATGCCAGGCCATTTCAAATCTTGAAAATCTGTTTAAAAAAATCAGCAACTTGAACTCAATTCTAAAGTGAAATGGGAGCCAGTGAATCCAAAAAGCAGTGAGAGGTTTTGACATGCTGAAGTACCTCTGACAGAATTGGTGGAGACACATGCTCAAATCATACACAGCTGAACATACAGGAGGAATAGATGGCTCCAAAGCTGAGACACCAGAACGCTGCCTAATGTTGGCAATCTTATCAGTGAAATTATGAAGAAAATCCTCACAAGTTGCTATGGATGCTTCAGGATAATGTGTAACAAATGAATTAATCACATAGTTAATCATACTGAATAATACCTGGAGCTTTTAACAATTGTTATAAACTTAAAACAATTTTGGCAACCACGCTGCAAAGATGATTAGATTTGATTGTAGAGGGCCATGCAAGGTCACACTAAACTGATTAGATCTACAGAAGGTCTGTGGTTAGTATAACATCTGAATGCATTCAGTGACTGCTCATAAATGTTAACACATTCCAATATACACAATACGAATGACTTTTTCCTCTACCTTGACCAGAGTGTCAAGTATCAAAGAGGCAACACTCTTCTCCTCATTGTCCTGTTCAAAAAGCATCTCCATCACAGAGTCCCTGGAAAGAAAGAGGAACTTTCATGAGTCACATCCACATTTCCTAAAGATGGACAGTATAGGAAATTCAAACATACTTCTGCTAAAAATGTTTTTAAAGAAGACACAATCACATTAAAATGAGAGTGCTAAGAGTTTCTAGTACTAAAAGAAATCTGTGATGAAACAGGACAGACGAAAGCTAACAGCAGATGTAAAGTGCATATCTGGATGAACTACCTGATTGATCCTTTGACATGCAGGATTTTCTCCCCATCCAGAGGATAATCAACATCTGGAGGAGGAGCTGGGCGCTATAAACACGTTCAAAAGAAATAGGAGTTCTTCCATGGCTTACAACAATGCATTCCTTAATGTAAACACTGGTTTACAAATTAAGAACAGCCGAGGTAACCCATGTACAAACAACTCACTCACCTCTGCTGTACCGTCCAGGTTGAATTTGGCTTCCTGGATCTTGAGGCCTCTCTGCAAGTCACTAACAAAGCATGTTCTGACTGCAGGACACAAAACAAAACCTTAGGCGTATACTTAAAACTAAAATACAGGTTGTGACTGAGGGAGAACATTTTAAGTCATTTCCTTTATAACTATGGGCTATGTCAATGACCAGCAATGATTGAAAAGGTTATAAGATTTTTAAAAAAGCACATTAAAACTCAGTGAAAGCACAGATTATACAAATGACATGGACTGTATTAGCATCAAATAAACACTTATTTGAATCAGAAAATAATTCTTTGTGGATACAAATTTTGCAGGTTACTTTTGCTAGGGTATTATTTCAGGTTTAAGAATGATAACTGAAGTGTCAGCCACAGCGAGATGGCTAAATGACTGGGGCTTAATTCAGTTTGAGTGAACTCAAAAGCTTCTCTATTTGTGGCTGAAATAATGGGTCTCACTAATATTCGGACTTGTTTGAGCTACTTTATTCTGGGAATTCTGCCTTTGGTGGAAGTAATAATTATTATCCTCACATAGGAGCCTGTGAAGATTTTAAATCCAAAACCTAAGTGAAACTTACCCTTGATATCCTCCACAGTCTCCTCTGGGATGGTCCCTGAGGAAAAGATGAAAAAGAGACATAAGAAATGTAGTGGAACTTTGTTTTCTTTGGTTCGTTGACACACAAATCAGCCATTTCTCTCATTACCAAATTAGACGTACGATGAGGCTGAATCAGCATTGTGGAAACTAGGAGCTGATACTGCAGCAAAAGATAGCCAAGACCGGTTTAAAACAAATTCAGGTCTGATCCCGATCTGAGCCTGCTTACTACAGCGCTGCAGTTCATTCAACAGCCCAGTCAACTGAGTGAACATGAAATGTTATCATGATTATTTTTTTCACATCAGGCAACCTACCATCTGTGAGATGCAACATACTTTATAATATAAACTTCTCATACTAGGTAAACAAGATTACAAGTGCCTTAGTTTACAAGAAATGTAAAGTACAGTACTGAAGGGGAGTATCTCTCCATAGTGATTGTTTTAAAAAACAATTAGCAGTCCATATCAGAGATAACCATTAATAAGACACACAGTGTAGGGTATTTTTCTGTTATTACCAACGGCAGCTGGTACACTCTGCCCTGTGGTGATGTCAGTGTCCACGGTGCACTGCTCCACAAGTAGTCCATCTAACTCTCTACAATAAATACAGACACATGCAGTTATGGAGGGAAATAACAAATCTAAGTAAGGTTCCATTTTATAGTCACAAGACTTTCGTTCATTGCACAAGAAAGTGTGAAACAAATGTTCTCTGTACAGCCAATGGTGAACAAAATAGGACAATCATGAGAAGTCACACACTCCTATATCTGTTAGAGCTACAGTACTTACTTATAGATGGCTTTTCCTCCCAAAGGCAAAGCCTCCCAAGCTGGCAAAATAGGAGTGCACTCATAAACCTGATTTCACTGTTAAGGTGGTAACATCTAAATCCCAAACCGAACATTTATTACACTACAATATAGCTCCTTTTTACAAATTCAGAAGTATCACAGAAATGTATCTATCAACAGTACGAAACATGTTTGTGTGTCACAGTGTCAGTTTATCTGGGATGAACCTGCTTCGGCCAGAGACTCAGGAGGAAAAAGATACAGGCAGCACCAGTGTCTCTGTGTATCCACAGTCCATCACTAGAGCAGAGCTGATGCCCAAAGTCATGATGGCCATGAGGTGGCTAGGGGCAAACAGCACAGAGGGCACCTGGAAACACCACAATTTACATAAACTGCAATGTACACTCTGGACTCACACAACATATTTTGGCTGTCAGATTTCATGCTCATTGCTAAACATTTCTGTGAAAAACAAGTATAATTAAATTATAAATTTGTCCTACCAGTGACTGACATGCTTGACACAGACTTTTTTCCAAAGAGCTGTTGTTTTGTAAAACTGATTTGTCGTAGTACCTCAAACTGTTTGAAGAAAACCTTGGTGAGAGTCTCCCTGAAGTTAGATGGGCAGAGGATGGACTCGATGATGACCACTCTTCTGTCGCGAGGATTCACGAGCAAGTGTCTGGTTAAGACAAATGGGAAGACAAACTTTGATTTGATGAGACTGCAGCACAGTTTCCAGCTAACAGCAGTCTGTATATTCTGTATATAGGCTATTATTATCAGTTTTTCATTACAGAAAAGGTTTTTGACAGTAACTTCTATGATGACAGAAAATACCAAAATGGAAACACTACAATCATCTACTAATTCATTACAGTATCTACATATATGATTACTGACCTTTTTTTCATGTTGAGGAACACGTAACTTTTTTTTAAATCACTAACAATGATCTTACCTGAAGTATAGTATATGGATAAACTCTTTGAGAATGACATAAAGCTCTTCTGTGTTGATGTTGTACTGAACCACTTTGATGGCCTGAAAAGGAGACATCACATACAGGTTAATAACATTTAGCGTTTTCCACATCCACGTGTGAATCCACGTGAGGACTGTGATGCCTCACCTGTTGTTGTCCTGGTTTCCGGATCTCACTTGGAATTATGAACCTGGGCCCTGTTTCCCCTGCGAAGCCACATCTGCAAGAAAAGGGAACTGTCATTGAGCGGCTGGAGGGCAGGCACACAAGATTAAGGTTAACATTTTAACACTGTTCAATAATATTTACTAGCAAGATTAATGCAGTTGGTAACCTTTTCAAGGTTCCTACACATTGGTTACTATAAGAAAAGCAATGCTAGTGAACTGTGTACAAAGACAATATTAACATGGCAATTGTGTTTTAGTAAGGAACATTTCTTTTATTTGAGGAAATGTAATAAAATTTTTGTCCAATATAATAAAACTCTTCTCAGTGCGTTCAAATGATTCTGAAAGGATTACATTTAGCTAGCTTTAAATGCGCTCCTCGTCTGGATTTACGAAATGATTACATGTAGGACGCTCAAAAACCTTTTTAGTGTAGCTGGTTCTGTTGTTACTAACGTTGATGAACTAGCTACAGTCGTTTTTTTCCGTTATTGGATTTGGTCCTAGGTCTAATTTGGCATTAATCTAACTGAAGCTAGCTAAAAGCTGCCATATCAAGTTGGTATTGACACTTTAGCTGACCAGCTAATGCCGCTACAACCTTTGCTACCGGTAAATACAATTATGTGTCAAGTACTGTGAGGTTTAACTCTTGCATTAGACCCAACGTACTCGGACGGTTAGTTAAGAAAACAAATTCATTACACACTATATGTGTTAGCATATTATGCTAACCTCAAAGCTCTCTTAAGATGTGCTAACGACTGATACTTACTTTGTGTATGCTGCTCCTAAATCAATGACGATCGCAGTCTTCTCTCCTCCACTTCCCAACACATCAAATAAGGGCATTGTATCAATCTGTTCGCCTCTGGGCAAAAAGATTAGTGAACGTATTGTTGACAGTCACAGATTTGCATCGCATCAAAATGATGAGAAATCAGTCTTCCGGTTGGGTTGGGTCTTCAGAAACGCGTTGACGTCACACGACGTTATGAGGTTGCCTGATCAAAATATGATCAATAAGTCAAGTCGAGATTTTTATTTGCTATGTACTGTATGCATAAACAGACAGGCTAGGCATATAGGAATTCTTGTGCAGCTCTCCTTTGGAGTCAGGTAAGGAGTCAAAAGCCAGAAAGGACACTTAAAATAAAATCAGGCTGGTGGAGGCCAAAGTACGTACTTTGGATATTAAGCCAGGTGCAGACTTAATAAATAAATAAATAAATAAATAACCCACAATTTCACACCACCAAGTTCAAAGTACAATTTCAACTGGCTTTCTAAATAATTACTACTATATATATTGGAGATATAATTGTTGTCCTGAACTGTGTTGTGTTGTTTTATACACTCAGTTGGTTGTTTATTAGTTACACTAAGGTTAGGACACTAAGGACATTTTATGAAGGTAATATTGTTGAGTGTTTATTGAAATGGTTTTAGAGAAGTTGATTCATGTTGGAGGATGTAGTCTCTGATGCTGCTGAACTGAAATCATTATGCTGATAAGAGTTCACTCATTATTATTTTGCCCAACCCATTTATGTCAAAGAGGCTAGTCTAAATTACACAAACACTTCTCTATATAATGCAGGAGGCCATGCAGTAAGCTAGTAACGGCTATCCAGTTGAATCAAGCCTTCTTTAAAACATCTGTAAACTGAGTGAATATATTGGATGCTGCAACTTCTCTGTACCGCCACAGGGGGTCGCTGGAACTTCGTCAGTATGCTCAAACTATACTTCTTCTTAACACTATAAACCTATACAGTACTCCAGTTTTGCCATGCTGTCCAGCAAGTTTTTATATTAAGGCTCATATCTCTGTCCCCACAGGAGTCACAGTGCAAACACAAGCAAAGTTACCTGCACTATACCGCTAACTGTTAATGCCAAATCGTGTCTTGATGTCTCACCTCATCATTCTTCCACTTAGGCAGTAAACAATGAATCCAGTATAACTGAAAAGTGTTACTTGTGGTTGCTACTGATTGGTCATGTACACACCAGCTTGTACTGTTTGCTGTGCTATTTTTGAATCTGCTCATTTTTAAAAAAATAATGCAAATATTTAACCGAAGGTTGACCTCATAGGAAACTGCTACTTATTAAATAGGGGACATGTGACGTCTCTCCTACTGCCTGTGGAGCAGTCGACCCTTCACTTGAGGTTATAAAGAGCTGTCCATTCTGCGCTTCCAGGAACCTGATGTGACCCTTGGGGAAATACCGAAAAAAATATAGAAGAAGGTGAAAAATGAACTATACAGCAAGGAAATGAACTGTACGATTAGCCCAGATTATAGGTGGAGCCCGTGAGTTGGAATAAACCCTGCAGATTGAAGCATTTGGTGGCAGCGCTTCTGAAGCTGGCGCACGTAGGCTACGTAGAGAGAGACTTTCAGTCGGTGACGCTAAACTGCACAACAACAAGCCTCTCCTTCGGCTTGCTTTCCACACTTGTCTGCTCTAAATTTGTATCCGTACAACTTGCACTATTATTATTTCCCCCCCGCACACTACAAGTGAAGCTCTGGAAGGTAAAGGCAGCTTTATTTATTGCAACATGCGACTTTAATTGTTACGTTACGTAAATTTCAAATTACTAGAAGTAGATGGTGGGTGATGCATAGTCTATGTAAGGCTACGATTATGTTGTGCAGTCAGATTAGAGAAAGGTGATTTATTACTGCAGTGTGTTTACAGTCCAAATGCTCGAGCATGTTGTCAGTGGGACTGCATGTGCATATACATTAAGGGCTGAGTGTGTTAAGTGTGTTGCTCACAGGGGAGGGGCATCGTCACAGAAGTGGGTGGTATTGTGACATTGCTGGATGGTGGGCAATATGTAAGGGTGTCACCCTGTTCATTCCAGATATTTCGTTTGTCTTCGTTTTCTACAGCTGGGATGGTTGATGTCACATCACGTGAAGCAACACATGCGGCACATTTAGCTGCTTGATCCACGTTAGCATGTGGTAATGTATATATCTTTTATGCAGATTTCCATATCTTCAGAGCCAGGTAGATCTGTGTAAAATGTAACATTCATTCATTATTGTAGAGGATTGTAGAGAACAGAGAAAGTGGTGCTATTTATAGGTGAAGTGCGGAGGGGTGCTAAGAATTGCTGTGTCAGATTTCCTCTCCCTGTCTCTCTCTGTCAATTTCTCTGTGTGTGTGTGTGTGTGTGTCCAGCATTTCCTTCTGTTTATACAAAAGAGATGAAAACACATTTCATCTGAACTATACAAAACAGAGCAACTACAGTATCAAAGTAAAGGCAGGCAGAAATGTTGAGCTAATCCTGTTGTCTGTGGTTTTCAGAGAATATATAAAGTCCTCGGTTGAAATATAATTTGTGTTCCAGCCTTTTAAGCAGCGGTTGCATACATTTGTAATGTGCCTTGTCACCTGTCTTCCTTCCCAGGCACAACCACCTCTGCTTTGTCTCTGCCCACATGTCTGCTGGGTGACAAAGCATAGAAGTTGTATGTAGGGCCTATTCACACTTCAGTTAAACCTATTAGCATTTATCACTTGCATCCACCCTCAGCAGGCCCTGAGACAAGATAGAGATGCTGATGTTTGGGATGCTCCATCACCTCCTACTGGCTGGGACCTGTCTCGGTGTCTATGGAACTGCTGTCCTTCTCCCAGACTTCACTCCCACGCAAGACAACGACTGTGACAGACAGTGTGCCAGCTCACTGAGAAGTGCTGGGTCATCGCACACCACAGATGTAAAGTCTGTACCCTCAGATGCAGAGCGTGTGACTGGCATGATACTAAATGTAGATGTAGGAGGAGTGGCTGGCCCACATGGACGGCCTGAGGGGATAGATCCAATGACGCATGCCGAAAACGGGGACAGCCTTGATGGAAAATCTGGGCCGAGTGCGGCTGGCGGAGAGACATGGAGCCAAAGAAGGGAGATAAAGAAAGTCGGGAGCACATCTGAGATGGGAGAAGCTGAAGGGCAGTCGGAGGCAGCTTCGGTACTGTCTGTGGGATCAGTGACTACTAAGGTTTACAAACCTGTAATGGATGAGCAGAAATCAACTGTTACAGGTGGGAGAAAGAAGCTGGACATAGACATGAATATCCCAAAACTGACTCCAGGTGGATTTTCAGCTTCCTTTACAGCGCCACTACTGCTGAGTATCACAGCCAGGGAGAGCAAAGACCCTGGTGGGGAGGACAGAACAAGACTACCTGGTGATTCCCATCAGAGTAAAGACCCCAGAACAAGCTTGACATCTTCTACAGAACCTCAGCATCCTTCAGCTCAGATCCAGAGCCTCACCTCCCAAAGCCCCATCACATCCTCTGTCTTTGTCTCCTCTCGGACATCCACACCTTTGACAATTTGGGGCCATGATGGCGCTGCAATACCCTCTATCCCAGACCCCCTGTTGCCTGAAATTGGACCAAACCTGATGCCCAGAGAGGACGGACCAGAAAGCCTGTGGACTGAGGCAGCAAGACCTGGTGGAGGTAAATTAAGCAAAATTAGAAATAACTGATTTTAGAGACATGCACATACCGGTAAATTTTTATTTGGGGTGAAACTTTCTCTAATCCCCCCTTAGTCATTAATTGCAATCTTAAGAGCCACAGAATTCCTCTAAAGTGTTGTAAGGTAATGCTCTACAGTCGTTGCAACTCTATTAATTCCTTCTACAACAACTTGCTGAATTTTGGAGGGTTTTGGGAGACTTCATTAAAACGTGCAGTGGAAATGAAAACGACACATCTAGCAGCAGAGATCTCCTTTGATGATTGGCAAAGAAGGCACTCGCTTTTCCACACTCCACTTTGAACCCCAGCTGGGACCTCTGGCAGTCTAATTATTTTCTATTCCTGACTTCCTGAAAAAAAAAAAAAGAGAAAGCACAACTGCCAGGAAAAGGCTTGTTTGTGGCATTGTGTGTTATAAAGGTATGTGGAGGATTTAGCCCCTCCCTCTCTATCTATATGCCCCCCTCAAACCTCTTCTCTTTCTTTCCCACCCTTCACACACCCCGTCCAGCCTTTTCTAAAGCGCCAGGCAGGTTATTATTCAGTGAAGCAGGAGAGGGAATGGATTAAAGGAGTCTGCCTGAGCCAATATGTGTTCCTGCTGTTTGTATGGGGATTGTCTGTTTGATGAAGCATCCTCCCAACAGAAAAGATACTGACAAAAAAAAGAAAAAACTCAATTTCCAAACTGATGTTATGCAAAAGGACTGCAATCTTTATATGCATTTTCCAGCCTACGTTAGAAATTCTTTGGACTGAGGAAATGTTTGAGAGGTATTCAGTAACAGTTTCTCCTGTGACAGACCTCTTTGTGCTTACCACTTGTCTAAAAAGGACAGTTTTTTCACTTTGTCTTAGCCGCACTGTAAACTCAGTTCTACTAATCAGAAAACTGTTAAAAAAAAAAAAGATGTACCTGTTTAAAAAAAATGCTTGCTGTCATAAATACTAAATAAGCTATATGCTGATTAGAGTTGTTGCTATGCAATAGAAAACGTACACATTTTTTTAATGATAGTTGTCGGCAACGTGGTGTGTAAGGAAACTGTAAAACCTTCAGCTTTTACCATGAATTTACCCGTTTACTCACTGAACTGGGGTGAAGTATTACACTGACTTTTACCAGAAGGTTCAAATAATTCTTATGTGACATATCATGCCCTTAATTCTGTCTCTGTGCTTGTGTTGACGCAAACTGGAGCAGACACGGAAGTACCACTGTCTCAGGAGGAAGCCACAGAAGGCACCATGTCATCAGAGGCTCTCCCTCTCATTTTTGAAGATGCTGCATCAGAGGGGGCAGCGGCAGCTGCAGTGGTCACACTGATGACCGGCAGTGCACAGACCCCTGCTGCCATGGTGACCAGAGGAATGCCTCTTTCAGAGGTGGACCTGCACCAGCCGGTCACCCTGGAGACAGACAGTGACAGTCTCTCGCATGCCCCAACTCTGCTGGTACCAGACTGGACGTCACCTTGGCAGACTGAGCTCTCAGAGCCAATCAGTTCCTCAAGTCTGTCTGTTTCACAGCGCCGTGCTGGAACTGAACTGGAGGAGCATCCGGAGGGAGCTGAGGGAGGTGATTTGTCAGGACTGACTTGATTATTTTCTACAAATTGTGCGTACTGTACTGTAGAAGAATTTGTAAGTATGATGGTGCTGCCAATTTCAAAAGGCAGTCATCAACGTATTTTGTACATGCTTGGGTAAACTGAAGATGGACCTGTGAATGTTTTATTCATTAGATTACAACAAACCAGCCAGTTTTACCCGAAATCTAAAAATGGATCTTCTATAGCTTCTCCCACATGAGATGTTTAAATAAGCTATGAAAAGTTGCAGCTCTACACTGAGTGACCGTCCACTCTCTTGCTTCCTCCTTGTCCTTTGTCCTTTGTGACATACAGTTGCTGTGAGGACACCAAACCTTGAAGAGAGACAGCCCACCACTGGCTCCTCCCTCTCATCCTCTCAGCAGGCCAGGAGGACCGTTACCATGGAAACTCATCAGCCTGTGCACAAAATCAGATCAGGGTTTGAGGGGATGTCTGAGGGTAAGACAAGTTTTATTACCCAGGGTGAAACTATTTGTTTAAATTACAGCCCCACCACAACCTTTTTTCATGTTCACTCATAAATGTGAGCTTTTTTGACTGTTGACTAGATAATTGTCTTCTCCACAGAGGAGCCAGAGGAGGATGAGAACTCTGAGGAATCGTTGGAAGATGAGAGTGATGAGGACCTAACAGAAACACCTACGACATCCTCAACACAGCCTCCGTACAGCCTCATCCCTCCTCCTCCTGTCTGGGTTCAACACAACCAGGGGCTGAGTATGGAGAATATGGTTTCTAAATCTGTTTCTCATCCTTGGAACAGATCCAATTAGTGCTCATATATCTTCACCTGCTGTGGTCATAAAAACTACACACACACACACACACACACACACACACACACATTTGCACACAACATTTAACCCACTACCACTGTAAGAGATAAATAGTTGTGTACAATATTACCATGACTCTTCTCTTCCAGTGCGGAGCTGGGTAGAACTGATCAGAGAAAAGGTAAGACTGCCCCCTGCTGTCCTTGAAAAGTCTTAGTCAGTCAAAAAGGTGTTTCTTTGCTTCTTCACTGATGTTGAGAATAAAACTGGCAATATTCTCTTTTTCTTATCAACAAATCCCATGAACAGACCAAAACCAACATTCAACTCCAACTAAAGACCTTGTAGTCAAAACATAATATGGGTTGTTCTGAAACTACACTGCTGCAGTTGGTGATGTGTTCATTATGAATGTGTGCTCGCTAATGAATTTTTACTCATACACCATTCTGTGGTCATGAATACTCACTACGGCAACAAATGTTTTAATCCGTGGCCAGGGATTGTTCCTAGTAAATGCACTATATGAAAATTATTGAGGTTTTTAAAAAGTTAACAGCAATTTGGAAGCCTGTGTTCAAACAGAGAGGGACAGACAGGGTTGGAAAGTCAGAAAGTACTGAGAGACATACAGTAACTTATTTCTTTCATGGAACTTGCTGACGACAAAAATACAGACTTGTCTTTTAAAGGCAGTGTAGTTGATCTTTCTTCACGAAGATTATTTTTTTTACTATTTTGGGTATAAGAGATTAAATTGATTTACCGTACCTGTTAGTCATGTTTGCTGTGCTACGTTGTGACCCGTGTGTCCTCGCCCTCGGCAGGTGGGTTATGTGTCTGGGATGTTGGCCCCTGTGGGCATCGGCATCATGGGAGCCCTGCTAATTGTTGGTGCCCTCTACAGCATCAGGATGATTCACCACAAGAGGAGAAACAGCTTCAAACACCAAAGGAGGAAGGTCAGACAACCAGAGGTCAATACCCTATTTCTATTATTCACTTTTAATTACCCGTTTCACTTGTTTTTGAAAACCAGCCACAATGTATCCAATGTATCCTTTTCCCATATGTTGTGGGCCCCCAAATGCATTAAGTTCAGCATTTAGTATATTTTTCCTCCCCAGCAACCACGAGAGCCCAACACAGGCCATCAAGACCAGACCATGCTGCTGGCCGACAGCTCTGAGGATGAATTCTGATAAGACCCTTATGGGCTCCTTGTCTTGGTGACCAACAGCCAATGCTTGGCAAACACCACTATTGCTATGACTACCGCATCTCCAGTCACCCGGGGCTGTTTGGCTATGACTCATCTGATCCGCAGAGTGTGACTGAGTATAGGGCAGGCTGCACAATGGTCAGCTTTGTATTCTCCTCTTTTCTACCAACAGGAGCACTTTTCTGAATGTTGTCAGGTGATGTTGACTCTAATGGCCTGGCAGTGCTGGTGTGATGCATAAAAAGTAATATTGCTGCTTGTAAAAACAAAATGGATTAACAGGGTACTGGTAGGATGAAAGTGCTGCTGGCTTTCTGGAGTAAAGGGGAAAGTGTGGACCGGTGGTATTTCTGTAATAAAAGGGCCGTAGAAGAGTGACATCACATAAACAATGTAAATATATGTACTGTATATATGTAGCTGACTTGGGGTCAGCCATGTTACTGTAAATAAAGCTTTTTTTTGGCTAAAGAATATTTAAAGGAATAATAACCACATACCAAATAATTACCATCACATTTGCATGAACAGATTATGGGTCCCTGAGCACAGACATGTAAAAGGCCTCTCACCCTCCTACATAAGAGCAAGACCCCCCCCCCCCCCGGAAGAGTTTTGTCTTTTATTGTTATTGTTTTGAGCCAATATTTTGTTGTTTTGTGTCTTTGTGTCACTTGAGATGAAGGACGTCTCATGTCTCTTAGACGCGTTTCCTTGATTCCTCCTTCCTCGCATTTTTTTTTTCCTTGTATCTTACGTGGGTGGGGCTAAGATGCAAGGAAAAGATGCAAGTAAGGGAAACGTGGATGCAGTTAAGGGAACTGGAATACACCTGCCGGCACCTTAAACGCTTACATGTAGACACCCTTTTGCCTTACAACTGCCAACATAAACAAGCTGCAACGTTACTAAGTGGTTTCTGAGGCGCTGCCGGGCACAGAGCCAGGCCAGCTCTTTCACTTGTTTCCAGTGTTTATGCTAAGCTAATTAATTGTCCCCATTTTCCATTTACCTGACAGGTATCAATCTTCTCTCGGCAAGAAACAATAAGCATATTGCACAAAATGTCAACCTGTTTCTCTAGACCACTGACTGAAGTCATTGCTGTAGACATGATTTCCAATCATTATATAAACTGTCACATACGAGTCATTTGTATTAATTCTTGGCTTAAATGTGAATTTTGTGTAAAAGTATGTTTTATTCAAAGTCATTTGTCCATAAAAGTTACTATGAGAAGCATATACAAAATACCATCATCCTATAAAAGTATGTAGCATACAACAGATTTTGATGTACAATACAGCTAACTCTGATATGATCTCTTCACACTTGCAAAATGTTTTTTGTTTTTTTTTTGTAGGTGCATGACACCTATTCATACACAGACCAGACATTTTTTTTTCTGTATCTGTTGGCCGGAAAAGCACAAACATCAAAGATACTAAGGCAGGAGCACAGACTGCATACAGTCTATGGGCAGAAGTTAATATTTTCACAAGTCAATTGTCTTTAACTAGCTCAGTGTGTTTATCCAATTCAGACAAAGGCAGATATACAAGATGTTTTGCCCAGCATCTTCAGCTCACAATGTCACGCCGCTGAAATGCAGGGACTTGTAGTCAGATCAAGTTTTAAGCTGTTACTTTTGTTTTAGAGAAACGTGGTTTCATTAGAACTTTTCTGCTGTTGACCAGGGTGAAAAGATGCAACAAGCATTTGAACATTATTCATTTGAGCAATATTCGTAACAACGTTAACCCAAGGTCTCATCTATCGTTTAAAGAAAATGTATTTTCTGTAACTTTGAGCCATCTGATATGCTTAATGTACAACTGCCTGTTTATATGCAATAATACTGTCTGTGTGTGATGTAAAATAGTGACACTTCTGTCTCTTCATGTAGATATAACAGGATGTGATCAAATAAACAATTCTTTCAGACGTCTGAATCCGACTCTCTAATAATACAGATCAAGTGTGAATACGGTTTTGCAAACCACTCCACCCAAACAGACAAGATAACCCAGTTTACAGCATTAAAAAAATCAAATAATTTATTTCTGTGTTCTTTTTCCACATTAAATAAAAGCTATTGGACATTTCCAAATTAAAATCGAGAGAAGGGACAGGGAAGAAGAACAGGGGGAAACATATCAGACATGCAAAAACCTTTTGAGCTCCAATTCTGCCCACTTTGTGGATGGTGGCAGAGGCAGATCTACCATAGGAAGAAAAAAAAAAGCAGACTGCAGGAAGGCAGGAAGCCCCTGTGGTTGGTGTGTTGGACCACAGCATTTTGTGATGCAGCATGACAGCCCCGACAAATGTTTATTTGACCAGAAACTAGTGTCTGGGGGGAATTGCACTCATAAGTGGCAGACAGATAGGATAGCACGTCGCCCCAGGTTAGGACCAAGGAGTGGCACTGGGATTGTTAGAATTAGTTCCCTGTTAGCACAACGATTATCCAAGATGAGTTATTAAAGGAAAAAAAAAACCTGCTTCTAACATCTGTGAACACTGAACCGGTATGTCAAGTCAAACCTGATTCTACTGTAAATGCAGAGATGTCATTTCCAGAGAGAGCTGGGTAAAACTATGACACCACACACTAAGACCACAAGCCATGGCTACAGACTGATATTGATGACAAAGCCCTTCAGTCTCTGATGATCTATACAGAGCCCTTTGGCTCACTGTGGCAGGCTGTAATGCCCATATACATCATAGAACTGTCAGTTTCACAAGATTAAAACAATCAACAACAACAAAAAAGATAGCAGGTCCTTTCCATCAAAACCTAAAACCCTCTTCATGGTGACAACTGGTTTGAAAGAGTAAGATAAGCTACATTTTTATGGTGAAACCCACCCAGTCCTGTCATCCTTCAGTAGTCAGTGTATAAAAGAAGAAAAGGACAAACAGGTGTCCAACGCAGGAAGAGACGATTTAAACTTCCAGAACAAACCAGGCGTTTGAAAGGACTGATAACCGCAATCTAATCAGTGTCAGATGAGCAGCAACGGTAACAGCTGGCTGTTCAGAGTAGAGATTGCTTTCGCATGCTCAGCATTCTTGTTACACCTCTGGATGGGCTAAAGTAGCAGAGAAATTAAAAATAAAACTAATGTGGTAATAAATCAACTCACACAGACCCCTTTCCCAACAGATGGTTCACAAGAAGGGAAAACAAAAGCTCTCAACACATCCAATGACTAGAACGACATGTATAAAAATCTGGAAAAAAAAAGGGTCATCTGATCCATTGTTCCAAATGCACAGACACAAACGTACATACACAGGCTGTTGTGTGGGTGGTAACTGTAAACATCTACCTACTCTCCCTTCCAGTGGACCCCTGGGGCGAAGTAACTCAGCTGAAATAGGCAATAAACCCAGAATATGAACAAGGTACTGTAGTGTCACTCAGAGAGACTAGCTCATCCATCCTTAAATTGTTAAAACATCTGCAGCTGGAGACTTTAATCAGTTTTACAATTAATATTCTGTAGCAAATATGGGTCTGATTTTCAGTAGTGCCACATGATAGTTTCATCCAGTGCTTTCTAGTCTGAAGGATAAAAGCACACAGACGTCCAGTGGCATAATATCAAATGCTACAAGAATAGGGGAAAAAAACTGCATTTACGACCTGTGGGTGTAGGCGTACTTCCAATTGAAGGTTGGAAAATCAAAGCTGTTTAGGGTTTATTCACCCCATAACTCACAATTCGATCAGCCTCCTTTTTTCCCACATTCCGCGCCAACTAGGATCCTGAAAAGCTAAAAAAAAAAAGTGTGCCTTTGTTCCTTCCTATTAGTACAAGTCCTGTTGTCCTTATTAGGTTGGAACAAAACACAGCACCATAAAGGCTCTGATTTCCTGTGCAGGCCCTCTGAATGTAGAGAAATAAAAGTATCAGCTCCACACCATTGTCAAAAGAACAGGACACACTCATACTGTAGATACACACTGCAGTATTTTCTAAAGAAGTGCATCTGACCCACTGTTCATTTTACTTAAGAAAAAATTAAAAGCAGATGAAGCAAACTGTCTTTGCCATAATTTGTGTGGATTGAAACATCCAGGCGCATTTATGACATGTTCTGGACTTTAGATCTTAAAACAGTAGCGAGGTTGGTTGTGCATCGAGTTGGGGCACCTGGGAAGTGCACTGCGGACTCAGCTGCTTACAGCAGCATGAGGTTGTACAGGTGTATAGCAGGTTCTAGATAAACTGAAAGCAAACAAAAAGAATATAATTTGCTAAGAATACTGGTCTATTTTCCTTTTTTTTTGTTGTTTTTTTAAGATCAATAAACACACACAGCATACTCAAACACGAATCCAGCATTAACACTTTGCCTCCAGTCTGGCTGCCAAAGGCAGACCAGAAACAGGCCGAGGCTGCAGTGTGTCATCTGTCACTGCAGATGTGGATGGAGTGGCACTTGCATTGAGGAGAAGCAGACAAATAATGTAAAAGCAATAAATGAAGCAATAAACTGAGATGTATAGAACATGTTTGACTGCACCATTATTGGCAAAAAAATCTCTTTCAAAGACTCCATCTTCTCCTTTCTGGGGATTTTGCAGCAGCTGGCAGTGCATTTGGGAAAAAAGATCTGATCTGCAAAAATAGTAGGGGGAAAAAAAACTTCCTCATTCATACTTTGTCAGGGTTTGATTTAGTCAGAGACAATGAAGGAAGGAAAAAAAAAAAAATCAGGCAAAGTTTGAGGTGCTAATGGAGTGGCCTGGTTGAAACAGCTGCTCTGCACCAACATGCTTACACCAAACTGGGGGAGGAGTTTGGAGGGTTAGCCCCAGACTGGGTTAATCAACACACACTCTTCATTTCTGCACTCACATTAAAATAAACACATGCATATCTTTACAGGCGTCAGTCCTGGAGGCTGAGGCAGGTGATGGAAACAGCAGCAAGGAGCCCCTGCGCCCGCTGGATGGGGAAGAAAAGAAAAAAAAAAAAAAAAAAAAAAAAAC
>NW_018127942.1:1360258-1364550 GCF_001952655.1 Monopterus albus | reverse complement strand
ACTTGAGGCTGTACAAACGCAGTCATACTATAGCTTTTAGCTTTTTCCATCCATTGTCCAACTGTCAAGGTTAAAAAAGAAAAATAAACTCCACAAATATTTTCTGCTCAGTCTCATTTTACCGCTCCTCTTCTTTGTTTTGGGTGGTGTTGCCTTACTCTCGTTTTGTTCTGCAGGAGGATTTGGTGTGGTGCTGTGTCCTCTTGGCTTTGGACGCACGTCCTCACCTGAGCTGCCTCACACCTCACGTCCCGGGTGATGCAGCATCAGAGCTTGATGGTCAAAAAGTCGTCTAGTCCCGAGTCAAGGTCATCCCAGAGACCACCCTCACTTGCCCCTTCCCCATCACAGAAAGTATCAGGGGCCCCTTCATGAAAACATCACGTGGGATTTCAGTCCGTTTCTGCCTAAACAACAGTTGTTCAGAGGTCAAGGACAAAAAGGTGTGTTTTCATTTCTATGCATACCTATGTGCATACTCTTTATGTGAATATCTGTGTACTGTGTGTATGTAAGAGTGAAATGACCAGGGCAGAGCTGTGGCTGTCCAGCTGACAGTGTTCAAGAAAAACAGCACCCGCTTTCCCGCCCTCCCCCGTCCCCTCTTCTTTCCTCTAGCGGAGCCAAAGTTTGAGCCGCAGCGCGTCCACTCCATTTAGGTAGTATCTGAACAGCCGCTTGTCTCTGACAAAACCCAAGTTCTCATACAGCTTCAGCGCTGATTTGTTGGTGATCTCAGTCTCCAATACAACCTGGGGACACACACAATGGCACGTCAGAGCTCTCGTAAGTAAGCAGCCTGACTAATCCTTGGAAGGTTAACACTTTTGGTTGTTCTTGATTGTTCGTGGAGCCTAACAGTGGCAATTTTTTTTGCCAGGATATCTGCTGCTGTTGGTCATTTGCAATACTGTCTATGTATACCTCATATGCTATTTGCACCTCATCACCACCGCCCTGGTGATGCTGAACCATCTGACAATCTCCCATTACTGTTTGCACTACTGTCACTGACTGTACATGGTTTTGAGTCGCATCTTATTGGCTGTATGCACATAAGGTGAATTGACAATAAAATCCTTGAACCTTGAAAGTTAAACTTGGTTGATATGTATGAGCTTCTATGTGCTTGTATCAAGTTTATATATATATATATATATATGTGTGTGTATTTGAAGGACTTTGTTGTGTGCATTTAACAGACCCTGATGAAGGCTACATGTTGAAACACTCTGGTCTTCTCATTAAAGCCGCACATGCGCAAATGTGTACAAAGCCAGCAAGACAGCTTTAAGGCAGCTACATTTTTAGATACTGTGTGTAGTTTGGAGGCTCAGCTGTTGTTGGCCCAGAATAGCTTCAATGAGTAAGATAGCTGCTAATTACTCCGCAGAGTCTCATGTCCTATTTCGACATGTGTCATACACACATAGAAAATGAAGACAGACAGTTTGGAAGTTACTTAAGTGAAATGTTTGACAGAGCTAGGCTAGCGGTTTCCACCTTCTTCCCGTGTCTGTGCTAAAGTGTGCTAAATACATTGGCTTCCAGCTGGTGTTAACATACAAAATTGAAAATGATTTTCAACTAAACTAAGACTGCAAAAAAAGAAAGGCCCCCAAACTGCTGGAGTATTACTGATAATACAGAAATCAGTCGATGTACAGTAATCCAGTTTTCTGACACCAACCACCTGAAAGACTCTTTAATCAAAGGCAAAAAAAAGCACAGAAATTTGTACTAGAATTTAAGTATATCCTTAAGTCAGACAAAACAAATGGCAGAGCAGCAAAATGTCCTTATACCTACTGTGACTCATGCTCTTAGACAGCGGCCCCTTACTGTCAACTATTTTTCTTATATATATTATTACGTCGTAACGCAGATGCAAAGAGGGAACAATGACTTTTTTGTGTTGTGTAGAAAGTAGCTGGAAAGTATGTGAAGTGCTGAATTTTAGTCAACTTAAAGAAAATGTAATAACATTGGTGCCTGTATGGCTTTCAGCTCCAAGATAATGTGTTATCCATATAAAATACCTCATACACCAAAGCATCCAAGCCAAATTTAAAAATATAGCTTGCAACACAGTTAATAGTGTTTACATTTGCTCTGCTGATAAAAAAAATGCCCAAAATCATGTTCTTAGTGCCCTTATGAGTACACAATCAGACCAACAAAAAAACATTATGGTGGCGACTCAGCGTCAGTCAACAAAGAGGTGGAAGAAGTTTAACACTGAATCTCATTTCTACCTCAAGCATCTACTTGCTCTCTGGAGATTTAACATCAATAAAAAATAAATAAATAAAATCTACCATGCATAAGAAGCAGAAAATGTTGAAGGGCTCAAGAGCAGCTGCAAATCAAATCAAGGTTACCAGTGAACTCGGATAAGTGAAGGACGAAGCAGGAAATCTGGACCTTGAAATACTAGCAACAAGTTTTTTTTCCCACTTCATTTGTGGCTTTTTTTTATGCTCACAAAGAACCTAACTGTTGAGAAAGCCAGGATATTCAGCAATGCTGGAGCTTGGCCAACACAAACCTAAAATAACAACAAAGAACCAATTGCCAAAAGTATACATGATTTTTTTCCAAATCCTTTTCCATTGCATTGTTATTTTTACAGTATGTATTAGTTGTATTGTCCAGAAGGTTTAGATTTTTTTTTCTGTACAATCTGGTCTAGTAAAAAGTGAGATTCTTCTATTGCATATGTTAACACTGTGAGTGAGGATGCTGGCACACAGCTTGTGAACATGTGCCAACGTCTGTGCATGGCTGCAAAAAACACTAGTGTGTTTTAGGCTTTAAGGAAAAGACTGTAATTATAGACTAGAATTGTCTGGATGCACTGAAATGTGGTTTGACAAAGGAAGACACACAAAGCTGAATGAGCTATGCTGTAGTGGGTCTCTGCATCGTACCTCATCACAGTCACCCTCCACCATGGCATATATGGCCTTTTTCACCAGATTAGTACCTGGAACAGAGGATTTTAAGTCAGTGACGGCGCACAGTTAGACAAAACATCAACTCAGAGTGTATAACTTATGTTAATGTTGAATTTGCATAAAAATATCAAAGAAAGCACAAAACAACTTGGTCTATGCAAAGGACTGGCTTTATGATTGGTCTATATAGGACGCTCAGTGCAGAGGTCTCACCAATGCTCTTCCTTCTGTGTTTTGAGTCTACAGCCAGCATGGCGATGTAGCCACGACGAAACATCTTCTTGTGCATGTCAAGCTTACATACAATGGCTCCGACACACTCTTGTTCCACCATGGCCTGTGACACACACACACACACAGACAGACAGAAGACAGTTAGGTCTCCTGAGTGTGCAATGAGATAGCTTCTGCAAGCCTAGCAACAGTTCTTCTGCAGTTCCTGTTATCCTGCCGGCTCTGCTGGTTCTCTGAGCTGACCGTAAATCTCCGTTTTATTGGCACTTCCTCTTATGTCACGTGCGGCACTCCAGAAAAACGAACCCGGGAAGTTTACGACCTTAAAACTCAGAGGATAAACAAGAGGATCTGGTTTTTCAAAGTAGAAAACCCAGACTAGTCAGTGCAAGTGGTAGGTGCAAGACACACATTATAAATAAAACACAAATAAAATAAAACACTGCTTGCTTCTACATTCCTCTACACAGATGGTTGGACATCAGTGATGACTGTCGTGTCAGCAGAATCTTTCTTAATTTGACAGCTATTCATTCAGACTAAAATTCACAAAACTGACAAGAATCTGTGGCAGAGAACTGGTTGTACCATGTCAACACATACACTAGGGTTATACAAACTCCAAACCACTGTGCTGTCAGTCAGACATTTGTATGTGTGTTTAACTTCAGCACACATCAGCACTATGCCTGGCTGCCTTTGAGACACACCAACAGGTGATGCAATGCTACAATATGAGCATACAATCACACCCAAAACTGGCATGCAACTACAGGTAACAAAAGTCCATGGGCTAGGAGGGAACAGCTCAGTGTGACTTCACAAGCAAAGGCAAAGAGTGAATACATGTATTTTCAGTGCCATACTCACCAGAAAGCAAAGCTGCGGCCAGTTGTGGATGAAGTACCTGTATGTATAAATTGAATAAGGCTCAGACAAGTCCTTGGTGATCAGTCTCATGATCCATGGCATCTGCAGCTCAGACTCGTAGCGAACATATCGGATGCCATGGCTCTCCTCTTCCGCTCGGCCGTGGGAGCTGCTCAGGTCTAGTCGGGCCAGCTCCGCCACTGGCGGGGGCTGCGGGGGGGGGGGGCGCGC
>NW_018127942.1:1360063-1360239 GCF_001952655.1 Monopterus albus | reverse complement strand
TTGGCTATGGGCGGCCTCAGTTCTTGTGAAAGCCGGCATCCCGTTCATGCTATTGTTAACCAGGTTAGAGTGACTGCTGTTTTTGGAGAAAGGGCTGTGGCCTTCGTTTTGGCAATGCTCACTATTGTTTTTAACGGCCGGAGGTCCCTCATTGCTGCCGCTGCTTTCACAGTTGT
>NW_018127942.1:1359177-1359903 GCF_001952655.1 Monopterus albus | reverse complement strand
TCTTGACTTCGCTTGCTGTGTGCGACTTCTTCCCTGTACTGGCAGGTACACCGTCCTCCTCGTGGCAGTCTGGTCCCCCGTCTTCCCCCGACGGCTCCACGCTCCCACACCCGGGGAAAGGAGGAATTTCAGCCGGGGATACAGGCAGTGCGCTACTAGGCCCAGGCGGCACTGTGGCCATCCCACCGCATTAAGGTGGAGATTCACGTTTGGGGAAACGTCGAACACAATCTCATCCACAAGGCTAAGAGATATACAAACAATATACAAGTTAGTTTACCGAATATTGAATATAGCAAACTAAATCTGAAGCGATAACGAATCCGCTGGCGACGTCTGTCGCTGCTTTCTCCTCGATTTCCCTGCTGCCGCAAAGTGCTGTCGCAGCATTCGCCATTGCAACACCACACAGAGACGTTTTACGACAGCTGTGTAACGCATGACAGATCAGATGCAGTTCGTTTTCGCACATCCATGAGGTTTTTTCTTCAGACAATAAGCACCGGGGCCAATTAGCTACCGTAGTTTGCTTACAATTTAAATTAAGCAACTATATCTATTCAGTTGTACTTTTTTGACTTTTATATGACTCTTTCATTCTATTGCAATTACATTCAAAAGAGGCTTAATCTATTAAAAATAATTAAAACAGAAAAAAGAAATAATAGACAAATATTTGTATAATTTTATTTTCCCTCAACCTCTTCCCACAGGCCTATGTGAAAC
>NW_018127942.1:1356975-1358891 GCF_001952655.1 Monopterus albus | reverse complement strand
TTAATTACCCTGTCATGTCAAGGACTGCTGATTTTGTCTGCTGTATTACCGGCAAAGGACATCACATTGAGGGTTTGGAGACACTGCCACGTCTCCTGTAGATGTCGCTAATAGATAAGTTTCTGGTTGGACGTTCTTTATCACTTTATCCTGCAAGTTCATCCTACAGAGTAAACACTGGTTGCTTTGAGGTAGGGCTTGGGTGTTTATCATGATATCTGCTGTGTTGTACCTTTCATTTCACTATACTGACAGCTATAGAGTTATTGACACATTAAGGTAATGCCCTCAAGTCTTAAAGGTTATTGACAAAATCCTTGACGTGTTTGACAGTTCAAACAGTTATAGCAGGTCAATATGTGTGGTGCGGTTTTTATCCTGGATGATGAAGGTAATGAATAAAAGAAAGAAGTGATGGAGTTTAGATGTCATTCTCTCTTAAGAAGGAATTTGATCAAAATGAATGTGCCTAATGAAACAAATAGAATATAGTTTTAATCATATATACTGTATCTGTGCTAAATTCAAAGATACACTTTATTATCAAACTCATTATTATCAGTTAAACTTTTTGTTACAATGACTTTTTTCGATTAAAAATGTGTGCAGTGTGACGTTTCAATGAGTTGTTAATGATCTATACAAAACCTCGAAAACTACATTTGTGCTGTTTTTCACCTACATGTGAGTCTTATAGAAAGAAGTTTGTAAATATGTGTTACAGAGAAAGAGATGGAGAGATAGATGGGAGAGAGAGACGGCCCTTTGAAAGCTAAGCCGTGGGGCTGAGAACACTCTGAAGAGCTGGAATCAAACATGCACAATCAGTTCCCCTCTTCAAATCCCCTTTACAGGCCTATCTACTTGAACACACTTCTCTTAATTACTTTATCACTTAGCGAGCTAGTCCTGGGACTAGCAGCAGCAGTGGCTTGCCAGAGACACTTGGCTCACTTGGACCCATATTTTATATATCTTCTTTCTCACAGCCCTGTCCCATACCTTTCTCCCCCACCACCACCACCCCCGCCTCCTTTTATGCCTCCTGCTTTCATTCTACACTCCTCTTGTCTCTCTGTGGCTTTCTCCATTCTGTCTCTTCCTATTTCCAAATATCTCCAGGGTGTCAGTTGCATCATGTGACTGGTGTGCTTGTGATTACAGCAGTTGGCACCCTTAATCATCTATGCGGGAAGAACTCAGAGTCCCTCATATAAGACAGAATGATAAAGATATATGGAGCTCAGGACAGAGTCAAAACATGGTCAGGACAACCCAGGTTGACAATGACACTCAAATGCCCTTCTCTTTCAAGTTCGTCTGGAGTGGTCTCGGGGGCTTGAGGCCAAGCTTCAGAGCCCCTCCCACACACACACACACACACACACACACACACACACACACACACACACACTCACTCCTACTCCTGCCTGCCACGTTGGCTCACCCCCCGACTCAGCTCACTTCCCTGTGTCCTCCTCCTCTTCCTCCTTCTTCTTCTTTTTCTGTTTGGCATCTGGTCCACTTGAGCTATATTTAATTAGTTTCTGTTGGGTTAATTAGGGGCTAAAGTTAGGGGGTCGGACCAGAACAAAAGCGGGTCAGGTTGGACGGATGCAGGTGCTATGGAGTGGTTGCCAGATTCCACTGTTCAGATTAAGATGGCTGCAAATTGTAAGGAACACTGAAGAGAGAGAGAACTACTAGTGACTCACAGAGAAAGAAGTTTTCCACCACCTATGGGATGGAAGCACCTTATATGTGTCACGCTCCTGCCCCTCTTGCTTCCTGTCATGCTTTTATTTTCACATTACTTCCTGTTTTGTTTCACCTCAGTTTTGGCCCTTTTATTTAATCATCATTAGTTCACCTGCTCCTTATTGTTTGCACCTGTTTTTTACTTCTATTTAGGCAGC
>NW_018127942.1:1348436-1356718 GCF_001952655.1 Monopterus albus | reverse complement strand
ACTTTGTGTTAGTTGTTTTGCTTACAACAAGTAAAGAACTTGTCGCTACCTCGGTTCGTCTGGTTTTCTAATTGAGTTCACCACGACCTTTGTTTGGCATCTGTACATGCCAAACCTGACAATATGCCCATAGTTGTTATTTTAATTTAATAAATTTTAATGTTTTCTATGGAGTTTTTAAGAAGCCTCATGTTCACACAATTTGAGGTGTTTTCATGTCTTTTCCCTGTCAGATTACACTAGCACACATCATGTGGAGCTGTATTGTAACGTATGGTGTGTGCAAGTGATGTTTGCCAGTTTGTTTGCCCCACTGCCATACACGGTACTGTGTTGTTCTCATTCATATTGCCCCCAGCACTCAGTCTCCTGTTTTATCTATGTGTGGCAGCTATACCCTTTCCTTTTGCTTTGTTACTCGGCTGTGTAGAATGAAGAAAAAAATGTGAAGAGCACATCAAATGACCATTCGGTGCAAGTGAAGTATACATAAAATGGGCAATTCAAGCCTGTGAAGTGAACATCAGTTGCTCAAATGTAGTGATCACGTAACTGAAATGAATGTGAGTTTAGAAATACTTCAGACAACAGCACTTTCAAGGTTACTTATATTTCTTACAACTTTAAAATATATTTAAAGTGTCACCTTTTATAAATGTATGTCAATGTACACTAAACTTCATATGTAGACTATATGTGTAACTTGGGTTAAAGAATGGAAGTGAGCAGAAAAGACCCAGCCTGACTTTTCCTACCCACCCTACCATGTGGAGATGAAGAGATACTCGATAAAGTGATATGAGCCAGAAAGGAGAGGAAGAGAGGGCATCTTTGGCATGGCTGGAGCCCCCTTCAGTGTGTGAGGGTCCTGGGGCCCTTTAGACAGGCGCCACCCCAGCAGGGAAGCAGAGACAATCATGCAGCACCAGATTCAATGCACAGAGATGGAGGGATGGAAAGAGATGAGGAGAAAGAGAGGGGAGGTTTGGGGGGCAGCGGGTAGTGGGACAAAGAGCACTGTTGAGAAAGGTGGAGGACGTGACAAGTAGACGAGCAGAAAGGTCCAAGTAAAAATGAGAAGAGATGCTGGATAAAAGAATTGAAATAAGGGAGGACAGAGAGGGAGGAAATGACAGATCAAGAGGAGGCGAGAGAAGAAGGAGAAAAAGGAAGAAAGAGCAAGCAAAAAAGAGATATCATATATTCCCTCTGTAACAGTCTTTATCACCAGCACAGATCATGGTGTATGAACAGTGATCCAAGTCAACCATCTGCTGAGGCTAGATAAGCCTGGGAGAGCTGGGTATTGAGCTGTCACTCAGGGAGGAGCTCGGAAAAAGAAGGAGAGGAGAGGAAGGAGAAACAGAAGAAAAATCCAGACTGAATGCAGAAGCAAGATCGGTAGGGAGGGAGGAAGGGAGGGAGGGAAGGAGGGGTCTGTGTAAGGTAGGAAAATTCAAAGTAGAAGATTTGTGCAGACTGGAGATCGTCCATCTTGTTAGAGGAAGACTTAACGTTAAATAGATGTCCAGCCTCGTCTTGCCTAATCTTGAAATGTGAAGAATAAAATAAGGCCATTTTTGTCAGACTACATACTTATACACACACTACTACATGGACACACACTTCCATTCACATCAACACAACTAATGATGCTAATGACAACATGGAACTGTTTGTTGTCACTGACCCACATATTCCCAGCACAGCTACAAAATTAGGCTGTTTGCTTTTTTGATTTTCTTCACACTTCACCACACACACAAGCTATCATGGCAAAGTGTGTAGGAGGTTTGTGATTAGACACCTCTTCTAGCGGGGAGGATCCCAAACCTGGAAGATGGGTTATGAGTTGGTTTAGTTTATGTGCAGATGATTATGTTAAATCCCATTGAAACAGACCTCTGTCACCCACTTACTGCATCACTATGAATGACATTTTTCTCCTGTGTGTGAGAAAGACAGACAGTTACGACGTCTCACAGGTCATATACTGGGTGATGTGTTTCATCGTTCACTCAGTGTAGTGTTCTTAAGCCCAGTTCAATACACGCACGAATAGTTTGATACTCTGATAGTACGGTGGCGTGAATTCAGGCAGGGAGGGGGGGTCAGGCCTGGGAGTTGGGGCTAGGAGGGGATTAGCTGAGGTCAGTTGGATCATTTTACAGCCGGAGGACCCCCCTACACCCCCTCTACCCCCTTACCCTTTGCAGTCTCCTGGACAATGAGGATTAAACTCCTCTTGTTCCTCAACTCTGAAAAACGGCAGGACCACAAAGACATTATTCCTCCTGGGTCTTCTGGCTGTGGCTGGGAGCTGCAGTCGAGAAGAGGAGGGAGGGAAGGAGTAAAAAGGAGGAGGACGAGGGAGGCAGGGGGTCCATCATAAAATTAATCCCTTCACAGTTTCCTCTGGGTGCAAAGTGAGATATGAGACAGACATGCCTAATGAAACGCTACAGTCATCTAAGGGCACAGCGATAAAAGTATATATTAAACTAATGGAGCTTGTCATTAGTGCCTCTATTAAGTGGATTCCGAGGGTTGTACTCTCCTTTGGTGATCAGCATGGAAGAATAATCCATTCCAATAAGATTCCACCTTCCCACATCTATTTCACTGCTTGTACAGCAACTGTGTGGAAATATTTACGCTCGCTTACCCATAATCCATAGAGTTGAAACTATAACTAGGCTCACTTTCTATTTGTAGTTCAAATCAAAAGATAAGTTTGAACATTTTTGTTGTTGTTGTTTTCTTGCTGAGAGTGAGATGGGAGGATCAATACCACTCTTGTGTCTGTGTGGTAAATATGAAGCTGTAGCCAATTAGCTTAGCTTAGAATAAGGATGGGGAAACAAGAAAAAACTGCTACCCTGATTCTGTCGAAAAGTAACAAAAACCATTTAAACCAAAAACCAGTCTTTATACAATGTTAAGCTGCCTGTAGCTTCATATTGACTTTATTATTCTTATCTAACTCTGAAGGAAAATGCATAAATGTCTAGATATTTCTTTAATTAGTGTGTTTTAGGTGTGGTTAGAGGCTAAATTTTGCTACTTTTCAAAATACAGTATCTAACTGTCCCTTTAAAATTATATTCTATGGCGCACAAACACTGGGTGCTCTGTGAATGAGAGGTAACACAAGCTTAGTAAATTCTAGATAAATCCTATGTAAAAGCCCAGTGCTGAGCAGTGTGCGGTCATAGCCTGAGGAATAGTGATTAAGTGTGTAGGTAGCAATGTGTCCACCCAAGAATATAGCACTGGGCTGAGTATGTGGCCAAGTGTCAGGCTTAGGGAAGGAGATGGATTTACTCACAGTGAAGTAAATCGAGGTGAAACCTTTGTAACAACTACTGTTACTTATAGGGACAGTGGACAAAAGGTGTTTTTTGATGTTGTGGTGTAGATGATCTGATTTACTGCATCCAACATCAAAGTGAATTGGACAATAAAATAAGAAGACAAAAGAAACAGAATGCCACTGGTTTTAATTTGAGAATAGAAAATGAGGGAATCAGTATAGGAGAGGAGTGAAAGAGAAAACCGAGGAGGGCAAGCAAAGCAACAGAAGGGGGAGTGAGAGGAGCAAGGACAGGAGTGAGCCTTTCATACAAAAAGGGTCTCTTTTACTTATAGAAGAAGAAAAAAAAGAGCAAGAGAAAAGCTTATTCTCACCTCCTAGACTCAGTGTCAAAACCAATCAGCGTCTGGTTTGGCAGTGCTGCTCGTCTCCCAGGCACTGCCACACCTCTCGCTTCCAATCTGCATCCTCCAGGACAGGCCTGTGAGCAGGGGGCCATGGGGAGCAACAACAATGCAACCCAAATGTTCAAATTCTCATAAAAATCTTAGTGTGGCAAGAATTGGATTAGCTAGTGAAAGTAAAAGCACTCTTCAAAAGCTTTAGATCAATTCATGTTGATTTGGACAGTTAATATTGGTTTTTATTGTTGCGGAGCTGGCAGAAGTGTGGCTTAGGATCAACGGCTGGATGTACTGTAGGTAGGGGTTTTGTTTTTAAAGATTTTCAATAAAGGTAGAAAGGACAGGACTTAGTGTCAGGGTGTGTGCGTAAAGCCAAACACATGCATGGATGAACAGCTTGAAGATTACAATGACCAACAATCCCCAAGCTACAGAGTTCAGCGCTAATAAATGCGAGAAACAAGGCTTTATCCTTAAAAACCTTGCCACTCAAAAAATATATATCTATCGTGAATAGACAACCCCCCCTTTCCAAGTCACATTGTTGAACAAATCTTGTATTAAATACTCTTGAAGACTTTACAGTACGGGCTTCATCTAGACTGAGTAAATCCATCTCTCAATGGCGACTGGCTGAAGCCAAAGGGGCCATCTTTTTTCACAGGCTTACTCACCCCCCAACCAATCAGCTAGCGTTTACCCATCACAAAACAATGGCTGGAAACTGGCAATTAAACAGCATTTTTTCTGAGGAATCCGTGGCACTGGTCTAATGGCATTACCGGTGGATGATTCACTCCTTGAATAGTCAACAGGATTTTGCCTCTCACCAGGAAAATACTGCTTCATCGAATTACCCGTATTACATAGATTTACCCAAAGCTTATGATTCAGGGTTCAGAGATTACTACTCTTCTAAAGATGGCAGGAGAATGGAGCGATAGGCCAGGAGAGTGATGACTCCAGTGCCTCAAAGCTGGCCACTGCTTTCACTGGCACAATCTGCGCTTGAGAGGCTAAAGCAGAATAAATCCCAAAACCTTTGCACATTTTGAAAGTTTACTAATTTACCTGAATGCAAAGACGTTCCTGCTTTGCTGACTCATACTTTAATATTTGATGATGGAAGCCTTAAAAATTGGTTTTACAGAACAACATTTAGACTCACACATGCACACATTTTAGAGCCAAACTGCACATTGTACCCTTTGACCTTCCACGGGTCGAGTCGAGCTGGGCAGCTTGAGGAACCGGGAAGACCGGCCAACTCCATTATCTCACAATGAAGGGCTAATTACTGGGCCCACAAGCCTCAAATCACACGGCAGCAGACTGCCTGTCTCTGTCCTCTGCTCACTCAACATCTTAATTGCTCTTTTATTCTCTCCCAGTTTTTACTGTACCCCTCTCCCTGACTTGCTTCTTCCCTCGCCTCAGCCATTTGCACACATAAAAGCAAGATGCTAATTGCCTGCAAAGGAAATATTGGGCCTGTGATTAGCCAGGCAGAAGGTTTGGCTGGCCTATGATTTTCCCTGTCTGTGCGAGGGAGTGTGGTGCCAGCGCGCCAGGCGTAAAAATAAGAAACTGTGGCTGCTGTTGCTGGTGAAAGGAAATTGATTTTGTGAAAGTGTGAGGACTGTCATTGTGCTCCAGTGGCACTTTGTCAGCTATGTTGGTAAAGTTTTGAGAGGAAAATCTGCTTGAAGAAAATTACAGGAATATTAGTTCAGTTACTTTCAGGCAGAGCTGAAGTGTTATTATTAGCACTGGCATTATTATGAGACCAATTATTTTGACCCTTTATAGTGTAAATATCTGGACTAACAGCCTGTTTCACTAACTGTCAACCCGAGTTATCGCAGGCAAATAAAAACCAGGATGATCAAATGCTGACAAAGAACAAATTTAGCAGTCTGGCTAATGCATGTGATTGCTTGGTGAATTATTAACCTGGTATTGTGTTTCTATCTGTCATGAGTAATTTACTCAAACACTCATTATGCTCTTCTCCCTGACCTGTCCTTATTATCTCAATCTGTAGGTAATTTACTAATAATAGCTGCATATAATCATTTAACAAGGCAACAAGGGTTTGTCTTAATAGACTCTCCATCTTAAAATGCATATACACATGGAAATGAGGCCCAGTGGGGGAATCTGCAGCAACCACGTTTCAACTTCTGCTCTTTTAATTGTGCCCTCTAACCTGCTCTTTTGCTGAAGAACTGCTACTTTTATAACACATTTTGTCCGTTTGGACTGAACTTTTAACCAATTTAAGTCTTTAGCTCTCCTCCATATCCTTCAGATGTTTGACGGTGGCCTTGTTGTAGTATCAAACCAAAGATTTTTGAGATGCACATGGGATAGTGACGTGCTCCTCCAGACATTTTCTCTTTGCAGTGGCTCCCCAAGAGCTCTGTGCAAGATGTTGGAAAAGCTGGAGTAGCTTGGTTTTCCCAGTGGTGGGAGCAGCGGAGTGTTTGCATGGGTAGTGCTGTGATTGGAGGTAGCAGTGGGGGAGTTTCGGGGCTAAGAGGGGTGCAGGTCGGCTGTTTAAAGGCTGGCTTTTTGCATTGTTCGTCAGTTGGGGATTAAGGTCCTCTGTGCAGCAGAATAGCCCCTCTAATTAAAAAGGATAAGAAGGCAGAAAAATAGCGAGAGGCACGGGAGGAAGCAAAGAGAGAGGGAGAGGGGAGAGCAAATTTGCAGAGAAAAGAAAGAAAAGAAATATTGTTTTCAGCGTCACTCCTGCAGCCAGGCCCATCGATTCAGACTGGATTAACTTTACACTCCTCAAAGTTCTCTCTTTTTGTTCTATCACTGTCTCTTTCTGTCATTCTTTCTATCTTGCAATTTCCGAACTTTGTTCTCCACATGCACTTTATTCACTGGAAGGTACAGTTAAATGGTGCATTTAAAGCTTTTAGTTGTTTTTCAACAGTTTTGGGGCTACTCCCTTGACTGCAGCAATAGACATGTAACTTGCTTTCAAAACATTTTGCAGCTGTTCTCAGCCAAAGACTAAAACCACAGAATTGTTCACTCTGTTTTTGGTTTGTGATGAGAGAATTTGTGCAGTGTCACATTCTGCTGTATGAAGCCAGCCACTTGCACCGCTCTGTGTTTGTGTCTGTGTTTGTGCACAGTATTTGCTGTCATCAGAATGTGAATAGAGGGCCTGTGTGCTGTGTCCCAGATGCTTGCTGACAGTAGGTGGGCTGTTTGCTGTGGGGATGCCAGGTTGTGTTTTTGTTTGGCCCTCCTCTGTCCCGCCTGCCTCCCTCCCTTCGACTGGTGGGGGGTCCAGGTCTCCTGGGGCCCGTCCCTGCTGACCAATACCCAGGTATAAGGCCTCATGGTTTGGCTAGCACTATCTGCAGCAGTGGGGGGTTAATGAGGTACCAGCAGGGACAAGACATTCCACCCTCCCATGGACAAACCACAAGTGGTGGATGTATCTCAATGAAGGGCATGAATTTAATGCAAGCCACGTGGTAGTAGGCACAAAGGGGGTTCAGTGGTAATAACACTGCAGGTGCATTAGAAAATACACTACACTGACCTCAGTTATCAAAGACAAACATCAACTAAGACAGCTGACCAGATGTTCTCTGCTAAACTTTGCTAAACTTTGTCTAAGTTACTGGATTCACTCACAGTGAAGTAAATCTGGGTGAATCTTTTGCTTTGAGCTCAAATTAGGTGAACTCTGACACACACATTTACTCTGTTAAATGCCTGAGAGTGCTTGCAATGTCCAAAATAAAGAAAGCTATTAGAACTCTGCTTTATTTATCTGGGAGAACAGAAACAAGCTTTCCAGCCACAACTTGTGTAGTCAAATGTATCACCAAGCATAGCACCATCACATTCACAAAGAATGCCTCTTGTGTGACAGGGCCTTTAAAGGTGTCCTGAAACTACCACTGACACTTTGCAACATTTACAGCCTGATCTCTTTCTGTTATTTTCCCCAGAAACACCTGCTGTCCAAAGCTCATATAGACTCTACAAATACAGTAGCTCAGTATCCACAGACGCTCGCCTTAGTTTCTTGTAGAATCAGTACACGTATTGCTTCTTCCACTATGCCTATCAATAAATCTATCAATGTGAGATGTACTGTGCAGATGGCAAAAAGCAGTCATAATAACCAGTCTGTGTGTGTCAGTATGTAACAGATTGTCAGGTTTGCCCGGCTGCACCTGCCTCTCTCACTATTTTAGCTCCCTTACCCCCTGATTTCTTTATTCTGACACACCTGCTTCACGTCCCCTGAATCACCACCAGCTGCACCTGATTAGTTTCTTCCTATTTATACCGTGCTCATCGTCTACTTCCCTGCCAGTTCTTTCTATGCCGATCATTTATTTTGTCTACTTTATGTATTTGCTCACGCTCTTCATCCCAGCTCCGTTCCTGCCTTGTGCCCCGTGTATTGTCTTCCCAGCCGCTATCGCTCCTTCGGACCACGGACCTCCACAACTCCACATCACTCCACCACGCAGGTCGATGCACAGTCTCCCATTAACTGTTTCTCTGACTTTGTCCCTCAGCAT
>NW_018127942.1:1347012-1348328 GCF_001952655.1 Monopterus albus | reverse complement strand
CACGACTGCCACTCGACACCCGGTTCTGCTTCATATTCCTTCACCTGGTTGTACACATATTTATCATCACTGTAAATAAATATAGCACTTCTTGCACTGAAGTCAGCTACCTGGGTCTGTCATTTTTTACTTGCTCACCTCCCTACCAGAGCATTCCTAACACAGATGGGGTTGTCAGAGTGGGCCAAGTCATTGATTTGACCTTGACATTGACTGAAGTGGTTGGAAGGATCAAGGAATAAGAATAGTCAGAAAGTTCAATGGAATATCCCTTAATAACTACATGATAGATAGATAGATAGATCATCCCACTGCCACAAAGGATTCTTATGTTTTTTGTTCCTATGTTAACCACGGCAGATTAAACCTACCTTCCTCATGCCAGCCAATATTACACTGTGAGAGAGTATCTGGGTCCCACGATCCTTAGTCTTCAATTCGTCTCCCTAACAGCAGGAGAAACCGTGACTTGGTCAATTGGCCCGGAGACAGAGGGAGGGCATATCGCCATAGACATTAACAAACGACTTCACCTTTTTACAACCATTGCCCCGTTTAGCTGAAACGCTCCCTGGGGCTATTAGATATTTTATGAATAATATATCAGAGGAAAAGATGAAAGGACTCTGCGTGAGCCAAGTACATAGCTGTGGGACAGCAAGGGGACCAGATACTTAAGCCCAGTTAGGCTGTTTGTTTTATTATGATGCTCAGGGGAAATGGGGAAAACTCCAGTTGCATAATATTGTATGTTTCATTCCACTAATGGCCAAAATAAAATCAGTAACATTTAGCCGTCATGGAATAGCAAAAAAAAATACGAATTTAAAAACCCCCACAATTGTTTACAGTCCCTAATTGGCAAAAATGACTTGGCGATGTAACGTAATTAAAAACAATGCGATGCTACTCAAATACTGAAAATGACTGGCTGTAGTATAGGATCCATAAGCTGCTGATTCCCCAGCAGCCCCTCAGTCTGCTCACCTGGCATGCAGCTCTCTAACCTGCTGCCTGTTTGGTGCATCGACCAAACCTTCAGTCAGTCAGAGCTGCTGAGGCCACGTCCGGTCAATGGGACGAAATCAAATGTTATACTATGAAATTAACGCTTGATTTGGACTGAATTTGAAAATTTGAGCTATAGCTCTATTGATAATCCAGCACAAACCTTTACCTAACCCTGAAACGCAGTGTGCCTCCACAAATTGTAATTGTATAAGGGTGGGTAGAGGTAAAAAAGGCAAGAAAGATCTACAGAAAATTAAATCAACTACACATAATTTAGGCAGCTGTTTTTTTAAGGATAGAGAAGT
>NW_018127942.1:1341575-1346961 GCF_001952655.1 Monopterus albus | reverse complement strand
CCTCTGTTTTCTTTTCTGTTCTTAAATCTCTTTACTGGGTTACAGGATCAAACCGTGACAGATCCCCAAGTTATTTTCACTTCTCGCTACAAAACGAATCAGTTTAAATGGCCTAAATTTTGCTTGCTCATTAGTCTCACTATGTCTGCCGATTGGCTGACTGGAACAGACAACAAATCCGATCGGATTGGTTGCTGCAGCACACCTGTACTTTAAAGTAGACCTGTCTTTGCTGCAAAAACAAACAAACAAAAACACTAACATGGAGTTTAAATACACTTGATCGCTATTTAAAATCGCCTGGGCCTTAAATATTTGTGCCCTTAATTAGCTCCATATAATCAGTGGTACTTTGGAGCTGATGTTGCCACCATTAGGCCATGTTAACTCCAGCTGCTGCTTCCTTTCACACCTGTCCCCATAATTTTTTGTCTCATTTTCATCAGATAAGATTCCTGGCACTGACATCTCCGAGTATTATTCGCATCCGACAAGCAAGGCGGGAGGAAAGTCATCAAAGCTGCTTGGTGTAACCATTCTGCTGAGCCGAAGTAAAAAACCAAGCCAAGAGGGAACCTGTCTCCCCCTCGCCCCTGTGAGCTCCACAGAGAGACAGTCAGCAGATTAATAAAGAGAGGGGAACAGCCCCCAACTTCAGATAATACACTGCTGAATGTCTGACTGTAGAATTAGAAGGGACTGTAAACCTAAAGTCAAGTTGATGGTTGTATTTATCATATAAACTGGGATAAAGTCCTTAAACAACAACAACAAAACAATCAATTCTTGGTCTTAGTTAAGAAAATAAAATTCCACATTAATTTTAATCAACTTGTGTCGCTTTATTAGCAGTTAGATTAATTTTGACATTTACGAAATCTTGTTACAAACTGAATCAAAAATATTTAATAATTATTATAATAATGGTGCATTTAAGTCCGTTTGGGAAAGTGAGCTGGTTGTGTAGGAGCTGTAGGTTGGGGAGGGGGGCTGGTTGTCTGCCAGTCAGCTGGTCTGAGAAATACAATGCCAGTCTTTGTTTAATTTTCGTGACGCAGAAAATTGAGGAGGCCTGATTGCGGAGTCGTGGCTGGCGTCCTGTAATCAGACCAACGCGTGCCGTCCGGATTATCTCGTTAATTTCTTACAGAATGAAGACGAACAAAAAAAAAATAATAATCCTGTAGCCATACTGGCTGGGCGGGGATTTGTATTATTGAACGGATGTGGAGCAACCGGTAGCCCAGGGTGAACAAAGTGACAGATTGAGTATAGAAGTGGCCGTTATTGGCAGTGGTGGAAGAAGTGCTCAGATCCTTTACTTAGGGTCTGTAGTGAAGTCCAAGTAAAGGAAAATGAAAATGCTTAAGTAAAGTAAAGATATCTCAACAAATGTACTTAGTTACTTTCCACCTCCGGTTATTGGCTCTATAAAACGAAGTCCTGGGAGCTTTACTCTGCAAGTAGGTGTCACTGGGAAACGTTGCCACAGGCCTCAGACAGCAGCCTCAGCAGCTACTACTTAAAGAGTTATTAGCCTGCTAAAATTAAACTATAAAGGCCTATTAAACATTGGAAGGTTTTTTGAGATTTAACATTTTTCTCTGTTATTAAGCCCAGAAATAACCTTAACCTCTAGGCTTTATCTGTAACACTAAAATGAATTAATGTTGGTGACATTATGTCTATGTACACATTTGTTTCACAAACAGCTTAATACTCATGTGACGTCATACCACATTTAGGCCAATATAAATAAATATATATATGTAGAATATATATAGAATATTACTTGGTTGCTATAAATGTTATATATGCTATTTTTTCGTTCCACAAAGTTTTAGAATTGTTGCTCGATTACTTAAATAAAACGTTAACTGACTCCGTTTAGATAAAGTCGTTCTTTCACCAACTGGGCATGAGAATTTTTGTGAGACTGAAGTGCACGTTTTTCCTGTATTTTTTCCAGAGCAGGACTTTCGAGGGCCACATCCCTAGATTAAGTGTTTCTCTTTAATCAACACTTTTGAACAGTCTCACCTTCCAAATCTAATTACCGGGAGCAATTCATTAGTGAAAGAGGGGGGATCTCCCCGAGAAGTATGGTTCATGTTAGGCTTCACTTTGGGGCAGTCCCTCCATTTTACCTGAAATCGTTTCGTTTCGTTCCATTTGAATGTACAAGCGTTTTGGTGGAAACAGACAATAGCCCCAGATACAGAAATGAAGATGCTCGGTTGTTTTTGAAAGGGCGCTCAGTTTGCAGTTTTGGCTTCTTTGTTTGTTCCCTGAACTCTTTTGTTATCAGCATTACTTATCAGTCAACAGTGGGCTTTGTTTCTGCAAATGGCCCCCAATCAGCTGTCTATTTAGCTCCACCTAACCTGTGGGTATATGCTAATTGAGATCCCGGTTGGGGCCCAACGAGTGTGCGCATTTTAACGACAATGTTTTGTTTTGGTGGTACTCGGAAAGGAGGAGTGTGTTTGGAGGGGGCACAAAGGGGGCGGTGTTATAGTAGCGGTTAGTGTGTGTATGGTGGTGGTGCTGGGGGGGTGGTGCTGTCATTCTGACAGTGCATCCTCAGTCCAGCTGGGGGTCTTCTCTGCGCTTTAAGAGCCCTACGAGTCCGAGGACGCCCACTTCTTTAAACCGATCGTGGTGCGTAAAGGCTGCGCGTAAAAATCAGCGGACGAACAAATCTGACCAGCCTCAGGAAAAATCAACACTTGTTTTTTCCCCTGTTTTACGTCCCGTTTCAAGCTGATCTGGACGAGGTGAAATACCAATCGGACACAAGAGAAGAGTTACAAAGAAATTTCTGCCATATTTCTAAAGATTTCTTCTCATCAGTCCGGGCGCCAGCATGATGTCCTATCTGAAGCAGCCTCCGTACACGGTGAACGGACTGAGTTTATCTACCTCAGGAGTGGACCTGCTGCATCCTTCAGTGGGATACCAAGGTATCAGGGCGCTACAGTTTTTCTTAGTAACTGTTAGGTATTTTTAGTCAGATAGATATTGGATAGATACTTTATGTATTAGAAATGTTTAGTGGAGATAAGATGTCTAGTTAGACTGTTAAATGCTTAGTCATGCTTATGAGTTTCTACAGGGTACATCTGGTCAAGGATAACTAGAGAGAAGAGTTGATGACTGTCAGCAGACAGGGTGTTTAATATTATTATTATGACGTGTATAACTGTAGCCTTAGCCATAATATGTTCTTATGTTTAAGTCACAACATGTACTAGAGGTTGTGAGAATGTTTTTAGCTACACACCACTTAACCAACAGACACACACACATTGATTTGCTTCATGTTTTGACTACTGCTATGGCCAGTTGCAAAGCTGGTAACAGAGACGTCTCGGTTGACGTTTCTGTGTTGTATGGGGCTAGCCCAACCGAGGGGATATAATGTATAGGCCTGGTGGGTTCAGGGGCTTTCATCTTACATCTGCCTGCGTGCAGGTTGGAGGTGGAAGATACCTGAGCGTGTAATGTTAATTTTACCTGTGTTCATGGAATAAATCAGCACTGTTTTGAAGTTACTTGGACTGTCTCGTCTCTCAGAGTTAGCAATGGTAACAAGAACCAAAGACCAACATAACTCATTAGGCAAATAGGAACTTATTCGTTAATGATTAAATAGTTTGTTAATAAAAAAAAAGAGTCTGTATCTAAAACAACCTGAAAGTTCCCAAACTCGTTTCCAATAGTTTTACATTAATCCGTACTGGTCTAATTTCCATGTTTACATTAACAACTGAATGAATGACGATTTTTATTTCTCATCATAGCCATGCTTTTGCCACCAGACTCAAAGCTTCACTATAAATGAAACCCTACTCTTTTGCTTCTTTAATATAAATGTTGTAGTATAGAAGGTCATATTTCTGAGATCAGACATATTTTACACGATCTTAGGTTGATATATTTCAAATGTTATCTTGAAATCTCCAGAGGCATGTGTTAATCCGCTTCCTATTTCCATAATCATTGTTTTTCCGCCTTCTTATCAGCAACCCCTCGCAAACAGAGGAGAGAGAGGACGACGTTCACTCGGGCCCAACTCGACGTGCTGGAGAGTCTGTTCGCCAAGACTCGGTACCCTGATATCTTCATGAGGGAAGAGGTGGCCTTAAAGATAAACCTGCCTGAATCCCGAGTGCAGGTGAGTTTCCAACCTGAACCTTCCACAATTCACGGCAGGTATTTGGTCCCTGATAGCTGCAACACTTCATCTGGGGATAAAGTGTCCTAGTCACTTCTACAGATGTTTTCTGAAATTGATTCCCACTGTGAAGTTTTTTAAATTTAGCAACCCACTTTATTTTCAGAATAAAATGCAGCCTACAGGCCCTTGTATAGCCTAGACTGACAAAAGGTAAAGGCTGTAAAGTTTATAGAAAACTATAAATGGAAAGTTTGGGGAAAAAATATTCATAATATTCTGCTATGAAACTTTTTTAATATTTGGCTTTCTGATCGCCTGCACTTTACCCCTCCAATTTACATTTATACTGCAGAGTTTGTAGAGTAGCATATCTTTAATCTAAACAAAAAAAAATCACTTAATTTAAAACCCCAATCTGAATTTAATTTAAAAGCACTTTCCTTCCAGGTATGGTTCAAAAACCGACGAGCCAAACATCGCCAGCAAGCCCAGCAAACCCAAAGTGGAGTGCAGAACAAAACTGTCAGCAGACCTGTGAAAAAGAAAGGCTCTCCGGTCACAGAGGCCAGCTCGGAGAGCGGAGCCAGCGGCCAGTTTACGCCGCCCTCGAGCACCTCGCTACCGGCTATAGGCAGCAGTGCGGCGCCTGTCTCTATCTGGAGCCCGGTCTCCATTTCCCCGCTCTCGGACCCGCTGTCTACCTCCTCATCCTCCTGCATGCAGCGCTCTTACCCTATGACCTACACCCAAGCGTCCGGCTACAACCAGGGTTACACGGGATCTTCGTCCTATTTCACCGGGATGGACTGCAGTTCTTACCTTTCACCTATGCACCACCAACTATCCGCCGGGGGAACCACCATGAGCCCCATGGGCAACAACGGGGTTACCAACCACCTGAGCCCCGCGTCCTCCCTCTCCACGACGGCGTACGGAGCGGCGGGGCTCGGCTTTAGCGGCGCTGCAGACTGCCTGGACTATAAGGACCAAACAGCCTCGTCGTGGAAGTTCAATTTCAACGCGGACTGTTTGGATTACAAAGACCAAGCAGCGTGGAAATTTCAAGTGTTGTGAAAAAAATAAAGGGACTAATTTCACAAACTGCACATTTAACAGGAACATTGAAGCCCAAGGTTGGGAACAAGAAGGGCGGCTTTCCGCGGCTACAGGCCCTAACTTCTACCACGGGCGGAACAGAGCAGGAAT
>NW_018127942.1:1329686-1341327 GCF_001952655.1 Monopterus albus | reverse complement strand
TATTGAACACTCACACTGAAATACCCCCAACTTTGATCAAGGACACGGAACAGATTTGTTGACCAAAAGAAAAAAGGATCAAGAGAGCGCAAGATCCAAGCCTAACTTGGATGAGTTGGAGGGACAGTCAGGTTTTCTCCTAAGCTCCTTAAAGACTCTTCTCTCTGACCCCTTTGATCAAAGCGTTGTGCGTAAAAATGCGTGTTGCAGTGTGTGTGTGTGAGAGAGAGAGAAAGAGAGAGGGGGAGAGTGCAGCTGTGACATGAACCTGGATGCACTATTTAATTTATAAAAAATATGTTTAATACTAGTTAGAAGAGACAATCAGTCGTTTGCGTGTCCTTATAAATGTCCCTTATGTGTTTTGAATTATTATTTCACCCCTGTTAGTTTTTTTAATTGTGAGTCTTTGTACTACCTGTATGCAATTCTTTGCTTTATGCAATAGGCTACATGCACCACAAACCCAGCTGTAAATTCAATAGATTTATTGCCATGTCTCGTGTGTTAAGTGATAAATTATTATAACAACATATAAGTTGAGTGAAATGGGAATGCAGGGTAAATGAGCCAGCAGCAAGCAGGGCCCGTTTGAGCTGTAGAGAGCGGTGAGAAGGCCACAAACACACAAAATAATAATAAAGACCACTTGACCTGACCCGGCTCTGTGGCTCTATATGTGAATCCATCTAAGTCAATTGTGTTTGTTGCGGTATTTATCTGCTGTTTGTGTACACAACACACCAACGAGCCCATTTCACATTTATTTATATTGTTATCTTCCATTCATTATCTATACCACTGGGGGTTGGAATCTATCCTGACATGATGAGAAGCAGGGTCCACCCTGGACAGGTTGCCAGTCTATCACGGGGCTGACATGTAGACAAACAACCACACACATTCACTCCTAGGGGTAATTTAGAGTCACCAGTCAACCTAAGCTGTCGGAATACACAGAGAGAACCCACGCAAACACAGGGAGAACATGCACAGAAAGGCATCGGGTTGGCTGGGACTCAAACCTGGGACCTTTTTGCTGTGAGACGACAGCACTAACCATTGTACCGCTGTGCTGCCCATATCTTCTTAACCCAAAATAAAAGTTGATGCTTTGCATGAAAAGTTTAATTCACTTTAACACTAAAATGTGACATTTTCTCTACTTTAGTACCACATCACTGCCTGTAAGTTGATGACTTCTGTCACAACTACCCTGGCCAGCAGGAATGTGAATTCTGGGATAGCTATGTTAATCCCACCTCATAAAGAGGATAATCCAACATTTGTACTGACGGCTGCTCTTTGGTTGAGGGGCACACCGCTGGCCAGTTCACATGGAGAAATGTGAAATGAGCTCTGCTGCTGAAAGTCCAGGGGCAAACACGAGTTGAAAAACATGTTACACACAAAAGAAAACTGGAAAGACGCTAAGACTTCACACAAAATCTGTTGAGGAACATAATGTTGTGTGATCATCTAGGCCATTAATGGGAAAAAGTACTGTTTTCAGAAAACCATTAACAAGTGGTTATTCTTAAAAAGCCCATTGCATGTTCATTTTGCTAGTTTCAGGAAAGCAGTCTCTTTCAGGTTAATAGAAGGAGGGAGCCTGAGCAGGTCCAGGGCCCAAGAAAGGCTGGTTAGGAGGTGACAGGAGAGCTCAAGAGGCTTCTTCTAACTCTGGTGTGACTTCTTAGGGCAGAGACACGCCAAGCCAATGTGAAAGAACTAGCAACGACCATGGCCAACCTCTGTGTCACCTCATATCGGCTTTGTCCGGGCCAGCCGGTTTGAAAAAGTAACACTTGAACACATTCCACAGACTACAGCCATGGCTGACTAGCATGTACGTTCTGCGCCTGCATGACAGAAATAACTGCCCCACCAGCAGGTGGATGTATCGGTATTCACCATTCATAAAGAAGAAGAGCTAGATTGGAAGTACAGTATAGGGTAAAACTGTTCAGAACAGCTGCTGATAAGAAGTTACAAATATGTTTTAATTTGTTAAACTGATCAAAAGATCTGAAGTTAACACAAATTAGTTGGATTATTAGATTCATTTAGACAAATAAATATGTAAAAAAAACATTCAAAACAAAACAATAAAACTTCTGGAAAACTGAAGAACGAATAAAGCAAAAACAGGCCTCATTAATAATCTGAGCAGTAGGTTGTCGATTTACATTTACTGGATCACTGTCAAATCTATGTGCATATAAAGATTTGATCTTTTAGGCAACATTTTATCTGTGGCAGGTTTTGGGATTTAAAAAAAATCCACAATCTATTGAGCCTATTAAAAATTCAGTCCAAGCTCTGTGCAGAGTTTTGTAGGCTATTTTTGTAGGCCACTGTATAACTTTCTTCCTCACAGGTCATATTCTCAGTGTCAGCAGGTTCAATAATAATACTTGTCAACAGAAAGCAGTAAGTCAGTGTTCCTGCAGCAGGAGGACCAGTGGCCTATGAGTGTCCTTTCAGTTTTAATTAAGCACAAGCGGCACTAAAGGGGACATATGGGTCCAGCAGACGTGCTTCATTAATCCTCTCATCACATTTGAGGATGTTAAACAATAAAAAAAAGAGCCTCGAATGCCTCTTTTTGGCAGGGATCATTATAAGGCAGGGCTTTGCCCAAACATTAGTGCTTCACTGTGGCCAGGGATTTCCAGCTTACCCCACCGGCGGTGAAGGGAACTGGAGGGGCATCTCGATCCAGCTCCAGTGGCGATGGTTACTGAAAACCACAAGACTTCACTCCTCTTTTAACTTTGCATTGGAATTAGAAAATAAAAGCCACAGGGTTTTAAAAGAAATAACATAAATAAATAAAAGAAGCTAGATTCAAGATTTATCTTGGCATACAAAGATATACATTTAATACTAAAGACAGATATAAATAAACCCAGGCTTTAGTTTTAATTAAACCTTTGAATGATTATTAATTATTCCTTTGTGATTTGTAAAAAAAACGGTTCTCATTACTAAATAAGATCTGTTTTTTGCACTACTCAGCTGAAATATGCAGCACACTGATCATATTAAGCAGAAATAACATAGTATGTTAAGTTTCTGTAGGGGAGGGGCCATTTTTAAAGAAACAAAATTAGCATAGTTCCCAGAATTAATTGTTGGAGAGATAAAATACTTCAGAAACTCTCCTATTTGTATAACAAAGAGCCCATTCATGGTGGAAACATCCTCTGTGTAAAATAAAGTATACAAACCCATTAATCTCATCAATGAAAACTCAACACATACAGAATTAAAGGATTATGGAAACACCTTACAAAGAAAATATTAGTGAAATGTCCAGCTGAAAGACTTTTGAGAAGTGCCAGCATTTGCGCTGGTTGTCTCCACCATATGTGTGGAGTTACAGATGTGAGCCAGAATATTAATAATGCTGTGATATGGTCATTCAGGAAAGTACAGCACTGTAAAAACACATATGTTGTTACACTCACACACACATATAAAGCAGAAGGCAGATTACAGGTTTAAGGAAAATCCAGCATATGTAAAAAAAAAGTGCCATTAGAGAATTAGTACTTTACATAAAGTTAATGTTTCTTTTTTATTTTATTTCAAAAAATCTATTTAGCATCAGGACTTTACAACCCTGGATTATGTTGACAGTGGACAATAAGCCAACAAAGCAGTCCTGCCCTTATGAGAACAGACCATTAGCAGGAAAAAAAATTATAAATCTACTTATAAGAGGAAAACAGAGATTATGTAATAACAGATTACATGCATTTAATGGCTAGATTTACATCCATGAGCTGAGGTTAAAAGCCCTTAGAGCAAACAGACTGAGGGAGGATGCTCCTGTATAGACCTCAGTGAGGAGGCAGTGTGAAGCTAAAATGAGATCAAAAACACACCTTCAGCCATGGGGGAGTTTGTGAATTTCTCCAGTAAAGTTAGAGACAGACTGGATGATCTGCCTGTTTTGTTTGAGTCAAGAGTAATATGTTTTCTAACTTAAACTCTAAGGTCAGGGGAGTTCAGCATACTTATCTTTTATTTCCAACTCAGACACTGGACCACAGCATGAATTGAGCTTGTTGCTGATGGTTGGCGTCACACTTGTCTAGATATTCTTAACCTAAAATCACAAATGTGGCCCATGAGTGTGACACAGTGTGTCAGATGCAACACGGGAAACGAATCAATCAAAAATCCCAAATCTGAGTCTGTTTACAATGGGATCAAAGATCAAGGTACAACAGGACAGTGTCAAAATTCTTATGAAACCACATTCAGCTCCTTTTGAATTCATCTCCGGTACGGTGGCAGATAAGTGGGACCTGATCTAGAGAGGATTACATCAGGAGAGGTTTAATTAATACAGATTCCTAATTTTCCATGAGCTTCTTCCTTTGTCTCCATCTGGGCAGATGGAAAGAAAGTAAGGAAAAGAAGACTGGATGCAGAGTTTGTTGACAGATGCCTCTCTCCCCTGCCCTGCTTCCTCTCATCCCACCTGTTAAGGGCATCAATGAGGTGAACCTGTCTGGGAGGAGGTGGATGGGGAGGGGTGGACAGGAAACACTGGCACATGCAGAGATCTCTCTCCAGGCCCAAGTCCTACACCAGGCCATGTGTGTATGTGTGGTGTGCATTAGGTGTGGGCGAATGAGTTTGTGTGTGTGTGACTCTCTGTTTCCTCTCTGCTGTGATAATATAGTGTAAAGCACAAGATATGGAGCAAGTACTGATGTGTTTATTATGGGTTTGTGGATCTGTCATATGTGTGTGAATGTGTGCATATGTGTGTTTCAGGGAGCAGGAGGAGAATGTCCTCTCTGCACCCCCACAGCCGCCACACGCCTGGCCACCTGCTCTGGGATTAGAGAACATGCAGATTACACGCATCACAATGGAGATACACAAACATAAATATGGCCTCGGCTAACAAAGGACACATACCAGACAGCCTCACCACTAATCGCTTTTAGCATCTTCAATATTTTCTTAGTTTGGGCACAGTACATGACACAGAAGATGATATTTATCTTTATGTTGTCTGATGCTTTTAGGTGCAAGAGATATAGTTGTAATTTTGAGTGACTATGTGGGCAGTTTGTGGGACTTATAAGTAATAATATCAGTAACATTAAAGGAAAGATCATCTCTGTGTGTCATACTAACTAACGTGTGTATGGGAGCTGAAAGATCATCTCTGTGTGTCATACTAACGTGTGTATGGGAGCTATCCATGGTCTGCTGCAGTGTGATCCACAACAGATCTGCTGTTCTGCTTTTCAACCATAAAAACACGTTGACGTCAGCGCAGAGAAACCAACAAGTCCATAAAACAGAACATCGCCACTAACAACAGCAGCATGGACAACAAACACAGACAAACAACTCATATTCTCAACAACTACCCACTGCTAGTAGTTGTTTTGTGTTATTTAAAGCCCCCAAAGGGAGAGACTGGTATTTTTGCTGTTTGGCTCCCCCTGTAGTTGCTGAGTGCAATTCACATTTACACCACTGTTGTAAATGCCAGTTGTGCTTTGACCCCTCCTCATGGACAGCGGTATATGTGCATTTGTTTAAAAGTTGAAGCTGTTACTGAATAAGGGGGAAAAAGGTAAAATAATATTACAGGATTTTACACAAGTATGACTCAGAATAGATGTGTTTATTGTGACATTGAAGATCGACACAGAACTAAAACAATATAAATTTGTTGTTTGTTTGACTGAAATACTGTTTGTATTTTAAGATAGTTTGCTAAGTGTTTGAATGTGGATGTGTATAATTGAATGAAATGTTTTTGGTGACATGATATAGGCCCATAACGCACATAATATACACTGGTCAGTGTAATTTATCATAAGATAGCTGTTTGTTAGGCTGCAAAGTTCAAAGGTATATTTGGTTTGAAACTGACTAAGATTGACCAGACTTGTTGGTGTGAGCTGACAGAGGATGACACTGACACTGTTACAACCTACATTGAAATATTTCTTAAATAACATTAGCAGAAATGTACACTCTGTTGTGGTGCTGTTGTTTCCCAGTTAGCAGAGCTCTACAGCTAACGTCAAGTATAATTCATGCAACGCTAACACTGTAAAAGGTCTGGACTTTCACAACAGCGGCCCTTTCTATGGTTTTACTGCTTAGTCACTTTGTTTTTCTTTTCCTCACTTCTTCCAGCATCACCTTTTTCAGTTTCTTTGTCGCCTCTGCTATGTTGAGCCAATCTAAGAATACCAAGCTAGCTTCTTCTTATAGCCAGCTGAAGGATCTGACCACTAACTGCATATACGATGGACGTCACGTCACCACTTCTCTCCACTATGCAAAAAAGAAGTCTCAATATTATGAATATGACAACTGCCATCTTCCTTTATTTGCAACCAGATTCTGTGCAGTAGCAACCAGAAGTGAAGTGACAGCATCGGACTGCCAATCAACGCTGTCAAATCAATTGAGTGTGTGTGTATAAATCATTGTAGGATTGGGGTGTGGGGGTCTTCTGCTACTGTCTTTCCACTTTTCTTTGCTTCTTTTTGTGCCATAGGTTTGGAGGATTTGTTTTGCTAACAACCCCATCCCATCATGACCTCATTCAGTTTGCGCTCAGTAATTGGTGGCACACTTACATACTGCGGTGCTGGGGGGGGAGGCTCACATGCCTTGGGAGGCCACCTCTTTGTATACATTCCTCCCCTGACAAATAAGGCATTGTTATTGATAATTAATGGTAATGAAGGTAGTATGTGTGTGTGTGTGTGTGTGTTGGTGGGGGATAATGTAATCAGTGAATTATGATGCCAAGTGAGGTGTTACTGTAACCCAGCTGTATGTGTGGTACTGCGCTGTGCGGGGAATTATAATTTTTGTGACAGTTTGTGATAGGTATGTAAATCATACCTGCAAGGGGGGTAACACATGCTCTGAAGGAAATTTCTTTTTTTGGGTAACAGATGAAGTTTGGAGAACCTGTTGTGTACTATCTGTGCTGCCTGGCTGATTTACAACCGATTTACAACCTGTGTAATAGATGTTTTCTTGTTAGCCTCACGAGGTGTACATATTTTCTGAAGCTGAGTGGAAGGAGAGTCATTGGTACCAGGGAGTTCCTGCCCTTCGTGTACTGTTACAGGAGTGGAAAAGATTGGTTTCGGACCCGACTTTGGATTGCTTGAAGAGTGAAGAAGTTCACCTTTGCAAAGTTTTTTTTTGCCGGCCAAAACTAGAGACAATTGCAATACTGCTGGAGACTCATCCTCAGCATTCAGAGGCAATAAAACATTGTTTTGGATTTGTATACCGGCCCGGACCTGAAGTTTATTTCATTGGACAACAAGACTTTTCAACACCTATCCAGTAAGCCAGTGTTTATGTACTAGCTTGGTAAGCTAGTCATCTTTCGTTCCAAAGTTTTATATATTCATTTCTGTTCAAGTGACATATTACAGATTTGTATTGTTTATCAAGTGTGGGAAAAGTTTTGTTTCATAGGGTGAACAGTTGTGTTGTATTTTGATATGGTTTCTTTACCAGATGTCTGATAGCGGAGAAGAATGTGAAAAAGAAAATTTTGTTTGTTGTCTGCTGACCTGTACAGAGGAGAACCATATGAGATATTCAGTCCAGTAATATACAGTCTTATGCAAAAGTTTAGGCACCCCTTGATAAATAACAGATTTTGGTGATTTTTTATTTGAACAGATGTTAACACAGTTTCTCTTGGAAATGGAAAAAATGCACAATATTTTCTGCAAACAGTGATGCATAGTTACTTCTTATGCCATAAATTGAACAAAAATAAAAAATAAAAACATGATTATGGCATGGTGCAAAAGTTTGGGCACCCTAAGAGTTCCAGAGTCTCAAAGTCTCTCACAAGGTATCAGACCTTAATCAGCTCGTTAGATCTGATGCACAGCAACAGCTGTCATTGGTAAATGCCAATTTCAAAGCTGTACAAATACTTTGACTCTTCAAACCTTGTGCACACACTTGTGGACACCCAGCAACCATGGGTTCCTCTAAGCAGCTGTGTAAGACCCTGAAAGTGAAAGTTATTGATGCCCACAATGCAGGAGAAGGCTACAAGAAGATAGCAAAGCGTTGTCAGCTTGCAGTTTCCACAGTAAGAAATGTAATTAAGAGATGGCAGATCAGGGGAACTGTGGAGGTCAAGATGAGATCTGGAAGACCAAGAAAACTCTCGGACAGAACTGCTCGTATGCTGGTCAGAAAGACAAATCAAAACCCCCATTTGACTGCAAAAAACCTGCAGGAAGATTTAGCAGACTCAGGAGTGGTGGTGCACCGTTCCACTGTGCAGCGATGCTTGCACAGACAAGGCCTTCATGGAAGAGTCAGCAGAAGAAAACCTTATCTGCGTCCCCATCATAAAATCCAACGTCTGAAGTATGCAACAGGACATCTACAGAAGCCCGATGCGTTTTGGAAACAAGTGCTGTGGACTGATGAAGTTAAAATAGAACTCTTTGGACACAATCAGCAAAGGCATGTTTGGAGAAAAAAAGGAGCAGCATTTCATGAAAAGAACACCTTGCCAACTATTAAGCATGGGGGTGGATCTATCATGCTCTGGGGTTGTGTTGCAGCCAGTGGCACAGGAAACATTGCACGGGTGGAGGGAAGAATGGATTCCACTAAATACCAGCAAATTCTGGAAGCAAACATCACACCATCTGTAAAAAAGCTGAAGCTGAAAAGAGGATGGCTTCTACAACAGGACAATGATCCTAAACATACCTCGAAATCCACTATGGAATACCTCAAGAGACGCAGGCTGAAGGTTTTGGAATGGCCATCACAGTCCCCTGATTTAAACATCATTGAAAATTTGTGGGTAGATCTTAAAAGAGCTGTGCATGCAAGACGACCAAAGAATATTACAGAACTAGAAGCCTTTTGCAAGGAAGAATGGGAGAAGATCCCAAGTACAAGAATTGAAAGACTTTTAGCTGGCTATGAAAAGCGTTTGCAAGCTGTGATATCTGCCAGAGGAGGTGTTACTAAGTACTGATTGTGTAGGGTGCCCAAACTTTTGCACCATGCCATAATAATGTTTTTATTTTTTATTTTTGTTCAATTTATGGCATAAGAAGTAACTATGCATCACTGTTTGCAGAAAATATTGTGCATTTTTTCCATTTCCAAGAGAAACTGTGTTAACATCTGTTCAAATAAAAAATCACCAAAATCTGTTATGTATCAAGGGGTGCCTAAACTTTTGCATAAGACTGTAAACACCAAACGGCAGACAGGCAGTGGACCTTATTCACTAACATGCGCATAGAAATGTTCTTACCTTGTGCACAAAATAAGTGCAGGAGACATTACCATCATATTCATGACACCAGCCAATTTTGTTCTTTCTATTGTGTGTATGTTAGTGTAAATCAGAATCATTCTAAAATGACAGGCGCATTCCAGTGGTTTTCAAGTAGCCTGCTGCCATGCCCCCATTTCTCTATATACTTATAAACTAGAACAGTTTTTTAAATTTAATTTATTTCAATTAAAACTGTGATTAATCAGAATGACAGGGCATTAATTTCATGTTTATTTAATATGCTACATTTGGTCAATGCATTAGTAAATTAATCATTATAGCCTTAAATTATATTAATCAATTATATTAGCTATTAAAACCTTTTTAATTAATATAGTTTCAGTTAAAATGTGTTTGCATTTTTTAGCCAGCCAGGCCTTCATCATTTGTTCATACACATGGGGTGAGGCAGTATTAAATTTGTTCACAGAGTATGAACAAATTAAGGTAAGAAAATATTGATACAGAATATTGAATAAAATTGTGCATAAATTGTTTGTATACACGGTTTCAGCACAGAATTGTGTGTACACACTGTTTGTGGACGAGGCTTGGTGCTAGCAGCTAACTGGTGAACATACTCAAGCAGTTCGTAGATTAAGAATCAGATATTTTGGAGTTGGTGGAGACCAAAAACAGAGCTAAAAGAAAGTACTGTATATATTGGACCTGATGACCAGACACGTGACTCCAAATGGCAATAATGCTCTGTAACTGCTGGGTGTGTAAATAAGCAACTGCTTGCTGACAGGTTCACAAATTCAACTTAAAAGGTGAAGATATGTCAATATTGAGTCCCCAGGCAGTGAAAAAGGCCATTATTGCAGATTTAAAGCTACAGTAATGAGGGCAGCAAAATGAGAAAGGTGATGCTCATATTTTTGAATGAGAATTAGTTTGTCATTGGACTCTGAAGTTCTCCTTACAGCTGGGCTTTTAGCATCCTTCACTGTTTTCATTCTATAGTCCACAACTTTGCTGTTTTGGTTCACTCTGAGCACTGTCATCAGTGATGTTATTGGACACGACACCCTATTTTTAATAAAGAATGGAAAATGGTTTGGAAATCACAGGCACAATTGTTTGTGTTGCAGCAGTCACAGGTAAATTGCCTTTTGTTGCAATAATCACAATGATCACATTGACATGTTGAGGCCCATATGTATTTAGTCTGTTTAGCCAGTTTTTTTTTTATTACATATCAAATAAGACAAAATAAGATGGTACAGTTTTGAATCATTTAAGGTTGTAGTGATATGGTACAGGGGTGTACTGAGTTTTGTTATATACTATATGTTCAGCTGCCTCCAGCTAATGTTCACTGTGCAGCTGTAACTATGAAGAGATTGAAAAGTGCACTTATGCTCTCTAGGCTGCAGGACTTACAGTACAGCACAGCAAATGAACTTAGCTGTAAACCTTTACTGCCATGCCTTCTCTGTGCTTACTTTTGTAGTAAATGTAATTTCAAGTCTTACTACCAATTTCATTATTTCACTCGTAATGAGAGTTGTTTAAATGAAGGACATTTCCATCAGCAGTCCCCAAGCTGAATAAGATGACCAGTAAAAGTTGAACAACTGCAGTGATCCATGCTATGAATTCAAGATGGTTAACACTAATTTAGGATACCTGTGTTTCGGCCTGTTCTTTTGCATTTGAATAAATAATCTCTTTGTGCTTCCTTGTCTTCTTTCCTTTTCTCATTATCTCACTATCAGAGGCACTCTCATTTCAGCCTGGGTACATTAATCATTCTTGAGGCCTCAGCTGGTTTCTGAGATTTAATCATTCAAAGAGGAATGGAATAAATATATTGGTGTTCTAATTTGATACTGTATGTGCAGATTAGATAACGGACACCCTGTGGTGAGAATCCAGACCAACCATTCTCAGCCATCCATCTATGTACCCGATGACTGGGGCCATGGCTGGAATGGAAGCAGCTGTTTTCATCCTTCTACCTATTATAATGGCTACATACAGTAGTTAAGAGGGACAATAGAATGAGATTTTGTGAGATCTCATTCTCTATCCAATAACCAGTGTAGTCTCTGTGCATGTGATTTATGCAAAACCTGAGGGAATGTTGTCCTCCTGCAAGGGGCTCATCTGCTTCATTCTAAACAAGAGATGAAGAAGTAAAATCTCATCTCTATTGGAGGCAGTTCCTGCTCTATTGGATCGAAGAGCTCCATGGACCGGAGTGAAGACCGTGGATCCTACATGAAATGATTAAAGGTTAATACATACTGATATATTCTTGCATACACGTAGGTGGTGTGAACTCAGGGG
>NW_018127942.1:1302354-1327837 GCF_001952655.1 Monopterus albus | reverse complement strand
AAGTTTTATATATTCATTTCTGTTCAAGTGACATATTACAGATTTGTATTGTTTATCAAGTGTGGGAAAAGTTTTGTTTCATAGGGTGAACAGTTGTGTTGTATTTTGATATGGTTTCTTTACCAGATGTCTGATAGCGGAGAAGAATGTGAAAAAGAAAATTTTGTTTGTTGTCTGCTGACCTGTACAGAGGAGAACCATATGAGATATTCACTCCGGTAATATATATATTTTTCCTGGATATTGGTAGTAAACTTCTACCGGACTCTGAATAAAGTACCTCTTTGGTTGTGAGAAAATTACAAATCTGTTCAGTCATTTTAATAATAGAGCATCGTGGTTACATTACCACAAATCAACATTAGCATGGAGTGAAGTGGCAGTGACGAAAGCTATAAGTTCTGGAAATCAATCTGGTAAACCACTCCGACTCCATAACAAACTACTCCGCTCATCCCACCCCTCCCTTTGCTTTGTTACACTCCATGCAGCCCTTTACCCAAATCTTCGTTGTGTTCACTGTCTCAGCTAACCAAGGAAATGGGGGCTTGCTAACCTGTGAGTCAGCCACAGCAACATATTCAAGATGAATAGCAGACCAGAAGTGAATTCACATAATGACTGACAGCCATCAGCTCCCTGTCCTGGTCAGCTAAGACTAAGTATTATGATTTACATGGCACTATTTCCATCTTTAACTGTGTCTAAATTTTGAGGAAACCAGGCCTGTTTAAATATGAGATTTTAAATATTGAGCTACAGTAAGTCTGAGTGGTGTTTAGGTCCTTGAGTATTTCTGAGATACTTTTTCTCCCATTGCATTTTAAATAAAATTGCACTTTATACCATTTATTTTATACCCATACTTTCTATTGCAATGTAATATATACTGTATATGCAAGTTAATATTTTACTTACAAAACATATGATTTGCTTACGGATGAAGAGGCCAGCAAGTTGTGTTGCAGTGTGGGCATAAATGCACAGTGCTGTGACTGGTTGGAAGCTGACTCTCACTGGAGAGTCTTTTCTCTCTTTGTTGCCATGTTGCCAGCTCCTGCGAGGACTCTTGTTTCTCGATGTTGCACTGTTTTGAACAGTGCCCTGCCAGTTGATGCTGTTGATGCAGATGCTTTTGAGGCAGATCTGGATGTTGTCCCTCTGACCTCCAGATGCCTGCTCTCCTGCTGATTTGTGTGCATAAAGATGACTCTTTACGATGACTCACTATGGCATAATACTATGAAGTAAAAGCTTCTGCTCTATACAGTGCAATGGGGAGAACAGCTGTCTTGTAAATGAGCCCTGATAAGATAGTGTATTTCTTTGTTGGTGGGAGCAGTGAACACAGAAAAGGTCATCCATGTTTTCAAGATTTGTATGGATATAGACATGGAATGACTAGTAGAAAACTCGACGACAGCGGGGAGGAAAAACTCCCTTTAACGGAAGAAATCTAAGTTTGTTTTAGTGTACCATCTAAATATGCACTAATGTGGTGGACATCTGTGAGAGAAATGAATATGTTCCTGTCTCATCCTCTATAGCCTTTTCCAAAACTTTCATTTGACTCACAGAAGGAAGCATTAGGCTTATAATGTGGCACAAAATTATACCTTCAAGCTGTGTGTGTGTGTGTGTGTGTGTGTGTGTGTGTGTGCCTAAATGTTAAGTAGCTGCATGTCTCCTATGAGAATTGCCTGGGGTCATTCATGCATTTATGTGTCTTTACATGCCATTATTCAAATGAACTAAATATATCAGTGTGTGTGTGCACAGTGAGGAAATGCACCATCAGCTGTATGTGAAAAAGTCATGATAGCTATCAGTGTTAATTCGCATCGAATACTGTATGTGTATGTAATGATGCATTACATTATTCAAATTAATTAGCATTTATTAATTATAATTAAGAATCATGTCTTTTTTATGAGTGTGGTTAAAAAAAATATTCAGTTGGTGTTACCCCCACCTAAGCTTCTGCTTGTGTTTGCTTTTTATCTTGGAAAAACACTATACATGTGTACATGTGCCCAGAAGTACCCACAAATACAAACACACACATGCACACGTAATCTTCCTCTCCCAGTTTTAGTGAGTGGCAGTGAAAGTCATCTCCACAAGTCTCCCTCCTCACCTCTCCCTCTTCTCCTCACTGTCACATCGGACAGGGTCTACTTATAGTATCACGCCAGAGAGGAGAGAATGGGCAGAGAAAGGGTATTATGACAGTGAAGAGAAAAAAGAGAGGGAGCGAGAGGGAAAAAGGCAGACAGGGTATTATGAGAGGGAGGGATGAGAGCAGTGAAAGCATTTGGAGTCTATATTTGCCTTCCTAAGCCACGGGCTCCGCTCCCAATCCGATTGGTCGATATGGCCATGTAAATGAAATGCAAAGCACAGACCCTGACTTCTCTTTGCCAGTGTGTGGGGCCCTTTGTCGCTTCCTCTGCCGATGGCTTCGTTCTATTATCAGTCTGTCTTCCTGGCAATGTGATGCTTTTCTTCTTCAGTATCAGTCTGCTGCCTTCAACCTCTGACTCTTCCTCTCTCTCTCTGGAAGATAATGATTTGCCTTTTTTCTGTACGAGCTGAACTCTGCACTACTCTAATGTTCAGCTTAAGGGACTTAATCTACAGAACCTTTTTTTTCTCCCCTGAAAAACTCAGGTGGTGATTACGCATATGCTCTTTTGCATGAGTGTGACTCTGTTTGTGTAGCATATACTGTATGTCCCCTCACTCTCTTTGCATAGCATTGGATTTTAGTCCATTAGAGGTTTTTTGCTCTTCACTTGCAGTTTCCTGCATTAAACAGCATGGTCTTATGATGGTCTCTACACATTATTTGTTTTTATCACAATACAATACTACACATTATTTGTTTTTATCACAATACTCTAAATCACTCCTTGAAGTCATCTAGTGTTCATGATGGACACCCTCCTCCACCCCTGCAGAAGGAAGGTTTGCTGACATCAAACTCATCCCAGGGGTAGAGAAGCAGTAATAGGGGCTGAGGCCATGTAAAGCCCAGGCTGTGAGATTTAGATTGCTGTTATTTTATTTATTTATTTCAAACTGTCTAATCAGTTCCAGTGGTGTTTCATGTTTTTTAACAGGATGGGATGAGGTTAAGTGCAGACATCCACCATAGTCTGCCCCAGATTAAAGATGTCCACCACCAAAATAATCCCCGTAACACTGCCAGATTGGTATTTCCTTCCCTTCCCTTTGCTGAGCAAAGCAGAACTGAATGAGATTGAGAATGAGCATCCTGTACTGACTTGTATAGCCATGACCTGACTGAACTCCCTTTTTGCACGTATGGTTGGACTGGGCTGATTTTCTCATTTAATTCCTTTGCAAAAGCACAGTTTAAGACAAGAATTATTACTAGAAATTAGATTTAGGAATTTGTTGAATTAGTACTCACAAAAGCACATCAGGTTCAAGTAATCACTTCTGACCAGAGATGTGTGCAAAGAACTGTGGATGTACTTCTGAAAACAAATTACAGGCAGATAATCAATATAAATAGCAACGACAAACAGCAGAGGCCAGCAGACTTTCTGATAAGTACAAAAACAAGTATGGGTCAGTGAAGAGAAGGATGTACATCATGGAAACACCGCCACCTGCAGGCTGCTCTTTTAAACACAACAGGCTCAAAAAAGTCACATGCATAAGAAAGCACAGACATCCTTAGACAAAATCACATCAGGTCAAAAATCAAATAAAAAAAGAGATGAAGAGAGGGAGAGAGAGAGAGAGAAAGGGAACCTCACATCAGAAAACAATTACACAGTCACTTTTTATTTAAGTAATAAAATTCTTGAGCAAGTTGTAACTTTTTGCATAATACCTTGTTACATTTTGTTATAGTTAAACTTTAGGTGGCAAATGTATCAATTTAATACATATATATATTATAAGAAATCCAATAATCCACACTAAAATTCATACTTGTTCACCTAAACCCCTCTCAGCAATTCCTCCTGAACAAATAGAATCTCTCAGTGGCTTCCCACCCACCAATCACTTACTGCATAATACTGAAGGCTCTGCCACAAAGATCTGAATCCTGGTCTGTGCAGCAGTGGGCTTAGTGAATGTTGCCATAATTTTTGGTATAACTACCTCAAATGTTTCATCTGTTGACTCCATTTTAAGAATGTTATTTTGATAATAAAAGTAAAACCTATAACCATTTGGCAGCTTTCTGGCAAAAACGTCTCAGCACACGGTTAACTTACTTCTTTTTCAAGAGAGCAAACACCATCTGCTGATGATGGCCACAAAATGTGAATAAATGCTCTAAAAGAAATTAGAAAAACCATGTAAATTAACCTTTTGATAAGACGTGTTCATTCAGTATCAGTAATAACCCTGCAACCTCCCAATTTCAAAACATTTTCACCCAAAATTGAAATTAAAGGGTCAGTTCAACCAAATGACAACACATTTTCCACTGATAGAATAGATCCTGTAATGTTAGTAAATATTAAACCTGGAACACTTAAATCAAAACTATCTTGATGTCTACAGACTGTAAGTGCATAAATGTTGTGGTTTTTTTTGCACATTGGGTAAATTGACCCTTTAACTAACAAAAATTTTAACACTACTGTGACAAAGCCTAAGTCACCATGATGGGCAGTGTGTGGGAAGTATCACTACATCTCTCTGACTAGAAGGAGGACTACCATAACTCACATCAGACACACTGCTCTCATCACCCTCTCCTTTCTTGTCCTCTCATCAACCCTCTCCCCTCCTCCTCGCAAACCTCACCACAGCGCTGCCAAGCTGACAGCTCTGAGCTCCATGGAAAATGAGTCTCGCTTGCATTACAGTCGTGCAGGACAGATTCCATTAGCACTATCTGAAATTGAGCATGAGGAGCAGAGAGCGGGAGGCAGCGGCACACACCGTTATCAGAGGGAGAGGGTGAGCTCCATCGACGTCACTAATCCACCGGGTGGGACCAAACAGGCACACACACACACACACACACACACACACGGTGAAAGCTCGGGGAAGGCACGAGATGCTAACACCGTTCTTCACATACTGAAAACAACAGGGACAAACAGATACAAATGTACACCTACACAAACAGAAAGACACACAGACAAGCAGGAACTGAAACATAAACGCTCTGGATGCTTCGACCTCAACAGTCTACAGTGTAATAATGAAAAGGATCAAAATTTGCATTGACTGTAGCTAAAGGACATGACGAAACCGGTGGAAAACAGGAGACAGATCAACTCTCACACAACCTCCTTGCCTTTCTGTGTGTGTCAGTATTTTCCTGAGGAGTGATGCCAGGTCTGTTCAGTGCTGCTGCTGGCTGGATTTGTAACATGACAGCTTGTCAGTTTGAGATGAAACTCTCGCATTTGCTGTGTGATCTCTATGTCCCTACATGAACCCTACATTCTTATATATACATGCTCACACACACACACACACACACACACACACACACATATTTGTGTGTGATAATAGCTGTGCACGCGCCTGTGTGGGAGGGAAGATGAGGTTGATATTTATGTAGTGGGGATCTTTCACACAAGACCACTCAATTTAAACAGACACTTTGATGTCTACAGCCCTCCCTCCTTCTTGCGCTCCCAGTCTCTCATTCACCCTTCTAATTTGCTTCATATTGCCCCCCCCCCCTTCGCCCTAGTGATAAGGTGTAATGAGAAATGTTTTCAAGAAGGTTCTCACTTACCATGCAATGCTTACTGGGTGTGTGCCTGACACAGTCTCTGACCACTGATGGTGCTGAGGAGAGGGAAAACAGAACATTTAGTTTTCCAGCCATGAGTGGATAGCAGGACACAAAACCAAAGTGACATGTGTTTGCATCATCAAAGCACAAATAACATCCCCTCCCCCCATCTCAAAGACACAAAGTAATGAGAGGAATTATCATCTTCATTAGCTGTCATTTACAGGGAATTACAGCTATGCCCACTCGGGGCCGATAATGGTCACGCTGAGCATGAGCAGCAACACTGGGGAGGAAAAGACCAGAGGAGAATTTGGCCTATATTCATTTTGCAGTAGATGAAAGCCATTGCAGAAGAAATTGCCTTGTTAAAAAGGAGACACATGAAAGACAAGAAAGTTCAACAGTAAATAAAAAAAAAAAAAATCAAACAGGAACATAAACTGGAAAACATATTAGCCCAGTTTCCACTTCAAACAAACAGGTGCAGGAAAAGTCACTTGAATGAAATGTAACATGAGTGTCGCAAACACTACTACAAAGTTTAGGCTTAATGTGAAATACCCACCTCTGTAAAAATCATCTGGCAAACAGCACAGTAATATACAGTATGTGAGTAAAAGTAACATGAGAAAAGATGCCAAACCATTCTTTGTTAAGGAGGAAAGGCCTTATATCTTGGTAACATTATCTACTGAGTTAACTGGATAAGTGCAAAGTCTTAAGGCTTCTTCTTCCTGATTTCAGGATTATATACATAAAACATTAGAAACATGAATTCTTCTTCCTGATTTCAGGATTATATAAATAAAACATTAGAAATAACAACACATTTTGTTTCATCTGATGTAAAGATGACAGATAACCTGTATTTAACACCAGTACTCCATGGTCCACAGACACTCGTGTTTATTGTAGGTGCTTTTGGCCGTGAACAGGGGTCAGCATGAGTCACTCTGCCCAGTCTGCAGCTACACTTTGTTCTGACACCTGTCTATCATGGCCAGCATTCAGTTTTACAGAAATGTGTGCTGCAGTACTAACCACTGCAGACCAGGAACACCCAACAAGACCTGTTGTGTCAGAGATGCTCTGACCTAGTTGTCCAGCCATCACAGTTTGACCTTTATCACTCAGATCCTTAAACTTGCCTGTTTTTCTTTCTTCCAACACATTAACTTCAAGAACTGACCATTCACTTGCTGCCTAATATAACCCACCCATAAATAGGTGCAACTGTAATGAGATGATCAGTGTCATTCACTTCCCCTGCCAGTGGTTTCATTTTGTGGCTGACCAGTGTCTTGATATCAGTAGCAGTAGCCTAAACATTGTTATTAAGAGGAATCTTGAATAATTCATAATAAATACTATTTTCTCACACAGCACCTTTCTAAATCAAATATCACAAATTGCAACACATATTTAGGCATCACAAGCTGTGATGTCTAAATATTAGCTTAAATTGGATTTGTAAATTATGGCAAAGTTAACCCTTTCTATGGCTGTGTGACTTAGAGAAATCTGTTAAATGAAAGAAAAAAGAAGGGAAAGTCTTGGAGTTAATTAATCGTCTTTGACCTCAGCTTAATTAAAGTTTCCCAGTGTTTGTAGTTAACGGGTGGATTGATGGAACAATGGTACAAATGCCCCCCGCTGCCTCCACAGTGAAGCCACAGAGAGCCAGTGATTTACACACACACATTAACTCAGACACCTCCATATTCTCTTTACACGCACAAGCTTATACAGTGTGTTTGTATGCACACAAAGAGACATATGCATGAAAACACACATACATACATAACTGCACACAGTGACAGCAGAGTCCCCTTTAAACTTTCCAGTCACAGATACCCATTACTCTCAGTGAGGGTTTCACATTAATTAGCTGGGATCAAAAGCTACAAATCACTCTACTGAGAGTTCAGCAGTATTGCTAAACTGTGTCTCTATCATCTATGTGACATCCTCTGACTAACACACACACACACACACACACACACACACACAGTGAGCATGGCTGCATAAATCTGCAGGGGAGCCTCACATTCGCACTCTTAATATACGTATTGTGGCATGTTAGCAAACAGCTGCCTGGTTACACAGAGCAAATCAACATTCAGATTTTCTTTCTGGCAACTTAATGAATACAAGTTCAAGTGTTTTGGTTTCCACCAACCATTGAAAATCTGAACTGGATCTTGAGTGGCTAAATGCTCCACTATGTTCACCAGCTATAGTCACTACCATCCGTCTGCACTTTGGTGCTTGGCACATAGCATACAGTAGAGTTTTAGGACTTTTTTTTTTGCTGCTGCTGGAAGTGATGAAAGCATTGTGAGTGAGTGAAAACAGTAAAGTAACAAGCTAAAAACTAAAACAGTGAGCTGAAAGTCATTAAATCATTCAGTAAAGCTGAGGGGACCTGCATGGATTTGACATTGCAAGTCACCCATTTTATATTTTGCCAAAAATCAGTTTCTAGAATATCTGCAATTGAGTTAATATTGTCAGTGACTGGGGGGAAAGCAACAAGGAAAAACTAACCTGCAAAACTAGGTGGAGACTATTGTCAGAATGCTTTAGTATTATACATTATAATAAAACATATTATTACAGATCTATTATATGATAAAGTGTCTTAACATTTACCAGAGCTACTTTATTCATATAGTCTTTATTAGACTTTCTGCAGGCCTTTGCTCTGGAACAGAATAAAAGTAGCATGGCAGTGAGAGAGACAGCCATGAAATTGGCTTCATAATCTTAAAAAAAAGCTACTCCATAGCTCATGAGTGAAATAATTTCTGAACAGACTTCTGAAGAACACTTCTCAGCGGTCTTTCAACCAACATCCTGAATTCTATGCAAAGGAACATCCTGAAGTCTTTTAAATTGCTATTTTAAATCAGGCGTTCTGTAATTTTGCAGACATTTAACGCTTCTCATCACTATTACTTGGTGGCATACATGACTGCCAGAACTGCTCATTAAAACGGTTGATTATTTTAAAGAGGTGATGCAATCCAGAGTAACCTCGTCACCTGGTTTGTTGTCAGTTTCACACGTGGAAGAGAGCGCCCTCTGCTGGACAAGTGATGCATTTACATGAACTGTATTCTGGTCAACAAGTACATTTTTGACTTTAAGGTGAAATACAGTATGCTGTACCTGAAGAAGAAGAAGACATTCAAGTTGACACAACAGCCAAAGACAAAGAGAAACTTAAACTTTTTGACAGATTTATTGACATGTGTATAGTGATTGTCTGTGCACCGGACGATTACAGAGGAATGATATAAAGTAATACAAAATAGCTGTACAAAACATGTTTTTAAAGGAATGCATTATTAACTGTGAGGTTTTTGCACTGTATAATATGTGTCAGCTACTCACTCACCTATAATAAGATGAGTTCATAAGTTGAGGTTTTGCCATCTGGAAAGAAGGTGAATGAAAACACGTAAAAACAAACCAGTTAGTGAAGAGCTACGGGTGTTACCTGATGCCATACTAAAATAGATGTTATATCTGAATTTCCACCAATACTAAAGTCTAACAACAAAGAAAAGGAATTTGCACATGAACACCTATAAACAGTAGAATGAAGTCAAGGGTGAGAAATTAAAAGAAAAAAAAAAAACTACAATAAATATGCCAGGTCATAACCTAGAAGCCAATGAGGGTGCTGCAACGATTCTTCCATTCACATGCCAATGGAGTTACATTAACTGTTGCATATAAGATCTTCAGAAGCAGGAGTCACTCGACTTGGCGTGCTTAGTAAAGGGCAGCTGAATGGGATGATTTCATAGCCTGTTTGTGCCTGCTCCCCTTACAGCAGCACCCATATGTGGCTAATCCTAGACCTGTGGTGATCTACCCTACTGTATGCACAACTTCTATATTTGGCCAGAATTATTCTCACCTTTTCTATTTGTATGTGTTTTGCAGTTATGAAACAATTTGCCTGGTCAGCTGTGAATTTGAATTCACTAATCCTGAGCTGCAGAAATTAGCAACAACGTTAACTATCCACCATACTGGATACAAGGGGAACCTTGTCCCAGTATTCTGAAAACAGCAGGCTGACTTTCATTGGCTTTTAAATGTTGCATGAAAACTCTAAATATAATATGCAAATAAGTGATGTAGACATCTTTTTGCAGTATATAGGTTTGGTGGAAAATATTAGCATAGGAGTACAAAGTGAGATTTGATAGGTCTCATTCGCAAACATCACACATCTATCAAGTATGAGGATTTTTTTTTAGGCTCTCTCTGTGCTGCAAGCTAAGGACTCGGAAGACATGTTGGTCTGTGTCAAAGGCTCTCAGCATGAAGAACAGGTTGGCAATCCACCGTGCAAAGGTTCAGAGTAAGCGTAGTATACATACTGTATGTGTACGTTCAGCACATGCAAGCTAGACACAATTTCCATGTGAGTGTGTATTATCAATTATGCGTCTTCCATACTCAAGGCTCTTATTGAACTTATTTCAAGCTAGGTCACCAAGCTACGCCATAATATTTAGTTACAAAAATAGTATCACAATATAGACCATTCAATATGAGCACCAGAGAAGGCTAAATATAGCCTGAGTATTTGGCTACATTCATTGTCTGGGCAATGCTTTATGGTAGCAGTGTGTTTAGGTGTGTTTGTTCGACACAGTGTTGGCAATGTCTTCTCACTCACAGGCTCTCCTACGTCTACCACACGATAATATTTGAAAACATACACAATTTGCTTACACTGAGTAACAACCATTAACTAAAACCAATTATTAGGTAGAAAAATAGCTTTTTTTTTTTGTTTTAACACTGAACATCTAGAATTTCTCCCACAACCCGAAATAAATCCCTCCCCATTTTCTAACAAAATAGTTTTCTTTGAAACAAAAAAAAAGGTTATCTTTTGAGGTTATGCACGGTCAAACCATTTTGACAGTCCATCATACTAACATAAACCCTGTTTAGCATAATTCAGTAACCAGAAGTGTGTTCAAATTAACATAATGCAATGTGGGGTTTTTTTGTTGTGATGGCTGCTGTGTATCTCTGCAGCATTAACATGCAGATTTCTCTTAGTGTGGCTCTATGAAAAGACTATTTAAACAAATGTTATGATATTTAGACAACGATTCAGCTTTATAAATCTTAGTGCTTTGGTTACATCACATATACTTAAGATTATCTAAGATTAATCATTTGGGGAAAAAATTACATTGAATACGCCTCTGGTTGAGCTAACACTTGGCTAAACATAGCACATCTAGCTTATCTATGGAAGTACTATTATTGCTTTAGAGATTTATGAAGTGTAATTAACCAGTTTTATACCCAGCCCTTGTTTATCCTCTTGACTGCTTGATAATCGGAATGAGATCGGTCCTTATGCAGTATGTTGTGTTACCTCTGGTGCTTCAGTGCTAACCACAAAGTCAGCTGGGTTTCATTCCAATCTAATGCTACACAAGTGATCTCATTTATAGGGTCTGTCTGCATAGATGTCATACTAAAAGGATATGGGAAGAGAAAAGATGGAAACTGCATATACTTCAAAACATCCAGTGGTGTTTTATCTCACCTTCATGAAGTAAGATCTCCCCTGTTCACCTCCCACATTTACAGTAAGTAGGTAATACATCCTGCTGAGAACACAGCAATAACTATAAATCAGCCGGTCATTTAGGATGGAAAACAGGGATATCAGAATCTAAAGAGAAACTCAACTTGAAGCAGTTGAGCCTCAAAGTGCAGGCCGAGAAGTAGCTTTTTTTCAGAAGCGTTGTTACACTGAGTAAAGAACACAGACCTGCAACCAGAAGAAAAGGGCATTTCTTTCTTATGTGCAAAAAAAGGCAACCAGAAGAAAAGGGCATTTCTTTCATATGTGCAAAAGCTACTTGTCATTTCTTACAGTTTCTGAAAAAGGCAATTAAGTACTTGGGTGTGGATGTTTCTCATGACAGTCTAATTATTAGAAGGCCGCGTCGCTTGAGAATCGAGTCAAAATGACTGTTTGAGATAGGACAAGGAGAATCATTTAAGCTCTGGTGCTGCATCTGAGGATGTTTGATTATTACTTATTTTAATCACCTATCCTTTTGTTACCAATTAACAAGGACTGAAGGATAAACAAGGGGAAGGAATCATCAGCAGCCAGCTGCATTCAGTAACAGCGTTGGACAGTCTTCGTTGTACACTCAAAATGTGAGAGTAAAATACGCACTCTTTAATAACGGAAAAACTATGTTAAGCACTAATTGATTACCTTTCCATACCGATCAACGTTTGCAACATGAATGAAGCTCAGGCATTTTTCTGTTATTGTGCTAGTGATTGCTGTGTTGAAGTGTCTAGTCGATGGGGCCCTGGAAGATGAGCCGCGTCCAGCCAGGGGAGCTGAGGGCAGCGGAGCAGAAGGGGCAGACAGGTTTGAAGTCATGGGTCCCATGGGGCAGCGGGGTCTCGGCCCAGTATTTTGCTGTCTTCTCAGAGCAGACGTGGCCGCATGGCACAAAAGCATGAGTAGGAGCTCCAGCGTCCACGTACACAGCAGGCTCACAGCCCAGCCACAGGGGCACGTAGGGACCTACGCTCCTGCACAATGGACATTCTCGGCGGGCCATGGAGCCCTCGACCTCTGCTGGCTCCTCCTCTCCCTCAGACCTCTGGCCCCAGTCGTGGCGTCCATGGACATGGCCGCAGGTGAGGTAGACCCAGGGCTGACGTTCTTCAAGGCTGATGTAACACACCAACAGAGAGTCATTATTTTTGAGCTGTGTGTGATCTGTTGACTCAAGTCTATAAAAGAATTTGCTTCTAGGCACTTCTGAAGACAAAACAAAATGAATATCCTGACAGGAAATAATCAAGATAATTACTGTGCTCTCTACCTGTGGCTGCGTGGCAGGCTGGGGAAGGCCAGTGTGCTGAGGCCTACAGGACACTGGGGCCGGGATGCATTAAGCTCTTGCCGAAGCGCCTCTAGGTGACGCAGGGTGGGGGCACGCATGAGCCCTTCACCAGTACGCCACAGCAGGGTGGCACCACACAGGTCAACCAGGGAGCCGTCACGCAGTGCACTGCTCTCACCCTCAGCCTGGAGGAAGTGACACACAGAGACAGAAACAGGCTTACAATCAAACCAAAAATAAATTTCACAACCCTGAAGAGGCCAAAAACTAACATGCACCAGTTTGCCTCGGCTTGGTCCAGAACGTGTCTCTCGCAGGGCGTAGACATCACCGCAGACTGAGATTTCCCTCCACAGTCCCTGCCTGGGGTCCTCTGGGAAACCCACAGGGTGCATCACTAGCACGCCATTGGTGGTCAGGCCATCCATATGACCATCAGGGTTTTTCCATTTGGTTGCTTTCTCCTGTCACAGCACAGACATGAAGGAGCAAAGAACAGAAATCACCTAATTAAATTACAATATATACAAAAAAATGACAGTTTCAAGTTTCAGACCTTGGCTTGATCCTTGTTCATGAGGTTTATATGTATTTTAAAGTATTTCAATACTGATTCCAAAGATATACTTTTTGGTATATCAGCCTACTCACCCCTAGGAAGATATTTTTGGAAGAGTCAAAGCCTGCAGCGTAAATGCGTGCAGTGTACGGCGGGTTGCGTTCACAGACCACTCTGCAGGCAAACCGTGAGATGGTGCTAGGAGCAATGGAGGGGTCCTCCCCCTCCTTTCCACTTCCGGAGGTGTCTGTCACCACAAAGTCAATGGGACTTTCCGTGGAGCGTCCGATCTGCAGGAGGCAACACAGGTCAACATCTGCTGTGATTCATGGACAGTCGTTGGATACCATTTATTAAAACATGCTTGTTAGTCATACTGAAAATTGGTGTTGGTGTATAGTATATAGCTCCACTGTTATAGGGTTAGACATGATAATGGTGTTTAATACTGTGTGTGGTTCAGATAAAAGATCTTCTGGGGTAAGAAATTTCTGATATTATTATAAGAGCAGAACCCTGTGTATAAGAATAGATGTTCTTGGAGACTGTCCACACAACCCCTTATTCTTAATACTTAATGGCCCTAGTTCTGAACCCAAATAATGACAGCAGAAATTCCTTTGAGGACATTACATAATATCTTATTTTGGGAGAAACCTGCTATTGATCACAGATCTGGGATTACTGTTGTTGAAAAGCTGGCCATTATTTGAGGAGGATGAATGGCAAACTTGGCCCTGTTGTCTTGGCCTCCCTGGGGTATTACCTGGAACATGTCTGTGTTGTTGTCATGGCAGTACTCCACCACCACTGTCTGGTTACGGGACAGAGTGAAAGAGATGCTGTGCTGCCCCCTGCTGTGCACAGCCTGCAACGACAGCAGCAATAAGCAAGATGAGTTGATGCACTCACCTTGTAGAGCTGTCTTTCATTTTCCTGACAATCAATACACTTGACGAAAGCATGTTGTTACTCAAAAGGCATTAAATGTATCTACATTCATAACTGTAGAAGAAAATAATGAAATATCATGTGTGACGGTAGAATCTGATAATGACCGTGTGATGATAATCTTTTTTTTTTCCATCATGTTACATCCATGTATAGGCAGACACACACACACACACACACACACACACACGTCAGCCTTTATGCTTAGTCATCCTTTATGCTTAGTCATCCTTCCTCTGGCCTGTTGATGAATGGCAACAGGGAGTCACAGGAAGGAAGTGAATGTTACACACTGATAAAACCTGCACACACACACACGTACCTTGCTGTCCTGTGGCGTGTTGAGGATGTGCACAGCACTGGGCTTGACACCGTTGGCCTTGGCCCTTCGGTACAGAGCAAAGCGGCTCTTTCTGCGCCCACGGTCTCCACTTGGAAGAGAGCCATTGTACCTGTGGAGATATAAACATAAATAAAAAGGAAATAAGAACAAGAAAACAGAGGCATTATACTCGACTAACAGAAATTAGACTAGAATGCAAGATGACATCATGTACACAAGTTCATTCCAGCTCATCTCACTTTACTTGAGAAAGTGTAATGATGGGGAAAACAGTTATTTTGTTTGCATACTGTATTCATGATCTGTCCTCATTTGTCTTAAAACTAAAGCTATAAATATAAATGCCACTCAGGCTACCAAGATGTCTGTAGAAATAACAGCTTTACCGCTGTATCATCAGACATTCTTTTGAAATGAATTAAAGCATCACAGGCAGGTCACTCGTGACTCAGATTAAACAGCCAAACCTTAATGGAAAGACAACTACCACTTCCTCTCACTCACTCAGCCTGAAGAGGAGCTCATTCTCCACCTAACCTCTTTTGTGCAGGAGCAGGGTGCACATGTGATGTTTCAGATCTATGGCGCATGCATGAATATGCCGATCACCAGTCTTTCTTTTGTGGATATGAGAAGTGTAATCGATGTACAAAATATAATCTCGATAAATCTAAATAAAATCTCGAAAAAATACCACGACAGAGAATTAACACAGAAGCCCATCCATTTCTGACCTGAACAAAACAGAAAAAATAAGTGAAAACTGCAGATCATTGCAAAACATTAGCCAATATTTAGCAGTAGTACAAACATGTACACTAAATTGATTTTGCTGTTTACATTTCTAAGTGTGTTGCTAAGGGAAACTTGTTAACATTATTTATCTTTAATAAGCTACACTTCTATGACTCTCAGGACCAAAATTCATTTTCTGTGGGAAACAATCCTATGGCCAAAGCAGGGCAGGCTGTTAGCAGGATGTTCAAGAGAGAATCCACTACGTTTCCTGAAAAAACCTTCAAACAGACCATATTAACTTGTGACCAAAGGTGGGGGTTGGATTTTTTGCTGGCTTTTGTTGATTGGTTTGCTTGTTTGTTAACAGCATAACTCTTTGATTAACTCTTTTGGAGAGGCAGAGTGGGGCTCACGGAACAATTGATTAGATTTTGGTGCTGATCCGTATCATAATTTGGATATTGGAATACTTAACCGTTGTGAATGGAGGAAAGGCCGTTGACTATATCTGAGCCCCCTTGTGGCCAAAGTGTGCGGTTGCACTGCTGAGCACTTCAAGCACATACACAGCTGGACAAAGATCTACTCTGTTCAGTGACAGTAGGGTGAGGGCCTGATGGCAGAGATTTAAAGCCATTACTCAGAGCTGTTAACATTTTCATCCGTAGGAAAAGTAATGCCAATTTAGAAATGTCTTCCAATGTTTTTGGAGATGTGAGTACTCGTTATCTGACCCAGCTAGCTTTATTAGCAGACATCTTGTTCAGAGAACAGTAGTCTGTGGGCGAGGACGCTGGTGTTCCAGCTGTACATTATAGCTGCATTGCCATTGTTTGAACCTAACGAGAGATACACCCCATGCTTTTCCTTAACTGTCACCCAGTATAACCTCACAGGTCGGTGCAGACTGCCCTACTTTGCTTTTCCACTGTATTTTTCCACGTCAGTCTCTGTTTAGAGGAGGAGGGGCTGCGCTTTTATGGAATTATGGAGAAACAGAGTTGCCCCTTGGTGGAGGTATGCAGTCTCTGAGTACTGTCTAGATTAAAAAGCACAGAAAACACCTCAGTGCTACCTGTTCCCTCCATGGCCCTGCCTGTCAAACTTCAAACTGAACCCCAACTGACAAGATGAGGACTGGGTCAGCAAAAAAGATGCAAAGTACAGAGCTTTGAGGGTTTGGTTAAAAGGTAGAAGATATGATGATAATGGGGCACATGAGACAAAATCATCTTAGAGAGAGAGAGAGAGATAAATGTTAGCCAGCATCTTGATAGAACCATGGAGAGAAAGCAGTCAGAAGCCATCATGAGTACTAGAAACAGAAAACTATATGAATGAAACAAAGGGCAAGGACAGGAAATGGAGAGAAAGGGCTGGAATAGACTAGGCAAAGCAAAGGCCAGTGGAAGAGCAGTTCCATGACGTACGAACTGCTGGGCAGTCCTGGCTTGCATCACACATATCCATGCATCATCAAGCATAATATGAAATATTCAATCCATCTGCACCCGGCAGGGTTTATTTTCATTGAGGGCAAGTAACCAGTGAGGCCTGCCTCTGGGAAAGTCAGCACTCAGCAAAACACTAAAAGGCTGGCAGAGAAGTGACAGGGTGCAAGACGGAGGAATGCGCCAGAGAGAGGTTTAAGAGGGGTTAGGGGAGAGATTAAAAGGTGTGGATGAGATAAAGAGAGAGGAGTGAAGGGTGTTTGCATAGTGAGGGGAGTGTGTTATGAGGGAGAAGTTAGATGAGCTATAATGGACCGCTGGACAGGGCAGCACTGTACTGTACATGGTGTCCAGGCTAACTAAGGTAATGAGTGATGGCAGCCACTGCAAAGACTACATGGCCCGTTGTGAATTGACCACACAGGACATATGATCATCCAGGCTGACAAATGCAAAGTCAAACCACACTTGCACAAAATAAACCAGGAAAATATGCCATCTGACAGGAAGCATAGAACAAAAAGTGGGTTTTGACACCAGGTATCTGCTGTCAGAGTTTCCTGCTGTTTGTATGATGACAAATAATCACCTTTTTATTGGCCAAGTATGTTATACAAAAAGAGTTTGTTTCCGGCACAGAACCGGTGGCAGCCATCTGCGGCGCCACCTCAACCGACGGCTCTAACCATCGGGGGTAAATGGGGGGATTCAGGGACACTTTGACACGTGGACTGCCAGCACTGAGATTCGAACCTTCAACCTTCTGGTTGGGAGACGACTGCTCTATCCACCGTACCACTGTCGCCCCCCCTAAACGAACAGGCTGTGTACCTGAGTCATACTAGGTCGCACTAATATGGAGATGGAATAAACTATCTAATAATATTAACTAGTTAAGTGTATTAATAGTGTATCGTCTACCACTACAAAAAGAGTTGACGGTTTTAGCATATTGTAAATCGTGTTACACAACAGTTTTTCATTGCAGCAATATCTATTTTTCCTATATCACCTGGTTCAAAACCACAGACAAGATACCTATACCTTTGGCCATCACTCTTGACAGGGCAAGATCACACCAAACTTCAGGCATATTAAGTGTAGTTGTGCACACCATGGAGGATGCTTGTGTGTAAGCTGCAGAGCTAAAACACGCTTTAAATGATCATTTCCTTCTTCTAATCTGAAGACTGCTCTGTTCAAAGAGTCAGGTGACAAGGGGGGCAACTAATCTGTATTCTGATACAAACAGGCTATGGCCTCCTCACTCCATGTTCAGCCAGAGGGGAAGAGATAGGCTATTAGGTCAGTTATCTTTGGCATACACAGGAAGCTCTGCAGGGCAAGAGGGAGGTCTGTATAAGCCTGGATATGACTGGGTATGAGTGTGTGTTGTGGCATTTCTGATCCCTGCAGACCCTGCACAGTGTGGAGCTGTAGGGGTGGAAATGCTGTGGAAGCTGGCAGCTGACATCAGTACATCCTGTCTACTGTGCAGCTGGTGATGTACAGGGGCTTTTCTCCTCCTCCTTCCTGGGATATTTATTTGGCCGTCATTGTATTAATTAGTAATAACTGACGAAAGAGGCTTTGACTAAATATTATGAGCAAGAGGCATGTATTTTTCAGACAATGATATCATCCCGAGTCCTACTTTTAGCGATCACAGATCCACCATAGTATGACATCACTGGGATTTTCAGCCCGAGCAATCCAGTGCTGCCTACCGACACTGCAACCATTGATGAAAAAGCGGCTATCCGTAGTAGCTCTATGTAATATGGCTACAGCAGATGTTGCACCTTTGACACTCAAACACACCACGTAGGATGCCAAGACAATACGGTGGCATAGTTGCAGAGAACATGCTTTTATTTGGATCATGAAGTTAGTTTGTAATATTACTACACAGCCATAGACTACGAGTACACCACGGCAGTAAATGAAAGCTTTGCTGAACGCCTTACTATCATGGATTGCCTATGTTAATAATGAAAAAAGGACCATACGAGGAATAAATGTCACAAGAGCAGTCAATTAAACCAGTACTCACACGTCATCTGTTGGTTTATTGTCCCGATGGTGCCGCTACACATTTAATTTGCAGCTGGAGCGTTTCTCCATCTTACACAAATTTACTATCGCTTTAGGATTTAAGAGACTTACCCCAAAACGACAAGTTCCCCGTATTTTACCGGGTCTTTAACGGGAACATCATCATCCCCGTCTTTTTTCGGCGAATTCATCAGACTGGACTGCTCCAGAAGAGAAAAAAAACCCGTCCAATGGCAACAGTGGTAAGATAAAAACAATGCTAACACACTCGAAACTGTAGGGAAGTGATTTGTGTTGTAGTTTATTAAAGTTTGGCCATAGTTGGGCAAAGTTCTGGCAGACTTCTTGCTGATTGTTTTATTGATTTAATCCCGTTACGGAGCATCTTTCCGTCTTTAGTGCCAGTGTGTAGCTAGTTTGTATCGCGACAAAAATGTTCAGCGTAGGATACAACAACGGCTAACGGCAGGGAGTGGCGCGTACCATATTCCGTGGGTGGGGGGGTTCGAAACATTTCTTAAAATAGTTGACAGATTGGCTTTTGCAAGGATTGACAGGTGCTTTTCGGTGTTTTAATTATGAATGCACGCTGTAAGAGCGATTCGGTGAAAAAAACATTTTCACTGTTAAATATGCAGTGGCACTTATACACAGACCCTCCTATGGAACAAGAATGGATGTAGCCATGATGAGAAGCTGGCTCTCATAGAGTAAAATGAGACATCTCGAAATACAGAGGAAGTGCCCACGTTCCCTGGCATGTGGAGGAACATTTAAGGCAATAGACTGGATCATTTGATTTTACGTACGTAAAAGATTGTAAAGCTCTGATGCCGTGGGTCATTATGGAGTCTGACGTAATGAAATGCGTCCCGGGGTGTGGTGTAGTTTAGGATGTGGGTCACCAAAAAGTAGTTCATACTGCTTTGTAAAAAAAATATAAAAATGACATTGTGCATGTGATACAAAGCTATAACATAATAAAAGAAAACTCACGTATGTGTGTGTGTGTATACCTTGACCACTGGTCTAAGTGGAACTGTCTTTTACTATTTCTCATAAAAGTAGTACTTCTCGTTTATACAACACACAAGCAGTTTCTCAAAGTTCCTATCAAAAAAGTAGTTAGGGTAGAGAAGCAATGGCAAGTTAAACACTACAAATATAATTCTTTTTCTTTTGCTACCTCTATCCTCAAGGACCCCACCCACCCCCAGCACAGACTGTTTATACCCCTACCCTCCGATTGGAGGCTCAGAAGTGTGAAATGCAGGACCTCTAGACTGAAAAAGTCTTTCTTTCTGACTGCCGTCAGACAGCTGACTCAGGATCTACCTCATGTAATTCCACCTGTACTGTTTACATACTCAGTTTGCATATGCATAATTGCACACTCACTGCTGAATATTTGCACTTCACGGCTCCCACATAGCATATATTCTCTCTACATTAAATTGTGTTCTTCTTGTATTTTTATTGTGCATCGTTCACTTGCTGCTGTAAAGTGCCTTAGATTTGTGTTATTGCTCATCTACTTTATATTTCACTTGTATTATGTGGCATTCATGTGGACGGCAAAGCAAGAATTTCATTGAACAGGGAAACACATTTCCTAACTATGCATATGACAAATAAACACTTTGACCTTTGACCTTGACCTTTGTGGCCCAAAATCATTTGTAGTTGCAATAGTTAATTGTAAATGTAATTCAACTACTTAAGCCACTACACAAATATGAATGTAGCTGCACTACTATCAAGTTACAAGTAAAATGTAATTAAACTAGTAGTTTAATTACATGTAGTGCACTGCTCCCCACCACTGCTAACTTATACGGCTGTGACCACACGAGGGCAGTGCACTTCAGTTGCAAATTACAACTTTTCAGTCTGAAATTATTCAAGTTAACATTAATTTGTATATACCCATCAGCTCTGCAGTAGCCTTCACTGGACCATTAATACCCACTGTATTCCACCATGTGTGTTTTTGTTGAGGTAATGCTTGGGATTTTAATGTTTCGATTAGAATAAGAATGGGGTGAAGGCCTGCAGTGTAGTTCAGGCACAGCTGCTTTGTCACACGGGCTACTTGTCACATTTCCCTCCAGCATCCTGGTTGCTGGTCATTGTTATTTAATAAGACAGAAAGCAAAACCTTTACTGGAGGCTTTGGGGTGTCCGTAAGATAATCTGTTTAGTCTCTATGGTGGCATGCCTGTCTTCATCTGCAACATTAGCCAACTTCTTGTCCTGGCAGGCGGTGTAACATGTAGTGGCTTGTATGTCAGTTAACACCGAGAGGCGCCATGTAGTATTCTGCTTAACTGTGCAGTGTTTGGTGATGTCAGCCCTTACTATCGGATATGCCTGTGTCATTAAAACATTTCTCTGTGCAAATGTACAGATGTTAACTTGGGTATGATTACAGTTTCCAAATGGAAATGATTGCGCTGTCACTCACTCACTCGTTAGCTAAATTGCTGCAACTGCAGACACTTATGATGATATTGAAAGAGGCAATGACTCATGAATGAGCTTCAGCATAAACCAAACCAAAGAACCACACCCTTGTTAGTCCACTGTAGTCACAGAGTAACTAATCAACCCACTGGAGTGCTGACTCACCTCATAAGGACATACAGTAGTACACAAGATTCACTTCTGACCTGCTTCACTTCTGAAATACAAAGTAGAAACTGGATAGACCAGATTTGAGTGTAGATTTCTTTCTTTCCTAATCTGGGATTAAGGTCACACCCTCTTCACTCTGTGTCTCTCAATCCCCCTCTCTCCATCCTCCACATTTTGTCTTTCTCTTGCCTCCACTCTCTTGATCTGGCTGTTCCTGTTTGGCTGAATTTCCGTATTAAACTAGAAAATATGTTTGGCCTACCATTAATAAAGTGTCTTTTCACTCACAATGTCGCCGTACTGCCACAAACAGGGAATGGGACTGTCATGTGGTCTGTCATCTAGAACACCTCACAGTTAAAGTATTAAGATGATGTAATTAATAAAACACAAATGAGACATGACAGTTTTGATTGACAGCCTCTTTGTTCTATGAAGGCTGAGTAAATCACAGTGTGAAATCTCAGCTGACTAGTGGCACAGGCTGCGTTCAGAAGTGTTTATAGTCACAGTTCACAAAGTGTACAAATTACTGTACTGTAGATCAGCTCAGCGAGCGAGCAGTATATACTGTACAATCTCACTTTATGGCTGTTTGCTTTGACTTTTCTGTCACCGTTATGAAAAATAGGAATCTAACCAGTCAAACTGGAAAGGAATTTGTATTCTCTCACTGTCTGTACCACAGTGTGTAGCAACAAACAACCTTGATGCTTCACACAAGTTATCTAGAAACCATATTTGGTAGGTAAATCACAGATCAGATTGTATGGCTAATTGTGCACATGTGGAATGCATTACCTCTGTTATCATCATGCAACTTCTGGCCGGTTGTATTTCAAGACATGCAAAACATAACACATTGGGTGGTCATTCATATTTTTAAGGTGGATGGTCATGTAGAAGACACAAATAAGGACAGTTTTGGAGTGATTTGACTAAAGTTCTAAAAACAAAAACAGTGGATAAATCTCTTTTCAAACACACATGATGTACACATGACAAACTTGCATGATGCTTTGGTATTTTCATGATGAATTTGACTCTGAATTGTTTCCAAGATTTGTTCCTTGAATGTCAGTGTATCAGTGAAAATTATCTGGGCCCACTTCCTCAGTCTGGATTTAGTCGATGCTGATATAAAAGATGAAAGCATATTTGGTAGAAGAATGGTAAGTAAGGGACGAGAGTCAAGCCAGTCAGTTTAGACCATTTAGATGTGGTATAGCCATCTGCTGCGGAGTCTTTGTCAATGTTACCATAGAGACAAGAGCAAACAACAAAAAGGTATTCCTGTCTCCTGTTTGCAGTTAAAGCCTAGATGGACTGCTAAAGCAGAACATAAGACTTTAGTCAGAATGCATACCAAACAGAGCAGCGACAGTTATTCAGCCACTACAATACAAAGAATCGAGTAATGATATAACCTCCTATTATTAACCTTGCATTATTGTGGGCTCTTGCAAGAGCATGTGGTCATACTTGTAACAAAAAGACAGTGTCCTACCTGTGATCCTTGAGTGCACACATGCCTGCTGGGTGCCTTGCTTGTGTGTGTATGAGACACCACACTCCCTCTACTTGATGAGGAGGCTGTCGCCTGCACAGATCAGGCATGATACTGCAGATGGCTCAGCATATTCTCATCTGCTATGAGCACTTGGACACAACAGGCTCCACTAGTGATTCTGGCCCCCTACGGTGGAGACTAATTGCATACACAAGTAGGTTTGTTGCACAACATTGAAAATGAATGACATTTTACACTGTCAATTGATTGTATATACTGGACATGTCAGTCAATAATACACAAGTAAATGTGCCAAAGAATGGGAGAGTATTCATATGGAAACTCAGTATATGGGTTACCAATTATTTGGCCCCAAAGAAGGGTTTGTCAGGCCATGTTGTCATAAATCATCAGAGATTTTATATGTTACATGCATATACAGATAGTATTCCAATATTTTTGAGAAGTTCATAGCATTTTATTGAGCAAGATAAAAAAAAAATAATGTGAGGAGATAAGGAAGTCCTCTGGCAGCCGCATAGAAGCATCTCTGAGCCACAGTCAAAAATAAACAGACCAAATAAACTTGTTCCACATATGACAAGACTAACCTTTGTAGTAAGCTGGCTAAACAATACACTTTATGTATTTCAGCTTGAACGAATAAATGTAATACTTCCAAAGAGAAAAATCATGACCTAACTGAGAAAGCACCGTGGAACACAGGAATCATCGTCCCAGCATGGGTACTCTACATTGTGAGGTCTTTTACTAGCACAGCTTAAACACCAACAAGTGAGCCGAGACAATCACTTTTAGCACACTGAGTCCTTTCACAAGTCATTGAGCTTCACAGAGCACCTGGCAGCGACCTGCCATACATGTACATGACCTGAGCGCATGGACTACACACACAGTTGCTGGCGAGTGCTTTACACAGAAGCAGATTGCCCTTCAGTCAGGTGAAAATAAGAGCAAATAGAGAAGCTGTATGTGCTGGGTTATTTTTGGATTTAGTGTTGTTACTTAGTGATGAACGTTGCATTAATGGAAATTTCTCTGTTTGCATAAGTGGCAGATTGTCAGCAGGCACCAGAGAGAGACTGACATTTAGAGTAATTTGTTTCTTGTTCAGCATAGCTCAGCAGACCTATTAATAATTATACAATATGGGAATGTTAGCCTTTAACCTGGGTTCAACAAGGTTTGTCACCACAACCTTTAAAGAGTGTGTTGGAAACACTTGTTGGTTTTATCACTACTCAAAATGAGTAGGGAGTTGACTGGGAAGTAAAATGATATAGAAATATTGATTTCACTCTTCTTATCTAAACACACTTGGTTTCAGGATCCTAATTGTACAGTACTACTACTCAGTTTCACAGCAGGCAAATCAGGCCAGGTAATTACAGTGCTGCTGTTTGACAAACACATAATTTACTTTGGAATAACCACACTTTAACTGTTTTATTTTAGGCCCAGACAGACACATTTACTGTGCTTATCTCTATTACAGTATCCCGTTAATACGTACTTTTTAGCCCAGTGTGTCCATCTGTTGCTGTGGCGCACGGAGTGCCACACAGGAAGGTTACAGTATATGTCACTTCCTCACTTCACAAATGAAAGCACAACTCAACATTTACACACAAGTACAGGCCTTTAGAAGAAAAATCTTTCTGTAAATTGAAAATGATTTAGATTCCTTTTATTTATTTCAGATGCTTTTAATCTGTGGAAGCAATAAGGATAAAACTCACAATTTGTTCTAAAGTTGTACGATTATTCTTAGTGCTCACTTTCTATTAATTTGTTTAGTTTGCTGTATCAAAGACTGGTTTGAAAACATTCTGTCCCACGTAGGTGCACAAGATATACTGAACACTGCCATGTCAATAAAAATTAACATAATCTCAGTAGGGGTGGATCTAGAAAATTTTGGACATGGTGGCCAGGCAGGGAGGGGTGGCACATTTGAAATACATGTAAAACGTAAATTAAACCCCTAGTTCTATGAATTAAAAAAAACAAAACAACATTATTAAGAATAAATTTGTTTGTGTAAAAATGAGATGCAACATTGGCTGCACTCCTTATTGACTCCCAGCTAGGGCATTGCTGCTGCACAGTGGTCCCCCCCACCCCCATTGGCTCATGTTCCACCCCTGATTTCCTGCTGGAGAGTCTTACTTTGAAAGGAACTTCCTGGTTTCCACCACCTCACCCTCTCCAGCTTCGCCACTGCCAGTCCGTGGCTTATTCCACTCACCTGTGGATTGTGGTCTCCACTCTACATATACAGTACTGCCTTGTTTCTATGCTCTAGTTGCCAGCTTGTCCTTCAGTGCTGTGTGGGTCTGTCATTGCCTATCACCCAACCTGCATTCTGCCTGTCTGATCTTTGTCACCAAACCTGTTACCTGTCTACTTGGTTTCACCTGTGCCACTTCAGCTGCATCAAGTGCCATCCTGTGATCTCCTGTTACCCGTTCTCTGGACCTGGTCCCTGCCTACCTGCAATCTGATCTACACCCTCCCTGGCCCTGACTCTTCAGCTGCCTAGCACTTGTCAC
>NW_018127942.1:1298192-1302343 GCF_001952655.1 Monopterus albus | reverse complement strand
CATTGTTTTTTCAGCCATTTGTTCACTGGACCTGTTTTCTGCCTCCTCCTACTCTCCTCCAGTTTTGCCCTTACTATGTCGTAAGTTGTCTGAGAATGATCTTTTGGGTTTTGTTCTTTTCTTTCTGCTGGCCTGTTTTGGTCAATTTTTTTTTGCATTTTTGGTACTTATTGACTTAAGTTTTTTTCCTCACAGTGTTTGGTGACTGCCTTTTTATGGAGTTTTAGTTCATGTGCACAATTTTTGTTATATTTTCCCTCTGTGGAGAAATGTTCTAGCCCACCTGGCCAGCTGCATTGTTGCAGTCTTTTTCTCACTGTGTAGGACTGGTTTACCAGCCAACTTAAATTTTGATGCTATTTGTTTAACTACCTCTTTCCCAGTCCCCTGCCCCTGGAGAAGGTCACTATCTCCAGGTTGTACCTGATCTCGCACTCCCTGAGAAGCTAAGTAGGACAGAGCCTAGTCAATACCTGCAATAGTGACTGCCTGGAGAACATTGTGTCCTCCCTGGTGCCCTAGAGACGGCTCCTCGGCCTTATCTGTACACTACAGCCATCGTCCCTGTTTATAGCTCTAACAATTAATAAACCTTTTCAATGCCTATAGTCATGCATTTGGATCCAGTGTTAGGGAGGAGGGGGATCTGACACTGAGGCGACTCATGCCCAGTACTTCTCAGCAAAATAATGCAATTATCATGCATCATATAACAAAACTTCACCAATATCTGTCATATTTAGCTCTCATTAATACTGATAAGCATCACATTTTGAATCTGGCTGGAGTAGCCAATCAGATTCCTGCCACCCCTTGGCTCTGTCCATGGGCCTTGCACATAAGCAAAGTTTTAATCTGTGTATTAGGCTTTAGGTGTTCAATACATTTAGCTTTTTACAGTTATTTGCATATAAGGCTTCTCCACCTGCTCACTGAAAGCACTACTTTCAGGCAGCAGCCACCATTAATTACATGGGTGAGCCTGAATCATTGCTGCTACAACCCCTCCCCGCTGCACAATTCCTGCACCAAATGTAAACACAGGCCTTGGGCTCCCTATAATTATTAACACATTGTCCAAGGCAGATCGAGTATAATGTGCAACCGATTCAGGAGAACTTACAACTGCCAGGGAGCTGAATATCACTACATGCTGCTTTTACAACACTGTTTAAACTGGTCCCATGACAACCAAGACTGTCTGACCTGTAGCTCTGGCCCATCCAGCTTGTCCTAAAGTTCCTTTGTGTGTGTCAGTAGTGGATGTTGTCAGACAGGACATGCCTATGATGACACCTCATTCAATCAAAATATGGTTCTGAGAAAGAATACAAAGAAAAAAAACATAAGGGTGAATCCTATGCTTGATGAACTGAACAATTACGTATTGATAAGGATGAGGCACATGGGTGTGTTTGAGGACTGGAGCACTGGATCTTTTAGTCCTGTTGCCTATGGCAACTGGAGGATGCACTGTCCTGGGTTAGGAACCTCTATGGGGTATAGGAGGCTGAAGGAGTCAAAGAAAGGGTTGTGGCACAAAACAAATGACTGTAAAGTAGATTATACTTCACATGTTTGACAGACACCTGTCATGGGTAATGTCTTTGTGTTTACATGCTTTACCTGAAACAGATAACAGAAAGAATGTTTAAACATTTAATTATTCTTGTTTAAAGATTTTTAGATGAGTTAGATGAGAAGATAGATACCACTTTCATGTTGGTTCATTAAGTACTACAACCAGCAGCTGCTTCGTTTGAAGTTCAGTCAAAAGTGAACAAGCACCAGCACCCCAGTGCCCACTTAATAAAACCTTATATCATCAGGAGTATCCGAGGTAGGCACATTTTTTAACATCTGAAGGAGACTAAGTTCATTAATTAACAAGTTTTTATCTTGTTTAATTTCTACACAAAATAAAGTTTAATCAACAATCAATTTTGCAGGGAGTTATGTCCTGCGTTTTTGCTGTTTTCTTTGTTATGAGCAGTTATCAGGCACCAAGTGAAGACTCCAGGAAGTCACTGCTCCCCATCAAGAAATGATCCCTCACATAACCCACAGTAAAACAGTTAATTGTTGTTTATACTTCAGGTTTTGTACAGAATAAGTTAACATATTATAAGAAAGCTTTAAAGGTGCTGATACATATATTTTGTTACCTTTGGGCAGAACCTAGTTTTTTTTTTATATCCATGCATGCTTTATAATTTCTGCCAAAACATCTGAATCACTTTAACCCCTGTGCTCTGTTGGGGTCTGTGGGACCCCAATTCATTTTTCACCTTAAATTCACCAGATTCTGCACATATCTACACTGGAAATCAAAATAACATTTAAACACATTTGTACAAACATGATGACAAAAGTCTTGAAAGTGAAACTTTGACTGCTTCACTTGGCCTCTGGACTCTTTAAGGAAGCATGCCTTCTGCAAACTCCTCAGCTCTATGGAAACAACCGTAGGCAGACAGTGAGTGCCTGAGGTGTGAGAAGAGCAAAAATGAGAAAGTGTCTGTTTGACACTGGATCACACAATGTTAGTATATGTGTGTCTTTCACACAATCGGTGCTGCTTTTAGTAAGCAGAATAACAGTGGCATGACACAAAATCCAGAGGTTATACATTGACTTCACTACATTTCATAGTATAATATTGTACTTTTTACTCCACTACATTTATCTGATAAATTTACTTGCTTTTCAGAATCAGATTAATGCAACTAAATCCAATGGAAGGTTTTATTGATCTCTGGTGGGACGTTCACAAGTGACCCAGATTAGAAGCATATAAAGTAGTTAGCTTTTAGCTAAATGTGATGAACACAATAATGCATCTAACTATAATCCAGTGATATGATATACATTAATGTGAATTGTGCCATTCTGCATAATGAGTAGTTTTACTTTAAAAACACTTTGATGCTAATACCATCCTACATTTTCTTAAGCAACATTTTGAATGCAGGAGTTTTACATTACTTTTTACATTGTGGTATTGCTACTTTTACTTAAGTAAATCTTCTTCCACCACTGTGGAAAACACATTACAGGTTTTTCTGCTATACGTCATTAAATATGGCATAAGCAATAGACTCCTATGTGTTGAAATGCACGTTGTCTGTATGTGATGATTTCCTGGTTTGCTGAATGGAGAACTGAAGCGATTAAAATCAAAGAGGAACGCCTGAGTAAACAAGTGACAGAGGAACTGCCAGTGAACTCTGTTTAAAAGTATTGTTTGATAGCACCCCCTTCAAAGGTGTACAATAGTCTGGTCTACCCCCACCCCGTGACATACAATGGCAGTACTCTGGGCTAAAACATGAAAGAAAGCATATAGCAGGTCTGCTTGAGCTTTCACTGGAAACACACTTAAAGTGAATCACCTCTGGAGACCTGATGTAACTGGTAGTGGTGATGATGACATAGAGGAACTGACATAAATGCCTAGTTGTATCAATGAGGTTTCAGGGTAATTGTGTAAATGTGAAGAAACACATTCAGAACACAAAGACTGTATGAAAATTGCCACTGCAAATAGTCACTGGGAAACATTTTACTTGACAAACATAATTGTAGACTCTACCTGGGTAAGTAAGAGTGACATTACAAAGTCTTAAATTGTGTCCCTTAACTGAGAACCACAGGTGAGCCTGACAGCATTTGACGCCAGCCAGTGTGTGCAGTACATCTGCTGCTGAGTGCAGTGACAGCTGCATAAAAGGTCTGTGACATGTGCAGCACGATTCACTGGCTCAGCGCTGATGTAACATTATGGGCTGTTTCAAACTGCTCTCCTTTTCCATGTCTCCTCTCCTTGATTCTTGCTGAGAAAATAAAAACCTTTGTAGTCATAAGCAAACAAGATCATACTTGACACCGGCACAGGCACTGCCCTTAATTGTTCAAATTAAGCTCTGAAAATGCAAGAATTTCCTGTAAATTGTGCTTCAAATTCCCCAAAAAATATAGTGGAAGGTGACAGCAGTTTCAGGCAAGACAACTGGCTGTAGCATGTGTGTGTCTCTCTTAGGGTAACTGCCTGTCACTGTCCTTTATGTTGGACACATCACATGTACTGCCTTCAGCACAGCAGCAGGTCAAACTTTAAATCAGCAGCCACAGAACAAATACCACATGAGCAA
>NW_018127942.1:1283711-1298131 GCF_001952655.1 Monopterus albus | reverse complement strand
GAATGGTGACTCTCCTGAGTACTGCTATAGTAACATACTATGAAAAAAATGTAGCCTAAAATGTGAGCTTTTCAGGAAATTGGAGGTAACTATTACCCTAGCGCATAAAGTCAAACAACTCTCTACACTGGAATTAGGATCTCACCTGTGTATATGTTTACGTTGAAGATACAACCTGACAGTTACTATCACTGCTTTTGCTCACCACCAATTTCTGTGACAGCTATTTCCTGACTTCACACAGTGATGTCACTACCCACAGTTCACACCCTCCTCCTTTTACGTGTGACATTACATGCACAGCTAGTCTGCTTTTCCTTGTGGCTCAGAAACATGTGAAATTACAGTAAAGCAGAGGGGAAAAAGAAAATGAGTCGTTTTGAAATGAAACAGTGGTCTGATGTCCCATCTGCACCTCGGGATGACTCGCATACCCAGGGCACAATGCCAGAGTGGCTGAAACCTTTTCATGAGACTGTCACCCAGCTCTCTCACTCACAAGCATGAAACCAGATGCTGGTCTCGTCACGTAACCCAAATTCACTCTGCTTATGAACAAACTCTCACTCAGTGTAAGACTTTTATTATGAAGCTAAATACCACAATATAAATTTTAGTTTGTGAGAAAGTGTCATTTCCTGCTGTTATTCTGCTTTCCTTTTGACAGCACTCTTGTGTAAAGGCCAAACAGGAGTTACTGTTGTGTGTCTTCCTAAAATGTTAAGGTTTGTTGAGTTTTAACCTTCCACAGTTCAAGATATGGAATAACTCAGCATTACCTCTTTAATTAGTTTCCGTTGAAAATGTCAAAAGTCCTTAGTCAGCACTCTGACAGACCATGTGATACTTTAGGACCTTTGTCAAAGCGTAGTTCTGACAATCACTACTCTGAAACTAGAGAGTTCATCATTTATTCACAGCCAATGACTCACACGTGCAAGTGGAGAAAGGAAACAGGCCGAGGCTCACTTCACTTCACGGTTCGTTCTAGCTAGTATTCTTTCAACCATCATTAACACCCTAAGCTCTCACTTCCTCTTCTACAAGCCTAACTTTTTTTTTTTCATGAGTGAAAAACAACTTTTGTCTAAGGGTTGCAGCTGCTTATTGAAGAAAAAGTCACCTCCGCACTGATCTGGATATACATTTTTTTATTATTTCATCAACATAGCCAAAATAAACAGGGAACAAAAATAAAACAGAACAGTATCTATGAGCTAGTAACAAAAAGCTGGTGTGTCTGTAAATAAAATTAGAAGAAGAAGTTGCAGTCACCAAAGCACCTACATTTGAGGTTGCAGGTGGGGGTCAGCTGGGAAGTTCGTAAACACTTGCTGGGGTCCAAAAGTCAGTTACAGAAAGTCAAAATGTGCACAGCCAGCTAATCAGTAACCCCCGCCCCGCCCCTCCGAAAGTGTAAGCTCAGTGGCTGAGAATACCCTCTGCCAGACTAACTGTCTTGACTATGTGGCACCTGTAACCCCTGCTAAGGCAGTTCAGACTACAAATACTCAACAGTAATGGAAGCTCTGGGAGAAACAATAAGACTAGTGGTAACATATTCAGACCTGGAAACAACAAAAATATATATATCCATATCACAGTGTGTGTGAATATCCAGCGTCCACATAGTCTTTCAAACAAACAGCCACAATTGACATTATGGATGTAATTGTGGCACAGGAAATAACTACTAACACGTTTCCTCATTCATCCCAGTACAATCAGTTGTGAAAACTGCCATTTTTGTCAAGGTCCTAACATAACCAGAACACACATTCTTACAAAGGCAGTCGGAGTCTTGAAAATGATATGCTGATGTTTCTGTACTCTTCCCATCCTTTGGCTATGTAGCTGGGTTATGAGAATACTGAATGAGAACTAAGCAGGGGCAAAACTATAACAGCGTGTCCCAAACTCCCCCAGAAATTATACAAGGAGGGAAAAAAGAAACTTGCAGAAAGAACTCAAAAGTAAGCTTATGGTGTCTCTAAACAGCACTGATTACATAGAATGTCAACCAAAGCAAACTACAAGGGAAAAAGAAAGAAACCTGGGGTTATAGTAAAGCCATCATTATCAAAAAGAAAAGTAAAGCAAAATATAACTGCTACTCTCTTTGATACATACTTAGCAGAGAGGTCATGGTATTAATTGCTTTAGATTGCATTTTTTAAACATGTTTTCATTCTCAGCTAATGTTTTTGCCTCCAAGTGTCCAGGCTGGTGAGGGAGAGATACATTAAGATTTGTAATTTGAGGTAAGCCAGGTCAGGCCCTCGTATAGTCCATCTCCTGATGTAGCACATGAGGGCTGAACGTACCAATTCCTATCTCTGATCCGGGTCAGGCCAAGCTTCTCCTGGATCTCGTGGGGCTTCATGGCATCTGGGAGGTCTTGTTTGTTGGCAAAGATCAGGATGATGGCGTCCCTCATCTCCCGGTCATTGATGATTCGGTGGAGCTCCTGCCTCGCCTCGTCGATCCTGTCCCTGTCGGCACAGTCCACCACGAAAATGAGGCCCTGGGTGCCTGTGTAGTAATGTCTCCAAAGTGGCCTGATCTTGTCCTGTCCCCCTACATCCCACACATTGAACTTCACATTCTTATAGGTGACAGTCTCCACGTTGAAACCAACTGTAGGGATGGTGGTGACTGACTGTCCCAGCTTCAGCTTGTACAAGATGGTCGTTTTCCCAGCAGCATCAAGTCCAAGCATCAATATTCTCATCTCCTTGTTGCCAAAGATCTTTGAGAGCATTTTCCCCATCTTGTTTTCTGTGCATAAATAGTTTGGTAGAAGAGGAAAAAAAAAACTTTTCTAATGAGAGAAAAAGTTGCTACACTTTGAATGTGTGTTCAGAGCCCTCCACGTGATGGCAGCGGTGGGGAGATGCTATCACTAGGTCACTGGTCAAAGGCGACGACTTTCAAGTTTGGACAGATAACAGGAGATAACAGTACATTTAGTTGGACTGTAAGCATCTGACCTGAGATGGTGACTTTGAGCTCTCAATGGGAGCGGTATGTATGGAGCCCTCGCAGAACTGGGTGGAGATATATGTTCATGATCCACTGACCTCCAATGTTAAAAGAAAAAAATGTACATTCCCTCGTTTCAGACTAGCTGTTGGACACAGACTTCCTTCAAAGCCCACATTTCAAGTCTTATTTCTCCTTCAAAATGCTACTCTGAGTTGAGCCGGAGTGGCTTTTTAGAGAAAGCCTACTATATAAATCAGGCCCCGTCCAAAGCCCGGGGTTCCCACTTCCTCCTTTGCTGCCGGCTGTCCACACTTGCCCTTTGCCAATTCCAGTCGATTTATTTCACAGCAACGTGTTTTCTTATTAAAACACACCAATATACAACCTCTCTGGTCCGTTTCTCCACAGGGACATCCAGCGGAAGAGTCCCCCAAAGGTCATTGATTCATCCGACTTTCTTCTTTTCCCCCTGTGACACAAGAGCGGTCCGGAGAAGGGAGGGGTGTTAGTACAGAGGACAACTTTGGATCGGAAAAATATTCTCTCTGCGGACCGAAAAGCACAGCAAAAACAAAGAACATAGAGAATGGGACAAATACCTATGTCTGCGGCAATCATCCCCCAGTCCCCAGTCCGTTTCTCCCCGTTCTTGCCGCCCTCTCTGTCTCTTCCTCCCTCTCTCTCCAACCGTTCAGTCACAGCGGTGGCGGTGCTATGTTACCGGAAAAGGTGCGGACCTAGATCAGCCGCCACTTCCTCTACACTGCTCTCTCTCACACACTGACACTGGCGCTGCGTTCATGAGCTCCTCATTAGCTCCGACATCCGAATACACAAAACATCCAAATATAGGTAAAGGGAACTGCATAGTAGCGTGGGAAGTTTTAAATCAACCGTTTTCATTTCTATTTTCCCTACTTTTGTTACCTTATATGAGATAATTTTATTTACATATATAATATATCTACGTATAATATATTCTGCTTTTGGTTAATAAAAATACAACAATGTCAGAATCAGCTTTATTGGCCAGGTGTGTTGGACATATGGGGAATGCATATGCACACTCTTAATGCATATGTACACTCTTAACAAGCAAATGTAATTCATAAAGTTAAAAAACATCATATTTGCCAATCAGACTAATAGCTGGGAAATTAGCCTACATAATAGGCAACATAAAAAGAGCATAGGCTGCATATTCACATAATAGGTGATTTATTACATTTTTTAAAGTAATTACAATAATTTAAATTTTTAGGCCACACTAGTGTGCAACATTGAAATCATTTCATGATTACTTGAAATTTAAGACAATTCTCTTTTGAAAACTAATTTAGCAGCTATTTGTTACTAGGAATGGTAGGGTGAACACAAACTTTTCTGCCAAGTGAGTTAGAACAAGTGGAAGCAGTGTTTCACTGCCCTATCTGGTTGAAACTTTGAGTTCTGCTTCAAGCCTGAACACACGCAACAGTGATTTCATTGTGTACTGACACATAATGATAGCTAGATGAGATCTTTAACCATTGTAGGTAGGTAGGTAGAACTTTATTAATCCCACAGTGGGGAAATTCCAGTGAGGATATATATATGAGTATTTAAGATTTATCTGCTGTTAGGTTGACCTTTAAAGAAGCTAAATATTAAATAAAATTAGCCTAAATGCTGTCAAACCCAGCATCTGAATTACTAATCACTAGCCTGACCTTACATGTAACTTTTAACATATGAGAGCCAGACAATAATTAAATGATTAATTCATGATTTAAAACTAAATTAAACAAAAAGATATTAAGCTGACTACCAAATATATATTCTTTTATTTTGAATGCTTGATAAGTATAACTGCCTCTTAAAAGCAAATAATTCTATTAATTTATTTTATTTGCACACCGTAAACATCCAAACTACAGACCCCATACAAACCACTGTTGGCACTGGAGACAAATGCACTGATCATTGGATAATAAGCATAAGCATAAAATTTATTGCCAAGTATTTAAAAAATACAGGGAATTCGACCTCAGCTCAATGGCCCCCGATATGTACAACATAAAAACAGAATAAATAACAAAAGAAATAAATACAAATATATATATATACAAGTTAAAAGAGCATCATGGACTGGCTTATGCTTATGGTTATGATGATAAGATTTCCGACTGCACATAAAGGCACTATACGCCATTTCGCATGCGCTGCGAAATACTGAACTGCACACTAGTCTATTAGCTGGTGTTGGCGCCATTTGAGCTTGTATTATGCATCCAATCACCTCCAGTATTACTCTACCAGAAGAAATACACACAGACACAATACATGCGAAAGATATCTACGGATTTAGCAGGTCTAATGACTTAAGATGGGGGGTTTACGGCCGGGTCTTTCCGACATGTTTCATCATTCAAAACGGTTCCTGTCTGATTAGTTTGACTGTGACGTGGAGGTTGTGAGCGTGCAGAGCTGGGGGTGGGGGGGACTACAACATTCATTGTCGGAAGCAACCTATAACTTGATAACTCCTTATTAAAAACACTATTACCAAAAATCATGGTATTAATGTAACTAATTTCGTAATAGTCATTTTACCCTGTATGAAGAAATAGTCTAATGCAAACAGGCCTAACTAAAACTTCAAACATCTGTCATCACAATTGTGCAAACTGACCAATTTCTATCATAAATTCGGTTCATAATTTCTACGTGGACATTTTTTGATTCTTTCTTTAAATGCCATCTTGTGTAGTCTTGAGCTTTATGAACTACTTAGTACGTTGTATGAAGTTATCAAAAAGGTGGCAACATTTCGTTAATGTTTTTCAGTATCACTGTGTTACCACACACTGATGGGCGGGCGGCGGTCTGAGCATGCGCACACTCTGCTTTAGTGCTTCCTTTAAGTTGGATAGGGTAGGGGAAGCACGCCTGGCATCTGAAAAGGAAGCTAGATAAAGTGTTTTGGAAAGCTGCGCATAAGTTCAGAAGGTTGGCCAAAATTTCATGGAACATACTGGTAAGATCCAAAAGCGCATCATCATTTTTGAAATTGTTGCATTATTGTTAGAAATGTGGTAATTCAACAGCCAGATAACTCTAGTAGCGAACATTGGCGCTCGCTACTAGCGTTAGCTGGCTGGTTAGCCAGTTAGCTAACACGGAGAAGCCTCTGGTGCCGACTATTTACTGGAGATAGAAGCGACTAGCGTGCACATTGTAGGGGTTAAAATTAGCGGAATGTGATTAAGATTAGAATGTATATATATACAAAACTCACTCAGTGATTGCCTAATATCACAACATATGGTCCTGTTAAATAACGTTAGTCTAGCTAAGTGACTAAATGTTAATAACATCGAGGTGTCGTAAGCGAGCGCCAGTGTGACGCTAACGTCAACCTGCCGCCTTTTCGGTGCCTTAATACGTTCCAGGAAATAGGTATGAGTCAAGGCCCAACTTCAGATTGAACTTTGACTATGCAAACGGCCTCCCGGGTACAACATGGCCTCAAACAACAAACAAGGTTATCTCTACCTTTAAGTAGGGATAACGTTAATCAATTTCGACGGAACACATAACGTTAATTTTTGTTTCACGTTGACGAGCTACACGTAGTGTTTAATCGACAAATTTAAGTAATCGATCACATGGATACATTATTTTTAATAGCAAAGTTGGGATATGAGCGAACACTGGCATCCACTCTAATGTTATTAAATTGAAGCGTCCTATTGCACCAGCTGTTGCTTCTACCTGCCTGAGTTAGGTTAATAGCTGACTATCTTAACGTTGACGTTTGAAATTACATTACGATCTTTTGCCGCAAAATATGGCCCGTGTCGCGGCAGGATTATTTGGTGGTAATTCTTAAGTGACCACCTGGAAAGTTGTGAAAGATATTGGGTTTTCATCTTAGAAAGTAGAACATGCTGCCAAGCGCGTTCTGGAAAATTCTTCATCAACAATGTGTGCATTTTAAGGTGTTGAATAATCTGCCTTTTAAATGGAAAGTTAAGATCAGTTTGTATAGTTTGGCGTATTGTGTATCTGTACACTTAATGTCATTTTCTTGTTTTAATGGTCCCTGCTGTACTTCACCTACACTTGTGGTGATAACTCAACCTGTTTTTCAACAGGCCTGCACCTTTCAGACGATACCATTACTGGAATGCTGAACACTGAGTCCCCTGACATGGAGACCAATGGGGATGCTATTCTTCCTGACCTTCCTGTTCTAAGCCAAGCTGCCGAGTGGTCACCGGACCAGGTTGCTCCAGAGCCAATCACAAACATCTTGCCTGAGGACTCAGATGTGTCTCAGGATGCACCAGGTCAACAGCAGCATCCAGACCAGCAAATGAATTCTACAGAGCTGGGATCTGTGGAGAAAGCTGTGGAGCAGTTTCAGCTTGCCAGTGCTCAGCTCCTCCAAGATGAGCAGCCACCACCTCCACCACAGCCCCCAGTACAACCATCAGAACACAGTGCAGACTCTGTGGAATCTCCGCCTCAGAGCCAGGAAATGAGTATAGCACCAGGGGATGCTGTACAGGATGGCAGTCAAGGTAATTAAAGTAGCTGGTGTTTAGTTGTTGCTATGTGTCTGATGTGTATTGTGGCAAAATTGGTCTTCTTACATGGTAGCAATATAATATGTAACTTAGAGGAAGATCTTTATTTAAAATGGGTTATAATTAGTATATTAGAACAAAGCAAAGCATTCACTCAGCTGAACTAGTTAAAAACATTAGCAGTCTATGGCCCATCATTAGTTGATATGGGCAGTAGTACCTCAAAATAACAGCATTTAGTTTAAAATGATGCTGTTGATTACACAAAACATGAATACAAATCTTTTGACTTGGATACAACATTTGAATATTTTCAGCTTCAACTGTATTTGATATTTCTTGAAAAAACATTAAAAAAAATCTAATTCCATTGTTGGCCATACAAACAACTACAGGATCAATGCCTTGCTTATTCTTCCACTCAATTATTTCTTGTAAACCTCTCCAGATGGGACTGAAGCATCACAAGTGACAGAGGATGGCATGGAGCTGGAAGAACAATCCAAAGAGACAACGCTAGAGTTAACTACCCCTGCAGAACCAGAGCTGCCCAGTGAGTTTGAAAAACTCTTTAAGGGCTGTGAGGAAAACCCAGAAGACTTCAATGGCTGGGTCTATCTGCTGCAGTATGTAGAGCAAGAGGTAAGAGAAGATATGCACATTGTTTAGAAATGTTCAGTTTGTGTATTTCTTCAGAGTCAATATATATTGGCTGCTGTCTTTTTTTTTTTTTTACAGAACGTCCTTGCAGCTGTGAGAAAAGCGTTTGATTTATTCTTTCTACATTACCCCTACTGCTATGGCTACTGGAAGAAGTATGCTGATATAGAGAAGAAGCATGGCAATATACATATCGCAGAAGAGGTAAATAGGATATGAATTTTCGACACATTTTCATTGTTTTTATGCCTTTTTCTACCTTTTTATTTTAAGTGCTCTTCTATCTGATCAAATATTGCCCCTGTCACTGGCTATACTGTTCTGGCTTTGTCTCCATTATTTATCACATTATTACATTTGTACACTGACTCAAGACCACATGGTTGTACCCCAGTCTTGGTCCTTTAGAGACTGCATAGTGACAGAAAAACTTTTTTCTGTTTGGTCCCTCTGAAGGTATACAGAAGAGGCTTGCAAGCCATCCCTCTCAGTGTGGACCTGTGGCTGCATTATTTGACCTATATCAAAGAGAACTCAGACCTTAGTGACCCAGAGACAGAGGGGCGAATTCGAGCGTGAGTACAAGATGTACTTTATAGGATTTTCTCCTCCTGTGTTATGGAAATCTTATTTAGAGGGACATCTAGTGTCATTATTAAAAATGGCTGGGATGATGAGACAACACATAGATTCACAAGACCTTTCCTTTTGTTTTTTTCTCATTAGTACCTATGAACATGCAGTGCTGGCGGCAGGCACGGACTTCCGCTCAGACCGTCTGTGGGAGTCCTTCATCAACTGGGAGACGGAGCAGCAGAAGCTTGCTAATGTCACCACCATCTATGACCGCATCTTGGGCATCCCAACCCAGCTATATTCCCAGCACTTCCAGAGGTGGGGGATAGAATGGGGGGAAGAGCTGTGTTGAAATGACCTTAGGATGTTTAGTTTTATTGTTAATCCCTTAATTGTTTCATCTACAGTGGCTCACTGTAACCAGAGACTGAAATTATCAGAATCAGCTTTATTGGCCAGGTGTGTTGGACACATTATGGTTTTATGTGTGCAGGTTCAAAGATCATGTGCAGAACAACCACCCCAAACACTTCTTGTCAGAGGAGGAGTTTGTTCCGCTCAGGCTTGAGCTCTCTAAAGCCAGCCTAGCTGCGATGGTCGGTGATGATGAGGAGACACCTGTTGCTGAGGAGGAGCTTCCACCTGGTACAGAGGATCTTCCTGATCCAGCTAAGGTATAAATCCAATTGCCAGTCTTGCAGGGGAGACAAGTTTACAGAATTACTGCTTGCAGGATTTAGCTCGAGCTTGCCTGTTCTCCATGATGACATGGAAAGAGAAATTTGCCCAGGTTTGAAGAGGTGTTTTTATGTCAGCAGCCAAGCAAGTGAATTCCAGGGGGGTTCACGTTGGCATCCATTCAGGGACTCGCCCTAAAACTAAAAGGATCACCTGAGGCCCATTGACCCCAGCACCTGCACCCAGAGGCTGATATGCAGGCTGCAAAAACCTGTCCCCCTCTACAGGCTTCTTATCTCTGGCAAGCTCATGGTGATGTAAATATTTGGCTGCAGGACTAGCAGATTTTATCATCAAGTGGAGAATGTGATATGGTGATGCGTACACAAGGAGGTTGACCTTATGTTTTTTCTGTGTGTCTGTAGAGAGTAACAGAGATTGAGAATATGCGGCACAAGGTGATCGAGGTTCGGCAAGAGATGTTCAACCACAATGAACATGAAGTCAGCAAGCGCTGGGCCTTTGAGGAAGGGGTGTGTGTCTTGTTTACTCTGCAGCAATGTACATTTTTTTGTAATACGTTCTTTTTATTTGTTGACACTGGGAAAAAATGTTTTACTTATGTCTTCTTAGATTAAGAGACCATACTTCCACGTCAAAGCCTTGGAGAAGACCCAGCTGAACAACTGGAAGGAGTACCTGGACTTTGAGATTGAAAATGGGACTCCGGAGCGCGTGGTGGTTCTTTTTGAACGATGCCTCATCGCCTGTGCTCTCTACGAAGAGTTCTGGATCAAGGTAATGTGACCTTTAGCCTCTCTCTCACTCCTGCTACTTCCCTGCACTTCCCCAACAACGATGATATCACATCGACACAGTAAATCGTCCTGCACTCTCTTTGCGTGTAACGTTGATATGTGACTGTATCTGTTGTATTAGGGGATGGCCAGCTTGCCACACAAGATTTGACTGCAGCATTTGCCAACTACTACGTTGCATCTTCTTCGTCTCCCACTACCTTACAGAAACTTATCTAATTGGTTCCATGAAGGTGCTGATGGGTTTACACAGAAAATTTCTAAAAACGATCTTGTCAATGAAGAAATTCACTGCTTCTGACAACTGAAATTTTAGGTTTAAAATGTGTTGTCTCTTTTGCCTTTCTCTTTCTCCTCTGTTCTTTTTCTTCTGTCCTCTCTTGCACTTCTTCCAACTTGCTTTCTCTTTTTCACTCTGAAGTATGCAAAATATCTAGAGGGCTACAGCACTGAAGGTGTGAGACATATCTACAAGAAGGTGTGTACCATCCATCTGCCCAAGAAACCACGCATCCACCTGCTGTGGGCAGCCTTTGAAGAACAGCAAGGTGAGAATTAATTTAAACCAATATGCGAATTGAACACAACAGTAAAAATTAGCTAAAGAGACAATGAGGGACTTAAAAATGTGTACATAGACTCTAAAAACAAAATGCATACAGTGTGACTTGAGTTAGGCTCGCCTGACAGTGTTCTGTTTTTCCTTGCCCAGGCAACGTTGAGGAGGCTCGTGGCATCCTGAAGTCCCTGGAGGCGGCAGTCCCAGGTCTAGCTATGGTACGTCTTCGGAGGGTTAGTCTCGAGCGTCGCCATGGTAACTTGGAGGAGGCAGAGGCGTTACTGAGGGAGGCCATGGAGTCTGCCAAGAATGCTACTGAGACATCTTTCTATGCTGTGAAGCTGGCAAGGCAGCTGGTGAAGGTGCAGAGAAGTCTGAGCAAAGCCAGGAAGGTGCTGCTGGATGCTATTGAAAAAGACGAGGTGAGAATTGGTCACAACCTCTTTGACAGGTGCATAAATGGTCAGCTTGGAGCCGCCTCTCTGTAGAGGCCTCTGACGTTTGAACCAGCTCTACAGGCCAACATACTCTACCAAGGTTGTTCACTTGTGTCTTCTGGAATGCTGCTGCACTATGTGGGCTGCCTTTTATGTCTGATGGTTTCTTACCTAAATAACAAATCAAGAAAGGGTTGATGAAACATCACTTAAAGATGTCAAACTGAATTTTAAAATGTCATAATGTCCAGATGTTTTTTTTTTTTTTTGTGTTTGAAACTGATGTCATCTACAGTTAATCAGGTGAGAATGTGATGTAAAATTTAGGTTCACGTGGTTTATATACGAGGATGCACAACCTAAAATGATGTAATAAAATCAATTTATTCAAATGTTCATTGTAGAAATCTCAAGTCAGAACAAGTTGAGATGGTATGTAAAGGCAAAATTAAAATAGTGATTTGTAAATCATATGTGTCCTGTATTACATTGAAAAAAATGTAGCAGCACATTATTTGATGTGAGATGCACTAATGTTTTTGTGGCTTTACAGACAAGTCCAAAGCTCTATCTGAACCTGCTTGAGCTGGAATACAGTGGCGATGTGACACAGAATGAGACCGAGATCTTGGCTTGTTTCGACCGTGCCTTGAAGAGTCCAATGCCCCTTGATTCCCGCCTTCTTTTCTCTCAGCGCAAGGTTGAGTTTCTTGAGGACTTTGGCAGTGACATCAATGTGTGAGTGTTTTTGTTACTTTTACAGAGCCTCCTTGGATAATTAAAAATATATTTTTCATACTGAATCATTTTCATTGGTTTATATCAGGCTTGTGGCTGCATATGAGGAACATCAGAAGCTACAGAAAGAGAGCGAAACCACAAAGCGAAAAGCCGAGAACGGGTATGAAAGGTGGATAATGGAACACAACCCTGGTCACATCAACATAATTTTCACAAATGTTTCAAGTAGCTGCAGCTTAACCAAAGTGTCCTGTAGCAGTTGATTGTGTCAGGAAATGTTTAGTGACCTTAGAGTACTAAACTGAGGGATGAAACATGCTGTATTTTTTTTTTTTTTAATTAACCACTTACAAAGGCTTTTTCTAACTTTAACTCACTTCTCTTCAGCTCCCAAGAGCCTGATTCCAAGAGACAGCGTGTTGATGACAGTTCCTCAGCTACAGCGAACACAGCGACAGATATGCAGGCCAACAACTCTATGTACAACTACAACTGGTACCAGGTAGGTGTCAAATAAGCAGTTTTCAGTAGCACTAAAAAAAAAAGTTATCCTTAATTGCAGTTATTGTTACATCAAGCATGTTGACTTACAACATTTACCATGTATATTCTAGGAGGATCTTTGATTGATAATGGTTTGACAAAACTATCCCAGGGATGAGCTGGTGTTATTGTTAGACCTGATGGATATTTTGTTGATCAAGATAACCTTTTCAACTTTACTTTTCCCCCCATTCCTTTTAGCAACCATACAGTGGTTGGGGACAAAACTCCTGGGGGCAGTACAATCAGTATGCCCAATATAATCAGTACTACCCCCCTCCTCCTACATAATGAACAAAAGCCTGGCATGAAGATGGAGACTCAGAGGACCTTTGTGACCTGCCTACATCTCTGAACAGGGCTGCATAACAGGGTGTCATGGAGGTTTCAATCCAACCACAGACTTCAAAAGTTGATTAGTTTCCTTTTCCTGGTTTAAAGTGTGGTAATAAGTTCAATTAGACTTTGTAGCATTCAGTTGGAATATAATACATAGCTCTGAATGGCTGTCATATTGTGTTGGGGGAGTCAAAACAAAAAACTAATTGCTGCATTCATCATTTCCAACACTGGCTATGTTTTTGGGTTTCCTAATGCATGTTATTTGTGAAGGCTGATTTATTTTCCCCTGTGTGATAAAGGCATATACATTTTTCAATCGTATTACTTGGTTAGGTCTCTTTCTTTGTTTAAACTTGTAAAGGAGTCATTCATTGATGTAACGTCATGTTTCTCCTTCCTAAATGAGAGATTTTTTAATGGTTGTTTCCATAAACAGAAATGAAGAATTCCTTTTTTTTTTGACTTGATTTAATAATAAAGAGTGATATTCTGAAGGGTCTCTTGTGGTTTTTTTTTTTTTGTTTTTTTTGCTGTTTCTGGTACATGTTATGACCTCCCATCTACGGCGACTGAATCTTCACTCTACTTTTAAAGTTAAGATTATGTATACAGCCTACGTTCCTCTGTACTGCTCTGTAAAAGGTAAATATACATTACGCAAAAAAATTTTAAATTAATGAAGCTGGTAGAGGTTATCATAGTAAACCATATCTTGTTATTGTATACTGTCCACCTGCTCCTTATTCAGAGTTTTTAAGTGAATTCTCAGACTTTGTCTGATTTAGTGCTTAGTACAGATAAAATAATCATAGTAGACTACTTGCTCCATCACTGGGAGCGATCCACTACTGCAGATTATATAATGACAGGCATTTTACTTCTGGAGATAAAGCGCATCAGAAAATGAAGCAAACAGAGGAGATGAAGCAGCAGAGGGAAGAGCACTGTATGAAAAGACAGGGGCACATACCATGGATGACTTCAGAGGTTGTTTTTGCATGAAAGACCGGTTTTCCCTCTTACATATTCTTTGTCTCCATCTCCCTCTCGCTTTCTTTTTTTCTTGCTTGCTCTGTGGAGAGCGAGTGGTGCTTTGCTTGCCTCCAGCCAGGAGGTAAAACTGAACTGCAGAGCCAGGCTGCCAAATGATGAAAGGCTCTGGCATCCAGGGATGCTCTGAGCCTGGACCAAGAGCTCAGAGCGAGAGAAAATGCTCGCTTTTCAACTTAACACTTTTTTCCTACGACATTTCTTGTCTCTTGCTTTAGGACAATAATCTCAGCCTCAGCACGGGCAAGCTGAAGGAGATGATAGTGGACATAAGGAAGGAGAGGAGATCTCATCGGCCACTGTTCATCTGGGGTCTCGAAGTGGAGAGGGTGAGCAGCTTCAAATACCTGGGCGTCCACATCAGTGAGGACCTCACTTGGACACTTAACACCACACAGCTGGTCAAGAAGGCCCAATGGCGGCTGTACTTCCTGAGGAGGCTGAGGAGGTTTGGCATGTC
>NW_018127942.1:1281733-1283587 GCF_001952655.1 Monopterus albus | reverse complement strand
GCAGGGTGCGTGGGAAGGCTGCCTCCATCCTCTCAGATCCCACCCACCCCCAGCACGGACTGTTCACTTCTCTGCTCTCTGGCCGGAGGTTCAGAAGTGTGAAATGCAGGACCACTAGACTGAAAAACTCTTTCTTTCCCTCTGCAATCAGACTCCTAAACAGCTGAGAAGTTTATTACCAGAAAATATGTCATGTACTGTTTACATTCTCAGTTTGCACATGCATAATTGCACATTGACTGCTGCACATGCTGCTCCCATACAGCATACATTCTCTTATTATATTCGTATATATTTTTATTATATTGCTGCATTTGCTGCTTAAAGTGCCTTAGATTTTGTGTTACTTATTTATCTACTTTATATTTCATTTGTGTTATGTGGCATTCATGTGGACGGCAAAGTAAGAATTTCATTGTACAGGGAAACACGTTTCCTAACTGTGCACGTGACAAATAAACACTGAGACTTTGACCTTTGACCTTGACCACCGGTTGGATTTACCGACCTTGGAGCTACTTGAAAGGGAGTGATGTTTCCACTACTTGGTGGGACTTAAAGGTAGGTTTAAAACACACACATTGCATATCTGTTAATGTGTTGTTTCTGTAGGGTTAGAGAGAATTGTTGTAAGGCTGGAGAAGTTACTATGTTTGTATTATGTCAGTTAAAATATGGGGTTTCTAAATTACCCGCTTTGTTTAGAGTGATACACATCTCTTTTCATGGGTACATACAGTATACCGTTGTTTACCTATAGAGGAGAAATCGAAATGAATTAATGCCGTTGCAGTTTGTTGTGCTGTCCACTTGTGACATAACACTGGCAGCAGGAGTCGTGTGCTTTCACAAACTATCCTCTTGTTTTTAGGAAGAGGCTCTCTGGTTTTATCATTCTAAAATAATTAAACACTATTTGGAGTTATGAGGGGTGCCAAGCTAATCTAGAGGTACCCAAGATTAAATATTAAATGGCTGGAAATTAGCAAAATGAGCAGCCATGGGCACTTGAAAGGCTTTCTTGTTGCAAGAGAAAATTGTTGTGCAACACCAGACAACCAAACTGTCCTGAGGTGAATGAACATTTGACCACTGGTTCTCCATGAGATTTCTGGTGAGATGTTACTTATCGTCTCTTACTTAAACCAAATTATCAGTAATCAGTGTTCACATTAACGTCATGCTCTCCACAGGCTGCACAGCACAAGTACTCAGCACAGTAGTTTCTCATCCATGGTCAGCTAACAAGAGGAGAAAAAAATGCAGCAATATTGTTGAGAGAAACATTTCAAAGTAAAATCGGGCTGGTGTGGGCTTGCTCATAGCTCCCCAGCTTAGCCGCCATGTGTTGGAGTTTACCCCGGTGAATCAGGGTCGCTTCCCTGCGTCTTCGGGTCGGGGACAGGTCTCTCACTGCCGTTTGTGCCTATGGGCCAAATGGCAGTGTAGAGTACCCGGCCTTCCTGGAGTCCCTGGGAGGGGTGCTGGAAAAGGCCCCGACTGGGGACTCCATTGTTCTACTGGGGGACTTCAACGCCCACGTGGGCAGCGACAGTGACACCTGGAGGGGCGTGATTGGGAGGAACGGCCCCCCCGATCTGAACCCGAGTGGTGTTTTGTTATTGGACTTCTGTGCTAGTCACAGTTTGTCCATAATGAACACCATGTTCAAGCATAAGGGTGTCCATCAGTGCACATGGAACCAGGACACCCTAGGCCGGAGGTCGATGATCAACTTTGTGGTTGTTTCATCTGACCTCCAGCCGTATGTCTTGGACACTCGAGTGAAGAGAGGGCGGAGCTGTCAACTGATCACCACCTGGTGGTGAGCTGGATCCGATGGCGGGGGAGGAA
>NW_018127942.1:1267161-1276680 GCF_001952655.1 Monopterus albus | reverse complement strand
ACAAGGAATAATTAAAAGTGCAATGCATCTGATCAGCAGGTTCTGTGTACTTGTGAAGGATTGAAATCCATGGAAGCCATAAATTGAATGTATGTACAAGATCAGTGTTCTCAGGAGAGTTTACAAGTCACCACCAAAAGTCAGATAAAGGATCTAGATGAATATCAACACCAGAGGGTGTGGTCTGCAACATCTGTCTGAATGTGGCTTTTGGAGTTGCACAACGTTGAACAGAGCCATTTGGAAAAGTGATGTCCACATGGCACGATGACATCATCATGGTAACATTCAAAGAACACAAAATATCATGTGCCAGAAGATTAACGAGACAAGATGGAGAAAGTAGAAACGAATGATGAAATGAGAGATTGTTCCACCTACAAGGAACTTCTTCAGAGAACGGCCACTCCTCTGTCAAACCTGAGAAGCCGATAACAGATGTAGTACGCTATGAACATGGGAGTGGCGAGTTTAAAGTAGAGTACCTTGCTCCTGAGTCGATCAAGCACAAATGATTTCGACCGTTGATAGTCACTTTGACTAGTGGTTCAAGAAACATTGTCTGTGGGCTCAGAGAATCACCTGTTACAGACTTTCAGCAGCCCTATTGCTGAGGCATCTGATTAGATCCAGGTGCCTGAAGGTGAACATGGTAGTACATTAGCAACCTGAGCCGGACGTGATCCTGCTGGTCCTTGCACCTGCTGATAAAGAGCCAGGCAGTTTCGCGCCCAGTGTCCTTTCTTGTGACAAATCAGACATCTGTCATCTCTCACAAGAGTTCTCCTGTTTGTCCTGGAGCCTTGACCATGTGCTCGTGGTCTGCCACGATTCTGAAAGCCACCACTCACAGGTTGTGAATTCCATGAGTAGGACTGAGGCCATCCAGGTACAGGTGCTTGTGCATTGTGTAAAAAAGCCTAGGCTGTGCATACATCTGCTTATCTGTGGCTTTCTGTTGGTTCACTTTATCTCTCATCTCTTTAAGCTGTGCTTTTGTCAGCTGTGCTTGTAAGGAGGAGAGTTCATTCTCATCATTCTCCTTAGCTTCTTTGTCATTATCAATATACTGAATGATGTTAGCTGACCACTGCTTGAAGGGGAGAGCATTTAAGCCTATCACCTGTTTCAACAACTGCTGGATATGTACAGAAAGGGAAGACTCAACAGCACTGCAGAATAGTAAACCAACACTGTCAACCACTGTAATTGTGCCAAAGTTCACGTACCCTGATAAGGTACTGACTTCCTGTCTCCCCCGTCTGTGGAGGAATGCGAGACAGCTTGACACTCTGGGCTCGTAGTGGATATTTCATCCTGACTACAGGCCAGAGCTCATGTATTACAGTGTGAAGTGAGATTGAATTACCGTCTCCGTCCATGCTCACTAAGGCTTCAACTTGCTGTAGCATACTGAGAGAGCTACAAGCTGTGAAAATGCATACAGCTTGTCATCTTCACTACTGTCCCCACTGGAACATTCACTTTCAGTCATAGCCGGCACTGCCATGTGACAGACATGCTTTTTCTTCCCTCTCACAGAACTAGCAGAATCAGTACCACAACCAGAACTATGAGTTTTCACTGAAACACCACACGCTTTTTGCAACTTTTTTCACAGGGTCTGAATCTGCTGAAGCACCACCATAACCTGAAGCACAAGCTTTATCACTGTGAGCGGCCTCAGACTCCATTTTAACGGCATCCAAATATTGCTGTGCACCACGACAGTCACTTTCACTACCGGGATAAGCAGCTGTCTGTAATATTCCCCCGTGGACAACAACCAGTGGCGAAATATGTTGATTACTCACGCCAGGAGTAATTAATGGCATCTGGTGTGATGCACAGACTTTCTCTGAAAGTCTGTGAGCCTGAGAGAGCTGCTCTCTGTCTGTGTGTGTGTCACTGGAAAGAGTAGCAGGCGTTTGCGCTTCATTCACACTGGGGTCATCAAGGGAGAGTACCTCACATCTTCTCCATGCTGTTACACTGCATGTACCTGGACCACAGTTGTGAAAACGTTTTGTCATTTCAGTTCTCTTGTAGTGACACGACTGGAGAAGTGTTCACAACTGTAGTCCAGGCATATGCAGAAAATGTGAGGTACTCTACCTAGTTATTCACTGTACTCCATCTTGGCCCAAAACTTCAGCTCCATGTAAAAAAGGAGGGTTACTGTGTGGGAGATAGTGTTTGTTGTTGTTGTTTTTTTTTTTTTACAGGCCAATAAAGTTACTAAAACTTAACACCTGCTTCACTGACCACATCTGGTAAATGGTCCCTCTGAAATGACATTCATGAACAATTTTCTTAATGGCTCAAAGCAATGTTCTCATGTGGGTTGACAGGATAAGTTTTCCCAGATCATGTTGGCTTCAAGGCAGGCTGTGGGGGAATGTGCACACACACAAGACAAAGTTAACCACACTTGTTTTCAGTGTCTTTGTGTAACATAATTTGTTTACAGATTTTATTCACACATTCAAAAATGTTTGTATTTACAAATCTTTCCTACACATGTTCAGAAAAATTGTGACCATGTACATACATTACTATTTACCATTAAATTGCCATTCATTTGACTAGCAGGCAGTAATGGGTCACACTTAAGATTGGTGTAATGCTGTGTGCTGAGGAGAAACAGAAAAAAGAAATGTTACAAGATATGTTTTAGGCTTTTAGGCAAAACTGGATTATTTCTACCATTTATATAAATAAATAAATAAACAAATACTGTAAATACAATTTACAATTTTCAGCTGCTTTGGCAAGTCTAGCAATGCAGCTTATCACATAAATAAATAAATAAATAAATAAATACTGTAAATACAATTTACAATTTTCAGCTGCTTTGGCAAGTCTAGCAATGCAGCTTATCACACATTGTCAAATGTAGTTTATATCTAACGATGTATCCATACCCTTACTTTTAGTCAACATAGGATAGTACTGAATGTTAGTTTACTTTTCCTGACAAACATACAAAAAATACTATTTAAAAGTTGTTTATTCTGCAAGTCGTCTTACAACAAACCATACACCTGCCTCAATCTCATCCATCCTCTCTGCAGTCTCATGCCGATTTTGCATTTATTATTTTTCCTCCTCCACCACAGGTTGATTCTCCAACTAAAGATGAACACAGCACAAGACTGAATTGCAGAAAAATGGGCAGTAATTCAAGAAGTGTGGAAATTTTCAACTTCTACACAGTGACTTTAAGCTTCTGTCTTCCTGCTCGAAACCTTCTGAAAGATGGGATCAAATGCTCACCGTAGCACATCATCCATCGTGTGTCACCTCCTTCCCGATGCCCTTGCCTCTGTAACTGGGCTCTGTAGAAAACAAGGGGAATATAGCGTCCAGATATAAAGAGATATACACAGGAAATGATTGAGATGGACAAACCACAGCACAGGCTGACTGTAGATATTTGCTCAGCCTTTGATTTTGAATCTCTTTAAGATGAGCACACTGGGCATCACCTGCTATTGTGATCTCCAGCTCAGCTGAGGAAAGGTCTGTTGGGTCCATCAGGAACATGTTGACATCTCCCACCGTGCACTGCTCCTCTTCTATACTGGGATCTGCCCATCGCTGCTTATCCAAGATGATGAATGTGCACTCTGGCAAAAAAATAAAAGTCAAATTAAATAGATTTTCTTTAAGTAAAAGTTGAATGATTTTTACTAGTGCATGACCTCAAAGAATGACGTCTTATTCTCATATCATATCCAATGATTACCAGTTATTTATAAACACTTTAACCTAACAAATCTGATGGATGATGGTATGAATGTCTGGAAGGAAGGATTTGGAAGCCATAAGGACAGAACTTGAAAGCAGTGTTGACCTCTGAAATTCTGAATGTTAAAAACTTGTTACTCCAACATAGAATAAGTTAACAAAAGTAAAAGAAGTTCTCTCAGATTTATCTTTCCAGCCACTGCTGTATGATCGGTTCAACCAAAAAGTTTTTTTCTATCCCTGTTTTATTTAAGTAGTTTTCAGAGAAATAAAGGTGTCCAGTTATTCACTTGAAAAATCTAAGGCTAAGTCTGGCAAGACTTCAGATTTATACCAACTGCTTTAGAGGACGAATAAGAGCATGTTCTGTGTGTACATTCACTGCAGAATAAGTCTTACTGTCACCATCTTCCTGCCAGCTCCCCCGCATGTCGTACTCCTGTTCCAGGTTCAGTGTCTCTGAGGCAGTCAGATGCTGCAGCTCAGGATGCTTCATCCATTCATGATACCTGCAGAGTGTAAACAGGTGGATAAGAGACAGCGACTCCAGGTTTCTACAGCTTTAACTTAATCATGTATCCAGATGCCAAAGGACCAGAGCTGGTTCTGCTGTGCCAGTTAAAGAGACTTCAAACTGTCAAAGGATCAAAAGCTTGTATTGACAGCTGGGTCAGATGTGTCATCTGTCCTAAGTTATTTCCAATGTCATGAGCTATTTAGACCTATTACTTTCTTTCTTACACACAATCTTTGTATTGTTTCAAGTACAGCAGTGATCTTTTCCACTTTCCACTATTAAGTGCAATTGCAAATGACAGGAACCTCATAATGTGAAATAAAAAATAAGATTTTGCATGTGTGTGACAACTGGATTGGCTGTGAACTGTAAAGAACTGACTATTTTTAATACCGAGACGTGTGAGGGAATTAATAAATAGGAGGAATTTAGACTACTACTGGAAATTACTAGAATTTAGACTTGCTTAAACATATGGTAGGCTATGTAAGCAATTTGTCAATAAACCACCGTTGAGCATCTATTTTGATAGATGTTATGATTGCATCAAAATTTTTATTCGCTTTTTTTTTTTAGCTTTGTGCTCTTATTATACCAAAAGCCCATTCAATAACAGTGGGCTTTTACATACCAACGTAAGTGACAAGTATCGATCCTCATCCACACCAGCGATGTACCCAGACCCCTTTACGATAGGCGTGGCCAGAGAGGCCAAATATATTGCGTACATCCGCACATGCGCAGTACCGCCCTTTAGAAAGTCCTTTTTATGTCTAGCGTTGAACGACTAGCATCAAACGAGGTAAGGCCTGTACAATTTAACTTATAAATTCGTATTTTGTAAATTCCTGACATGCTTTAATAGGCGGATGTGGAATTCGTATCATTATTTATCACATTACTGTTCATCTTGAATAGTTGCAGAAGATTTCATGTATTTTATGCGACTTTATACAGCGCGTGTTCCATGTGGCTAGCGAAGGTAGCTTAGCATTGGCTAGATACCAAGACAGTCATGTCTGGGCAAGTACTTGACACATTGCTTTGGATTGTTCTTTTTACTTTTAATCTTGCCAGTGGTTTTGGTAGGATGTATTTTGTGGGTGTAATTTCAAGGCTTACACACAGAAAAAACATGGCGGGTAAGGTAGCCAGTGTTTGCCGTAATAAACAGCTAAATCCACAGCCACATACTAATTTCCGCATAAATCAAATTGATAATCATTAACGTTTGCCCCCCTCCCTCCTCCTCAGCATCAAGATGCAGCTTTTCTTGCGTGCCCAAAACACACACACCCTTGAGGTGACCGGCCAGGAAACGGTTGGACAGATTAAGGTAAAGTTAGGGTGAATGCCTACGTCAGACTTGCAGTCTGCCAGTGGGCATTTTTTAAAGCACCCTTGCTGCCTCATTTTTTTTAAGCAGATTTAAACCCAAAATGTTATGTGGGGATGGTTATGAATATACGCCTATTTCACGGCGTCTTCTAGGCCCACGTCCAGGCTCTGGAGGGTCTTTTGGTTGAGGATCAGGTGCTGTTGTTTGCTGGGTGCCCACTGGAGAATGATGCATCCCTGGCTTCCTGCGGTGTTTCAGAGCACTGCACCTTGGAGGTAGCTGGCAGGCTGCTGGGAGGTCAGTACCTAGATGCAACACACAACTCTACACGTTTAGTAGAATTACCATTTGCAAGAAAGCGTGTTAACTGTGAGCATACTGAATATGCTCAGTGGTATCTGAGCATTTGTAACATAACTTGTCAACCCAAGAGGCAGTTTACAAGATGGCCTGTAAACAATGTCAGGACAAGTCATAAGCTTCTGTTTCTTCACAAACTCTTCATTTTAACTTTATTGCAACATTAAATGTGAAATTCACAATGCATCAGTAATTATAATGCAGTAATATGATGTACTGAGTAGCACAATTTGCCTTGTCTGAGTACTTTACTTTTAGAATGTTAAGCATGTTTAGATGCTAGTACCTTTTACTTAACATTTTGAATGCAGGACTTTTATTTGTAACATTTTTACACTGTTCTGCTACTTAAAGGATCTGAGTATTACTTCTACCACTGGTCCTAAATGTACTTTAAAGGGACACAGAGGTAACTGATTACTGAAAGAAGCCTAGTGGTCTGTGGGGAACCGTGTTTCTTTCCCAGCGCCTCCTCCACTTTAGCTTTCTTGTCTTGATACAAGTTGTGTATCTTGGTTACAGTGGTGGTTCTCAAAGGCAATTCATATGTGCAGTCTCTGGATGCGATGTTAATTATTTCAAGCAGACGCTTGTCTTCCACAGTGTTAATTAGCCTGTAAGCTGTAGCCACCCATGTAGCTATCGCTGTTTGAAAGTTTGCTGCTTGTAGAACTGTCCAGGAATCTCATTCGCAAACTACCCTACTCGGCTGTGTGCTTGGCCAGTAAGTGGTATTTGATACCTGATGGTAACTCGGTTCGCATCAGCAGTAAATGCAAATCACTTGTAACCATCTGCCAGGGCTGTGAAGCTGAACTTACTTTCAGAAGACCCTTTCTTAAATCATTTCTGCTGCTGCATCACTTCCAGATTTCCCAGACTATGGAGTGGGCCAAGGGTCAAAATTTGAGAATGTATTAAATTGGTACCATTAGAAGGAATTTTCTTTAACTATAGCAGCCCTAAAGAACAGCAAAACATTTCATAAGATTATTTCCCATCCATAGATGTATTAATGTATGTAGAAGCTTTTTCTCAAATGTCCCAGTAGCATTTCTCAGCTTTACTTTTTTTTCCCCTTCCACCAGGTAAGGTTCACGGATCTCTGGCCCGTGCTGGCAAAGTGAGGGGACAGACACCCAAGGTAAGAAGCTATTACACCTGTTCTTGCATAATATTAACCCATTGCTGTGTATTAAGGGTTAGGATGGAGTGCTCTTCTAATACCATAGACTTGTATATGAAGTTGGATTTTACATTTTGTTTTGGATGAGGTAGTTATTAAAGGTTAGGGTTATTTTCTATAAATTTTTAACACTACCCATACAGAGACTAAAACCAACAAGGATTTGCCTGTGTTCATGTCTGTGCCACCGATCTCTATTGCTGTTTAAAAAAAAAAAAAGGGTGAAACACAGGACTGTGATGTTTCACTGTTTTTCAACAACAATGGAGGTCTATGGCACAGACAAATATGCTAAACAAGGACAGAGTTTAACAAGCAATTCATGGCTGGCTTTTTATTCTGCATGGGGAACGCCGAATACTGTTTAAAAAAAAAAAAGTCTTCATCTTCTAATGCTGTCTAGGTTGACAAGCAGGAGAAAAAGAAAAAGAAGACTGGTCGTGCCAAGCGTCGCATCCAGTACAACAGGCGCTTTGTGAACGTTGTGGCCACCTTCGGAAAGAAGAAGGGACCCAATGCCAACTCCTAAGTGATTGATTCCCAAAGGGAGAAGCAAGTTAAATGTTATCCTATACAGAATAAAAATTTGGCTTTGACAAAATGAATTTTGTTTGTGTATAATTTTTTTTTAAATGAGTTAGCAGGAGATGAATAAAGTGATGTCATTCCTTTACATGAACTGATTTATTAAGCATTTACACTGTACATGCAAAGATCAGGCAGTATTTAAGGGTGTCCCATATAAACTGAGCCATCCCACTTTGGGGGGGAGAGAGAAACAAAACACTAAACTACTTAATATGACCCATTCCCCATAAGAGAAGCTGGGCACAGTGTCCTGTAAATTACATTAACTTGTAAACTTTAGAACAAGGCCTTCAACTACACTCAGCTGCTTTAGTAGGTACACCTGTACAAGTGTATGCACTTCAGTATAACTTGTTCACCCTAACAGCTGCTTATGAAGCTCAGAATGTTTGTTTTTGGTGAAATGGTCAAATGTATACCTACATTTATTACTGAGATCATAGTTAAAGGTAGTGGTGTACTGGACTATAGTTTATATTCAGAGGTGTTCCCAATAGTCTGACCCTCTCATTATGTAGCTGGGGCAGACACAAATACAGCCACCACTATGTAGTTGAGTACACCATCATTAGCGATGGACTCAATATTAAACGATGTATACGTTTAACAATTTCACCAAGAACAAACACTGTGAGCTTCAAAAACAAATGTTAAAGTGGAAATGTTGCATTGACGTGCATGCAATTGTACAGGCGTACCTAATAAAGTGGTCCGTGAGCGTATTTGTCGTCTCCATCCTTGAAATGCAGCACACTGGCCAGCTTGTGTCGGTTAGTCCACAGCCACCAGCTCAACCTCAAAGATCAGCTTTGCATTTGGTGGGATTCTGGTATTACAGCATTGTACCAGTGATGTTATAAAATAAAATTCAAAAACATTTTGTGCAACTTTCTGAAAAAAAAAAAAAAAAACACAATCAAAACTGAAATGCAAAAATGAGCCTGACAGTGACCATCATTAACAGTATATATATATTTATAGGACATGCATGAACTGGGGCACACAAATCAGCTAAAGAAAAGGATACTTTGAGTCGGGTAGACCCTTTTTCCCATATGCCCACTCTGGTTCGATCTCCACTCGAGCCGTTTCACCCTTGCTCATTGTTAGAAGGGCCTCATCCCACTGTGAAAGTAAAGGATTACTGATGATGTGGTGGAGCCAAATGTGATATTAAGATACAGTCATCTGGAAACACAGAGCAAAAAAACAGGAATAACTCACTCCTCTGATCACTTTGCCCATGCCAACTTTGAAGCTCAGCGGTTTAGTCTGCTTTTTCTTTCTGGCCACTGTAGAGAGGAGAACAGTGATGCATAAAACCTGAGTGCAGTCTTCATTGAATACTGATTTAATGTGTATCCAAGTCTACAGGTGGTTACTTCTTGATACTCGGACAATATTTGGGTGGAGTAAGACTTTAAAGTGCAGGTCTGTCAAACCTGCGGGTATGTTGGTGTCAAACACAGTTCCATCCTCCAAAGTACCAGTGTACCAGCAGCTCACAGTCTCGCCTTTTTTTGGAAAGTTTGTCTTGTCACCTTTCTTCAGCACCGTCTTACTGTATTTGGGTGGACCCTGAGAAAACCAAAGCACGTGTGGCTTATAATCGTTTATATACTACATGTAAAGCAAAAAACAAAAGCTTGTAAATTCAGTTTTCTGTGACCAGCAGTACCTCATCCACAACCTCTGTTTTGGCCTCTTTGGGCTTTTCTTCAGTTTTCACAGCTTTAACCGGCTCAGTCAATTCTTCCACTGGTTCGGTGCCACTGAACC
>NW_018127942.1:1251073-1267140 GCF_001952655.1 Monopterus albus | reverse complement strand
AAACACAAAGACAACACACATATAGATATTCATTACTTGGACAAGATTGTCAAACGATCCAGGGTAAACCACCCCCAATGATGCAGTGCCACTATGCGTATTGTGTAATAAATTACATCACATACTTTGCTGTCAAAGAGCTGATTGTAGGCAATGATCAGTTGCTCTTTCTTTGCCGTTTTGGCGACGTTTTTTATGTTTCCCAGCAGCTTGTGCTCGCTGAGGAACTGAAAGAGGAAAGGCAATTAAAAGGGGAAAGTTAACATCTTTTTTTTCACCATCATCTGCTTAAATCAGTGACATGTTTTTGGTAATGGTTACGCAAAACCCGAACAGTAAATGCAACAGTTTCTGCTCCTGGTAAGAAGAAACAACGAGCCATGGCTTCTACCAAAGATGTGCATGAATCCAGTGCATTAATACTACTTTATACTGCTGTACGTTCTACTTTCAGGATGCTAAAACACAAACGCTTTCCTAGCGCTACGCCCCTTAGCTAACTACGCAGCATGCTGCAGTTCATAGCAAGCACTGACACTTTAACCGGCACATATTCAGAATTAAATATACGCAGGTCTTGAACGATAAAACATACCGAGTGGGCTGCATTGTCCTGAATGAACTTTATTATATCTTTCTTGGGCAAATCATCACTTTTTAGCTGTTCGTCGCTCCACTCCCGTTTGGGTTCAGCCGCCATTTTGGGAGGCGTGCTGATGAACTCTGACCTCCCTGGCGTAAACACCGTAAACTGCGCACACTTAAGCGTTTTATTATGAGTCACCTGTATTATAGACTATACGTGTCATTTCTCCCATGAATTGTCTGGCGGTCTAGTTTGCGACCTGGGGATAAAAGTAAAATAAAATAACATTAAAAATAACCAATATTGTACTTTATGGGAAAAGAAAATTCAGCACCAGGAACATATTCCGAATCAACAAATCATTAAATCAGGAAGATGCGCCGAAATGATAAAGCGCCATTTGATTAAAGTGGTTAATATTTGGGAGATAGGAACAGTAATATGGCAGTGACTTACCGTTTTGAGGTGTGTATGCTACCACCAAGTGGACAAAAACATACCCAACTTTTCAGTGTCTGTCTGCCTTAAGGTCAATAGAATAGAGAAAGCTAAACGGATGTTTCTAAAACTGTCACATTACTCTAAAAGTAGAAAAATAAGATTTGATGCACTCTTACTTTTACCTTGTCAGGTAATAGACAGGAAAATCATCTGATCCCTTTTTAATATGTTTTTTTTTTTTGTGGAGAAAAATATAATATAATAATAATAATCACCTTTATTTGGCCAAGCATGTTACACACACAAGGAATTTGTTTCCGGTACAGAACTGAGGCAGCTATCTACAGCACCAACTCATACCGATGGCTCTAACCATCGGGGGAAACTTGGGGGTTCAGTGTCTTGCCCAAGGACACTTCTACATATGGACTGCAGGCACTGTGATTCGAACCTCCAACCCTCTGGTTGGGAGACGACCTCTCTACCCACTGTACCACAGTTGCCCCAACTATGATATTGCATGATATTGCAGTAATACATTAACTCCAGCCCAGGTCTCTCTGCACAGTAAATAAATGGCAAAATTACTCTTTTTTTTTTAAATATTTCCATATTTATTGCATTAGATGCAACACATAAGACAGACACAGTCTGCCACAGTCACAGTTACAATATGTTCAATAATATACTCCTTTAATACCCCAGACCTTACTGAGAACCACAAAACCATTAGTGGTATAAATCAGGTCACTGCACACCAAAATTGTCACATTATGTTGAAACTCACAATACTTCAATCCACATGTGAATACAACCAAAAAAAACACAGATGTCCTGGTGGGGCTATATTTTTCTCTTTCCATAATGGAGCAGAATAGGGACATGGCAAAACTTAAAAAAAAAAAAACCCAAAACAAAACAAGTCCACCTTCATGAGATGCACTCCCTTTTTTTTCTGTCTACAGGCTATAGGCCAGGCATACTAACAAAACAAAATAATTTAGCAAACAAAACCAGACAGCAACAGTCACTGCAAAATATAAACAATCATTACCAACTGAAAGATTAAATATTTCCAGTAGCCTACATTAAAAGTTATAATTTTTAACTACAAAAATCACATTAGCTCTGTTCACCTGGTCTGCATTTTCAAATACGTCATAAAATGTTGCATGGCCTCACTGCCACATCCAGATGGATCACTGGCATTAAATCCTAATGAAACATACATTAATTCTCTTACCCTATATCGACCTCTCACTCAGACGGCAGCAAGAACATCTTATCTGGCCCCCCACAGACACAAGTGGGACCATCCACAAGACCTAACCCTCCTTATCCACTCCTCTCCCAATCAGCGGGCAGAAGCCCACATCACCAGATGCCACTCGTTACAAGATGATGTAAAGACCTTCTATTCCGTGTAAATAAATATTGTATCCAATATCATATGTGGAAGCTTTAAACATCTCCCATTTCCTTCTTTTTCATTTGCTCATAGCCAATGACTGTTTATGATCCTCTCTTTTATTTTTTAAACTGTGCTGGGATACATAAAATGGTACAAATTCCCATGTGTACAGCTACAACTGGTGATCTCCACTGTGCCTGCAGGTTATTTATGTAAAGTACTTTTGGTAATGTCTACATTTAATTTAGGTTTCATGAATGTCCTGTACTTTTATATCGTCTTTGAATACTTGTAGGCTATTCAAAGTATAACTACACTCTTCTTGTAGATGCCTGTAGACACTTCATCTTCAAAGTGCTTCAGGTGCATTAGCACCAGCTCTAAGCTGAAAACTTTGTTTTCCTGTGGCTCTGACTGACTGGTTCCTCTGCTGCACTTTTGTTTTTCTGTGTTGCATTTGGGGCAAACACCATCACCGTTCTCTGAGCTTATATTTTGTTGTTTATTTTCATTTTATGTATTTTATTTCATTTTACCAATGTTTTATCTTTATTTTGCCTTAATTCATTTTATGATGGTTTTAATACTGGCTTTTCCTGTTTCTCTTGCTTATGTAAAGCAGTCTGAGTTGCTTTTGTGCATGAATTGTGCTATAAAAAAAAGCTGCCTTGTCTTGCCTTCTGGAATCAGCTCTATAGTTTATTACATTAATTTGTAAGGGACCGTATACAAAAACCATTACTGTCATACAAACAGAACAGATGTATCACTCTACATTCAGCTTCCATTTGCTTTGTCTCCCCTATTTTTGGGAAGCCACTGGTGTTACAAGTAAGGTAATTTTTAAAATGAAACCCAATTTTTAGAGCTATTACTCTAGACTACCTCCATACCTGCAAGCGGTTGAATGATACAGCTGCTCAAATGTTCATAAATTTTCTGCAAAGAGTGTTTATTGCACTGTATCTATATTTTTGTTCAAAAGTGTGGTTCCTGCCCATAAAACCACCAAACTGTGTCTCATTATATTCCTACCAGACATGTGGCTTTATTCTACATGAAGGGTTACATGTTGGAGGTTACCATAGCAAGAGCTTCATGCCTTTTGTCAGTTTCTGCTGCAGTTTCTCAAAGTTAACATGACAGTCTCATCTTTGTTGCATCATCCTGCCGTTCTGTGTGCACCCTGGTGTTTGACAGGAAATGCAGGATTCATGCACCCAGTGAGAGCTCTACCATAAAAAGGCCTGCATAAATACAACTAACCCTGCTCACTTCTATTCATCAATAAACTTGAACAGCAGTGAGATGAAGATAATGAAGAAGAAGAAGATGATGATGATAATGATGAGTTGCTATGACTGTACCTGTAAAACAGGGTCACGCAGAATTTTTACCCTGGTTGGTTACTAGGCAACAACAGTGACACGGGGTGAGAAGCTCACGAGGAAGAAGAGAGGGCTAATTATCCCTTTAGAGTATCTCTCCCAGGTCTCATTTCATCTCCTCTGTTGCCTGTGAAGCAGAGAACGTCACTACATACAAACTGTGAGGATGAGTTTGCTTCAGGAGAATTTAAATCATTTTACAACTCTATACATTGTAAAACACGAAAAAACGGGCCTCTATCTTTGATTTTGTGATGTTTCTTTTCTTTTTTTTTGGTGACACATATACCTAATATTCAGGTGTTAATTATCACTTAGCCAGAGGAGCCTACTTAAAATCTTCCTCTTTCCTCACGTGGTCTCTTTTCTTCATTCATACGCCAGCAATATAGTGTTTACTTTTACATTTTGGAGTCATCAGCTCACTGTTCACGAGTATCTGAGTGAAAGTTGCATCACAGGAAGCTTCAGGAGAAAACAAAAGGTGACTGAGGAGCATTCCTGGTGTGTTGCATTGTGATGAAGTATTTCTTAGCAATGCAAAGCTGAGGCGCCTAAATGAGCTCACATACTGAGCGAGGGAGGAATCTAATTTGATGCACCTCCTGAGAGCTCTTCACATCTACAGGTTACACAAACAAGTGATGCACATTCCCTGAGATGTGCTTCTCTGCACAGAGACTGCAAACAATATAATCCTCGAGTCATGTCTGTAGAAGTACTTCCTTAGTTACACACAATTCAAGCACATGAATTGTCAGCGAAATGGTTCTGAGCAGCCTTTATTTTAGCATGCTGTGATTAACTCTTGAGCAACGTAGGCCTATACACTCACTGACCACTTTATTAGGCATGCCTGTACAATTGTATACAATTCAATGTAACACTTCCACCTTAGCATCTGTGTTTATGAAGCTCAGAATGTTTCATTTTTTGGTGAAATCATAAAAAATGTATAAATTCATACATACATACATGACTGGAGACAAAACATGGTGAACTATGGTGGTCAAATTTTTAAAGGTCTCAGTGCCAAATGGAAATTTAAACCATTACAGTTTTCAGATTATTTCTCATATTGTCACCCTAATGATTCTGTACATAGTAAACTTTCGTCATGGCCTAGATTTCTTCTCTAGATATATAACTGTCAGAGTCACTGCAGTCACTTCTGTTCAGTCTGACGGCAGTTACAACCTCCAACCTAAAGGGGGCAGTATGTACGCACAATTAATTGGTGGATCAGGTTCTGTTCCGCATTTTCAAAAGATTAATATTTTTTGTATGTGATTTACAGTACGGTTTGACAGGAGGGAAAATGGCCATGATTCATCCTGTTGAAGAGCAAAACAATAATAAATGCTATAAACCATGTAAATAAATTACAGGTGCTGGCTGAGGAAAAGACGGCTTGCAATGTTGCTCAGCTACAGAGTCAACAATTGACTGTCTGGTAATTTAGTGTCTATGGTCAACATAGACACATATTTATCTGTAAATAGTATGTGCAAAAAGGTCACTGTGTGTAACCATTAATTTGGTAATGTTCTTTAAAATACTCTGCAAAAGGTAAAATTTATTAGTATGAAATTTATTATAATGACCTTGTTGCACAAAGAAATTGTCTTCTTTTTAGATAACTAGATTTAGTATGAGTTAAATCATTAAGCTTTTTTTAAACTGTTGTTTACCAGTGAAATCAGTCTAGGTTCAGGAGGAAATATTAAGCCATCATGTCATTCTTTTTTATTCAGCAGTGCTTTTCAGATTTATTCATATGTCAGCCTTATCTTCACCCTGAAGATAAAGTTTTCAGGTTTAAAGGAAAGTGAGCAACACAGGCAGAGAGAAAGAAAGAAGTCAGTTAGGCTAAATGATCAGTCATTTGAATTACCAGCAATGTAATTAATTACAGAACTGTGTTCAGGGAACAAACCAGAGAAATCACATCTCTTTCACTGCTATTCAGGAGTTATCACCTGCCCCAACATGAGCCAAGCAGCCAGTGTACAGCTCCTCTCTTAAAGCTTTTTTCCCCCACATTTCCACTTCCCCCTCTTACTCATACAAATGGAATTAAAGGCTTTCATAATGGAAACCATCCTTCAGTGCCCTTGGTCCACTGTGGATAATGTGTTTTCTGCTCAGAGCGTAATAAGCTCCCTCTAAGTCCTATAGCAGGCTGAGCTCACCTGCCTGTGTCCTGGACTGTGAGAATGTGTCTTAAGATTCATATGGAATAGGATTCACATACTGCTGCAGCTCACACCAACAGTTCACACCTTGTATGACGTAGGTAGAGCTCTGTCAAAGTGGAAAATGGTACACAACTCCACCAACATCTGATGGTGAGAAAGATGGAACTGGCACCTTTTTCTATAAAACTCCCTCCTTTAACTGTGTCTCTTTGGAGGGAGAGTAAAGGCTGGATTAAGATGCATTATAACACATGGGCTGGTCAACAGGGAATGTGGTATTTCTCACAGTCATGCTCCTTGTATCATCATGCAGCGAGGAGCTCGCCATCCAACAAACTGCACAAAGCTTTGGAACATTTCCAATCCATAGCTTAGCCTCCAGAGCTGTAGTTTCAGTATTAGTCCACGGCTGCCCTGTCAGATCTAATCTCTTGGCTGCATGCTGTGAAATGGGGCTTATTAAGAGTTTAAGTGAGATCAGCCCAACCCTGATCTGAGATGTGCAAAGGAAAAGGGAAATCGCTCACCTGAAAAATCTCAAAATCACAAGAAGTGGGTGGCATTAGGGCTGGTGGGTATCAGTCACCAGAGGCTTTGCTGTACACCAGTATGTGCTCTCTGCCTGCTGTCTCCAGGATGCATCATCTGTTAACTGCTAATTAGAAACCAAAGAGAAAAGATGGATTTGAAGTTTCAACTGGAACTGGGCACAGTATTATATCTCACAGGGCTTAAAGGGACAGACTTCTGAGCCACATGCTCCCAAAACTCTAGTCTCCTCATATTACTCTCACACTGCCTATGTGCATTTAAACACTGAGATTCTTTATCGCATTCTCAGTAGAAATTGTACATTTAAAACTCAGCATTATTACTTCATCCATAGTTCTATGTCCACAGTTTATAATTTACATGTGCTTATACCTAAAAATATATATTGTTATTTGCAGTGGAGGTTTGCCCTTGGTATTTTTTGTGATGTTTTTACTTCACTTAGTCTGTCTCCAGAGATTATATACAACCTGAATTTGGAAACTGTTGTATAAATATTTGCACAATGGAGTAATTGCAGTACATTCAAGGCCAACTCAGTCTTTGAAATGACATTCATAAGTGACAAATTTGCAAAAGCAGATTTGAAAGAAAATTAGTTTTGCCTTTATTATTATTTTTTTGTGTGTCCACACATTTATTCTTCTTTGATGATGGATCCTAATGACCTCCTAATGACCCCCTGACTTTTTCCTTTTCTTGCACCACAACAGGGTTCACATTTGTGGTTTTAAGTGACATGTCTTAACAACTATGGATGCATTTTGATACAGATACCAATGTCCCTCTCAAGATTTTGTTATAATCACTTTAGTGACCCATTAACCTTTCATGCAACATATCAGTGGTCAGTGGTTAGTTGGTTAATGATCACAAACAGATGCAAACTAAGAAGATCAACCTCAGCAGTTTACTGTGTTTTGTGTTAATTAGCAAAGCATACTAATACTAATCTTAGAATGTGAACATGGTAAACATTAAACATGCTAAACATCAATTTGTTAGCACAGTGATGTTAGCTTTATCTGTGCTTTATCTTTATCTTTATCTCCGTTCATAAATGCAACCTCACAGAGCTGTTAGCTTGCATTTAGTCTTGTTATCAATGTAAAAGGAAACATTTTTACTGAATCTTATTCTATTTTCCAAGTTGCAAAGTGTTCAAACTGGACATATAGCATCTCCAGTGCTAAACTATTTCTTCCTTTTTTTCCCCATGATTTCACATTTCATGATTATGCTTAGGCACACAGAGGACATGGTTAAGGCTAAATACTGTCAAGTTTACTTGATTAAGTGGAGTGTTCTTATTACATCAATAGGGAGAACCCCAATGTTTAACTGTTTGTACAGCCACCATCTGTGCAACATATGTGCGGTACCAAAACATAGCACTACACACACACACGCCTGTATCTATATTTCTAAAGAAACCATAATTGGCTAAACTAATTCAGGCAAATAAATGCAAAACCTGTGTATCAGCTTTAACGTGAATAGTTCTTACAACAACAACAACAACAATAAAGTTTCACTGCCCATATCTCATTCACACTTTCATAAATACATTAAACACACACCTTCCTGTTCATGTTCACCCTTGAAGCCATGTTGACTCACACCACAATCCAATGATCTCTGGCTGAACAACCTCAGATCAAGGCTCCATCTCAGCCAGACACATCATCCAGTCTCCCTGACTTTACCCCAAGGATCCAACGCCAAACTGAGCATTGATTTGTGTTTACCAACCTTGAGATGAGGTACACACGTGTGTCCCTGAGTGGTTGGGCCTACATGCTGTAAACTCATTCAGTGCTCAACAGGAAACCTTAGGACGGAGATGGTCAGTGGATCGTGATAGTGAAGGGGATGCTGACTGCACAATGGATTTGAGCTAAGGGACATTAAACAGCATGTGTCAAGGCTTGGATTATGAGCTATTTTCTTAGCCTAATATGATTTCAATGTGACATGAACACAGTTGGATGGGAAACTAGTATTTTGAATTTCAGAAACAGAGAATCAGGAACAACAGGGCAAATGTATTATTTTGAATCATAACATAGAATTTAAAATTATTGATTTGTTCATCATTTGAAAATACAATATATTATAGGATTCATGATGTTATGTTATCAATATTCGGTTTCATCTGGTGTTTGTACAAAAGTGATTCACTGTCTGTATTGGCCTCCATTAAATCTCAGCTAGGATACAGAATGTGGCCGCACTAACTTTGTTGCTCTCATAAAACCTTCAGATAACATTTGAGCAAAATATTTTTTCTGTACAGGATAGTAAACCTTGTCTTACCAGGATGTCAAGTAAAACACAGAGCAATTTTGCTCTATTTACACGGAACAATGTGTGTTCAAGCTTGGATTGTAGCAATACTTTTTACATTTGTTCAAAGATTGGATTGCATTTTCGAGCAATCCCTTTCTTTTACAAAAACAAACACGCACGGTTATATGCACGAGTGAGCGCTAACACACAAGCTGAAGGGGCGTGTGTAATTGAAAATATGTTTGCATTCAGTGGATGGAATTCATCTTCCTCCTTTCAGTTCTATCACCAGGACAAAGCAGGTTTCACTGTGGCTGCTATGTAAAATACATGAGAACAGTGGAACGAATAAGACTTATTGTTAACAAAGCATGTTCTTGAATGTACTTTGGAGAAAAATGAGATGACCTGGGGGACAGAGGGTACTTAAGGGATGAAATGCTGTGCCTTAAATTCTGTGCATGCCCAAGGTACGCACCTGGTGCAAAACTACTTGATATTAAAGCACAGCAGCCATGAAAGAGGTGACCAGTCATTTTTATGTGCAGCTCTCCTGCTCTGTCCACTCCAGCCAGCTGAGCCACTGAGGCTCAGAGTTTGATCAGCATGTGAAGCTTGACACAGACAAGGCACCATGCAATGAGCATGAAAGACTCAGCACCCAGGCACTGACACACACACACACACACTTTCATGGTTCTGTTTTGGTTAAAATGGCTGAATTACACACACAAAAAAATCACACACTTCTCATTCACTGTCAGAACCCCATTCATCTCAATAATGAGAATGTGGGAAGTGAATGTGCCAGACTGTCAGTGGCACCTCTACTGCCTTGTATTTTTTTGAAGGTGCCAACAAACTTGTCCCTGTAATAAAATTCATGCAGGTAGCATTTTTAAAAAGGAGGGGGAAGAAAGGTCATGTTTGAATAATAAATTTGTGCGAGGAATGAACTGCAGCCTTGGTGTCCGAGTTTCTCTGAATTTTCTTCAGAAGACTGAAGCATTGAACACAGGTTCAATGTCTATCAGGGACACTTGAGGAGAGAACAGTTTAAACTTTCCATCTGAAAGAATACAATGTTCAAACAAGGACCAAGAGACAGTCAGAATGAAAAAAAAAAACACATCACAAAATTATATAATTTATACCCTACCCTACCTAAAGCCTTACATACATGCAAAAAATAAAAAAAAGAAACAGTGAAATGGTGGTGATGACCAGTGTAATATTATGGTATTGTTCACTAGTACTAGCCGAAGGTCAGACTCTGACAAAAAAGCCATTATCTGGAAGGGTGAGATGGTCCACTGAGGCTCAGGGCTCATCAGTGTAAAGGACAGACACAGAGGCTGCAGACGACAGACACAGCAAACAGGTCGAGGCGTCCCAGGATGGCAATAACTAGCCAGATGAAGATTGGTGTCATTTCTAATAGGTAGAGCTATCTGGCATCCTCTGGGTTAGCACACATGAAGACAATGTAATAAGTTTTGTACAGTTTCACAGATTGTTGCTTAAAATCATGGATTGAATCTGGAAAAAAGCATTCCTGAATTAACAGCCATGTACCACAGCCCTGCAAACCATACCTAACTGTAAATGTTTGGCATTAAATTCCCTTTTGATGGTCAACATAATTCCAGCCTCTGCTCTGATGTAAATAACATGCATATTTACATAGATCTGAACAACAGATTTGATTGGTTGTGGTTGTGGTTGGATAGTAGGGCCTATTTTACACACATTTTGTTTAGAGAAAAAATATAAATATATAAATTTGTATGTAGTGGATTTACAGCTTCATTTATGTTTTATAAGGCCAGTTGGGAAAAGTGCAACAAGCTGTTAAGACAACACCATTAATGGCTAACTTGCTAGCAAGCAGTTCTTCACTGACAGACATAATTAACAACATTAGCATTCATTTGGAGTCACATCTCTGGCTGCCTTCCGAATTTAATTTCAACACTGATTGATTGTGTCCGAAATCACTCCCTATTCACTCATTCATTACTCCTTATATAATGTAAACTAAGTAGTTCTCTCAATAGTGAACAGTAAATTGTGATTTCAGGCACTTACTAATCATCATTATTCCACTAACAGCTGATGATTTAGCATTTGATAAAACCTTTTACATTCCACTGTGGAATTTACACTACTGTACAGTATAGAGGTTTACACACTCATCATTCAGACACCAATACAACTTGGCAAACTTACTGTGTACTATATAATGAGTAGGGGGTGATTTCAGACACAACCTTTTTTTGTGTACCCCTCAGAAAATTGTCCACCTTTTAACTACTATACGCTCCATGTTTACCAGCTAGTTGCTAACTGTGTCTAAATCTTTATTTTTATGGATATCTGTGGCAGGTTTTTACACTTGAGATTTAAGTCACATATTTGTGAACTATTATTAATTATCTGATCTAAAACCAACAAAAGTAATTGATTATGTTGCACTAATGACTCAGCACAAATCCCTTGTGTCACCTTTATCTTCTAGTCTTGATTCAACCCAGGAACATCCATGGGTCACACTGGTCTAACATAACTATTTATCATAACAATATGCTGGAGTTAATTAAATGGCACACACTTGAGAAGTACAAGTATGAAAAGTGATTTAATTCATCATCTGCAGAATTGAGTGGTGGCCTCGAGTGGACAAGAGTGTCTGCTGAAGACTGGCTTATTCTTCAAATAAATAAGACTGAAAATAAAGGCAGAGAGAAAGAAAGATTCATATGTGGTGACGCCTTCAGGCTCAGGCCAGGATATTATCATTTATATGGTGACAGGAGTTATATACTTTGTGCAATAACTGTCTTGGTAAAGTTTTCATGAAGTAGCAGGTGAACACATCAGGTATTTGACTTTAACTGCTTGTCTTTGCATGATCCTGTACAGAAGTATCAGAGTAATAGACCCGGTTCCCTGGTGATACTGCATTCAGCAAGACAAGACTGCAGCTCATCCTAATTATTTCAAACTGATGGGCCAATTCATCAAGAGAGACAGCCTGGAAGAAGGGAGGGAGGCAGAGGAGGTGGTGGAGGGAAACAGGAAAGGAAGGTAAGAACTCATGCTGAGGCTCAACCACTCTTCCTCTGTGGGATCTATCCTTTCTGTAATTTTTGTCTCTTGTGCTTTCGTCTTTCTTTTCCCCCTTTCACATCTTCATTTGCTTTTCTAGAGTCGTATCATGCTGTCCACATGAAAACGTGCCTTCCTTTGTGTTACAGTACTGTATATTTGACAAGATGCAGGGTAAGTTGAGGGGACTGTCATCACCATAGTTTGTCAAGCACAAGCAAGCAATCTTCTGTCCAGCTGAGTCAATGTGAATTCCGAGAACCTATATAGCTTTATTCACCCAAATTAGACTTCTGTGACAAATATCTCAAGCCCAGGCACACTGGGTGATTAAATTCAGATTTATAAGACTGATATCAATACTTATCAAAACACCAACATTCCACTAAGGCTCCAGGCACCTCTTCTGCTCTTATGAGGAGAGAGACTGATAGACCTAGAGAATGGACATGAGCGAGAGAGAGCAAAAGTAATAGAGAGGAAAAAAATGTCCTCAGCTACTGCAACTGAGAGTGATTCACCATCGCAGCGTTAGCTGACGTCTCCTGATAACAATAGTAAGGGATTAATCAGTATTCTGTGCGTAACTAAGGGCTGTACTAGGCCTTTATCACAGCAGCAACTGTGGCCTTCCTCTAAAGGTAAGGTTAAAATGGAGATTACACTCTGTGCTTGCGCACATCCTCTAATGAACCTTATCTCCCCTCGCTACCCATCGCTTCATTCCTCCTCTCTCACACATAATAACACACCTTCTGCCCTCTTTTCTCCTCTCTGGAGGAAAACTGAGAAAGGCTCTCTGTTTTCTGTGTCTCTTTTTAAATGCACTCGGGCAGTCACCCTGTTGTCACCTTCATTTCCGCTTTAAGTCGTTCACATTGAAGCATTCACACTTCTCAGCTGTTTAGAGGCTGTGCTCTCCATTGTCTAAACAGTGAGTCAAAATCCCTAACCATGGACTCATTTGCTTGTAATGCTTTATAATTAGTGCTTTCATGCAAATTGCAAAAATAAAATACACTTGTGCAAACTAGCCAACACTAATGTCTATACCTGACAAGAGAATTAATTTAGTTCAGCTAATTAAACTATATTGCTGTGAGTCCAGTGCAATTAATCTCATATGCAAAGTAACAACCCTGTTCACATATGTGCTAATTTACCAGTTATCAGTTAAATATTGTAGAAACATACGCACCAAATGCCTGAAATTGAGATCATTTACTCACATTTGAAAATAACAATTTAACTTCAAAAATTTGAAAGCAGAAGTGGGGGTCCTTGGTTCAGACATTATTTGGTTATGTAAATATTTACTAAGTGAGGATTTATGAATTATTACTTAAAACAAGTTGGCTGATAGTTGAGACCTCTTGACTCACAGATAAATTGCCTCTTTTGTTGAGTCATGACTTTTCTGCAAATGTCTAGACATACTGTTGAGAAATGCTCTGGGCCAAGGCTGATACTGTAGTCTGTCTGAGGTTTTGTTACCCCTAGAACAGAACCTGGAAGCTTCTGTGTCTTTTTTAAACCATCTAGACTGAAATTAAAGAAATTAAAAATTTCGGATAAGGTCTAAATGAATACATAGTGTAAGTAAGGTTAGCATTATTGGATGTTTCCTACTCATGCTAATCTAAACAAATAATGCTTTAACATATTTCTCTATGCACACATATATAAGCAAAATAGAACGGTGAGAAGTTTAATATATCAGAATCAGACAGTCTTGTTATGGACTGCAGTGCCACTTTCTGTTTACATAGCTAATTACCTTTCATTGGACAGCATGACAGAGGTTTCCTAGCAACTTATTTACTCATTCCTAACTCTTTTGTTAAACTGCAATCCATTGTAGCAAATCACTAGTTTGAAGCTGTTGCTGAGAACTCCGTACACAAACACAGTGTACCCCTAGCCATACATGCTGACACTAATCTAATGGTGAGTCTCAAGCAATTCTCCCAAAGGTAATTCAATAAATTTCTTCTGAACCATATTGGTCACACAAAGACCATTTAAAATGTATCATTATGTGTTCCCTCTTGGTTTCACCATTATGATCACCATTACCTTACATTACAATATGTTAATGTGTGGTCCTCCTTTGTACCTAGACATGCAAATACCCAATTTGAGAGAAACAAATAGAGTTAATACATTTGAATTAAAGCTGCTACATAAAGGATTCAGACCCTATCTATTGTGTTGAGATGTATTTTTGATTTGGATTTTAAAAAAGCCATTTTGCCTTTTAATCTACACCCAAGTCTACACTCAGTAACCCATAATGTTTTTTTTTAGAATGTTGTATAGAAGGCCCTTGGGCAGCAACTAGATCGTCCAGTCTTCTTGGGTAAGGCTCTACATGCTTTACTGGGTTTTTGCAGTTCCATTCTTCATGCTCTCTCTGGATGGGAAGCATTTGTGAACTGTTATCTTCAGTTCAGAGACTTGTCCTGAAGCCATATGCAGCGAGACAAAAATTAATCTCTTTGGGCAATGTTTGGCAAACACCAGGCGCTGCTCACCAGCTGGTTAATACCATCCCTATGGTAAAGCCAGGTAGTGGCAGCATCATGCTATGGGGGAGCTTTTCAGTGGCAGGGACAGGGAGACTGGTCAGAATAAATTGAAGAATAAATGCAGCCACAAACAGAGAGATCCTTGAAGAAAACCTGTTCTGGAGTGAATCCCATAGAACATCTGTGGAAAGACCTGAGAAAATGACAGTTCACAGATGCATCCCATCCAGTCTAAATGAGCTTGATGAATGGGATAAACTGTCTAAAGTGTGCAAAGCTTTTAGAGACTTGCACAAGAAGACCAGAAGCTGTAATTGCTGCCACAGGAGCGTCTACAAATTGCTAAAACAAGGGTCTGAATTTTTTTGTAAATAAGGAATTTCATTTTTTTTGTTTTAATAAATCTGAAAAAATATGTCATTATGGGTTGTTGAGTATAGATTGATGGGCAAAATAACAATTAAATGCATTTCAAATTAAGTAATAAAGTGTGCAAAAAGGTAAGGAGTCCGAGTACTTTTTGAAGTACAGTATGTGCACTTATTTTAATTAAGCGAACAGTGATTTTTAAAACTACTTTATATTTGTATCTGTGCAGAAAGATGAATGTGGGGGAACATGCACCTTGAAAAGGTAAAATTCAACTTGGCAATTTCAAAAAGAAATGGCCCCCAGAGAGGGTATGATAAGAGGGGCAATTTGACAAAGTGTCCTCTAGTATTATAGAATCTTGTAATTTCCCAAATTTCTATCATTGTGCCCTACAATACATAAACAGCCTGCTTATTTCTCCAAATGACAGTGCTGTGAAGGTAGCCTGGGACAATTTTAGCTCGTACCTGTCTGTTGTAAAAGGTTATTTTTTTCCTTGCATGAGCTCCCACCACTGTATTCACTGTTTCTCCAGTCAGCTGAGAAATTCTCCTCATCAGTCTCTATCGCATTCATGTCTTCACTGGATGCTGCTTTTTAGGGAGTACCTGCAGAGCCAGCCAGCAGAAACACCAATATCAGGTGTGAACAAAATATTATAAAAGAGGGGAGAAACTGTAGAACAAAACGCTACAACATTTTACTTTCTTCAAATGATATTTTCAAAATTTAAAGCAAATAGGCTAAAGCCAGTTTTAGCGGCAAACAACAAGCTAATATTGTGATGAGCTATTTACTCTTTTTACACACAGCAATGTTTGCATGCATTTTCAGTCATATTTTTGGCCACTTGATGAATGTACTGTACATACAGTGGGTACGGAAAGTATTCAGACCCTCTTAAATTTTTCACTCTTTGTTATATTGCAGCCATATGCTAAAATCATTTAAGTTCATTTTTTTCCTCATTAATGTACACACAGCACCCCATATTGACAGAAAAACACAGAATTTGACATTTTTGCAGATTTATTAAAAAAGAAAAACTGAAATATCACATGGTCATAAGTATTCAGACCCTTTGCTGTGACACTCATATATTTAACTTAGGTGCTGTCCATTTCTTCTGATCATCCCTGAGATGGTTCTACACCTTCATTTGAGTCCAGCTGTGTTTGATTATACTGATTGGAC
>NW_018127942.1:1227473-1250773 GCF_001952655.1 Monopterus albus | reverse complement strand
GCCTGGAGTTTGCTAAAAAACACCTGAAGGACTCCAAGATGGTGAGAAATAAGATTCTCTGGTCTGATGAGACCAAGATAGAACTTTTTGGCCTTAATTCTAAGTGGTATGTGTGGAGAAAACCAGGCACTGCTCATCACCTGTCCAATACAGTCCCAACAGTGAAGCATGGTGGTGGCAGCATCATGCTATGGGGGTGTTTTTCAGCTGCAGGGACAGGACGACTGGTTGCAATCGAGGGAAGGATGAATGCGGCCAAGTACAGGGATATCCTGGACGAAAACCTTCTCTAGAGTGCTCAGGACCTCAGACTGGGCCGAAGGTTCACCTTCCAACAAGACAATGACCCTAAGCACACAGCTAAAATAACGAAGGAGTGGCTTCACAACAACTCTGTGACTGTTCTTGAATGGCCCAGCCAGAGCCCTGACTTAAACCCCATTGAGCATCTCTGGAGAGACCTGAAAATGGCTGTCCACCAACGTTGACCATCCAACCTGACAGAACTGGAGGGGATCTGCAAGGAGGAATGGCAGAGGATCCCCAAATGCAGGTGTGAAAACTTGTTGCATCATTCCCAAAAAGACTCATGGCTGTATTAGCTCAAAGGGTGCTTCTACTAAATACTGAGCAAAGGGTCTGAATACTTATGACCATGTGATATTTCAGTTTTTCTTTTTTAATAAATCTGCAAAAATGTCAAATTCTGTGTTTTTCTGTCAATATGGGGTGCTGTGTGTACATTAATGAGGAAAAAAATGAACTTAAATGATTTTAGCATATGGCTGCAATATAACAAAGAGTGAAAAATTTAAGGGGGTCTGAATACTTTCCGTACCCACTGTATATCCAGTATTTAGTCTCCTTTTAGCTCGTTTTGGAGCCCAAATCCTCACCTAAATATCTGTGTCATTAGGTGCTCAGTATTCATCTATGTTCACTAGTTAGTTGCTATAACTTTGTGTGTCTGGTGCCATTTGGTACTGAGTGCGTATCATAGAGTGGGTTTATCAGAACGTTTTCTACTGGATCAGCTGTCCTCTGATGATACTGAGAGCAGTGACTGAGTCTGAACAGAGAAGATTGGGCTGTAGAAATCAAAACAAGGGTGAAAACAAAACAAAGCAAAGTTAAAAGACACTCAAATGTAGAGCTGAATAGAACCATTTCTCACGAGTAACTTGTTTCACTTTACACATTTCATTTGATTTACTGTTATAATAAAATTATTCATTAGTGTAATTTTATGAACTGCATGTGCAAACATACAGTATAATAGGACCTTTAAAGTGGAATGCCACTGTTTAAAAGTCTTTGAGGAGTACTACTGCATTATGTGGAAAAGGTTTTATAGTCTTTTCCCTGTGATAGATTGGTGGTCTGTCCAGGGTGAACCCTCAACCTTCTACGTGATAAGTGAAATAGATAATGGATGGATGGAAGTCTTGTGGTTCTAGAGGGAGCTGTGTGAAATCTGATAAATTTTCTCAAGTGACCTGACTTGAAGCAGCTTTGACTGCTGTTGAAAACTACAAGATAATGAAACAACAATGAATCTGGGGGTGTGGAATTAGGAGAAGTGAGTAGCCTGTGAGTAGCCTTCTCTTAGCCGATACAAGCATCGAATCTCTGACCAAACTGTGGGTGGTCTAACCGCATCGATGTGCACCAGTGTTTTGACAAGGGAATAAAATAGATCACCATTTTTGCTGCAACTACTTTGATGCTATTGTTTAAACAGTTCATCCTAAAAACTGACTTTGTTTTAAAAGTGCAGTGCTGAATTGGTGGAGTGCCCTTTTAAGCAACTCTTACACACCCACAGGAGTCTGTTGGCAGCTGAATCAACTAAATATCCTGTAGGATGGTAAATAGTTTAGGTCTTTGTCCTCTAGCTCCTTCTGTTCTGTTGTTGCACTCACTGTTTCTACTGCCAGACTTTAGTCTGCCATCATAAACGACCAATGTGGTCTTCCATTTAAAGCTTCAATTTCTAACCTCTGTGTTTCATCTGTCTTCACAGGGTATCAGCCTGGTTTCTCTTTTGTGCAGATGAAATAGATCTTGGAATGCTATTTGCATAAAATATTTGCTGCTTCAGCTTCAAGAGACATATCTCTCATACATGCACTATTGTTCACACTGAATCTCTGCAAAAACACTCGGGCCATTTCTCTGCATGAACGCCCTTTCTAAAACAACAGGCTTCAGATGAATCCTAAATCACTCGATGCGCTCTGCTCCCTACTTTCTCTCCTTCTCTCTCAGACCACTCAGAACCAGAGCTGGGATGATAAATCTGTATGCACATCTGCCAAATTATCCCTGTCTCCTCTCCACCTCTCTCCCCCTCCCTGTGTTACCTCCCCCTGCCTCCTCCATCTCTCAGTCCCAGACTCATTCGATTTGGGGAGTAATCGCGGGTGCAGATCTGTGGCAGGGTGTGGAGAGGAGCGATTGCTGTGCTCTACTGAGTGCCGAGGATGAGATAGAAGAGAACAGTGCCCAGGAGACTCCATGCTGCTATAGCTGGTTACCTAGACCCTTCCTAGCTCCAAGCATGCTACAGTGCCAATAGGAAGCGGTGGCTTACTTTGCCAGTGTTCTGTGTCCTTTGCTTCTCTGCCTCTCTCACATTTAGTTCTCTACCCTATGGTAGCTTCTTGCCCTCTTTTCATCTGCCTCACTCTCTCATTTTTCTGATCCTGTTTTTACTTCTCTTTGTTTCCTTTCATCCTCTAAATAACATAAATGGCTCATTTTCCCCTTATCTGTACCTATGTATCAGTCAGTCATAGAAGTCTTAGGTATATACCTAAAATACAGTATTTCTTTGTGTGTCTTTCTTTTCCATGGTCTTTCCACAAATATGCATTTTAACTTCAATATAGACTTAATTCTTTCAGATCTATCATTACCACACTAAAAATGATCAGCTGTCACATTTTCAACTTCACATTCACTTGGTTACAAAAGTAAACCAAAATATGTTTGAATGCTTCTTGCAAACAGACGGCGGGATGATTTTTTTCTCGCAGTGCTGCCATGTGAGGCCTTAGTGTGCGGCTCAACCAGGAGTCAGTTGACCTTCATACGTTTATTAGGAAACGCTGAGATTTTTCTTTGAGTGACCAGCTATGCAACTTCTTCATTATACACAAACTATCAACACTTATTTCATGATAATATACGTAATGCAGTACTGCATTTGCTGGCCTCAAAACTGCAGCAATCTCTGTAGTACAAGCCAGTAATGAAGCCACTCTGCATAATTACACCAATAACCGAGTGTTAAAACCCAACAGCCTCTTGTGGTTCCATAGCAATGTATAAAACAGGCTGTATCTTTGTATTAAACAAAGCTATAGCCTGTAATTATAGACACAATAGAGGTAAAAGTGAAGCGCCTATGGACCAAAGATAAGAAAAATATTATCCAAGCTCCCCTGGAAGGTGAGACCCTAATAGTTAAGTCGCAACATGCCACAGTACATGGCAATCAGAAACACTGGGTTATAAGGCTTAATTACACGACATTGACATGCAAGGCATTCCCCAAACTGGCTCCTATTTGCAATTTCCCGGTGCTGTGTGATAAATATTCTGAGCGAGTCTATTTTGGTGAGGGGAATATATAGACTCAGCTCCCTGCTCTCTGTCGCGGCCTTGAGATGCACACAGGAGAGATCCAGGAGGGGGAAAAATTTAAGTCTGAGAGCAGTTTCTCCATAGGACACTCCAGACCTTCACAAGAAATGATTTATTCAGGAAGTAAGTGAAGCAACAGGCCATGGGGCCTTCCCCTGCCATCATTTAGGTCCTTGCACCTTCTTCATTTATTATCCCCCTTATTGATTAATTAATGGCTCTAATTAAATTTTCACAAGTTGCCAATTCTCCGTCATAATGTCTGACTCTCCAGTTGATCTGGAGTCAGTGGGGATGGCTGCCCTCCTGATAATGGGAGAAAAAGACGGCACCGTTCTGAAAACGTTTACTCCCTCATCACGGACAAAGCAGGTCTAAAAGTGCTATTCTCTGAATATTCTACAAATTGCAGCCCATTATAATCTTTCTTTTTTGGTTACCCAGAGAAAGATAACTTAAATATTGATGATATGGTAATTCATCAATAATTGTGGGGTGCTGGGATAATAGACCACATACTGTATGGGCAAAGGCGAGTATCAATTAAGCAGTCCATCATTTCTCACTTTACAGTGTGCAGTGGTTCTGCATTAGTCAAAGGTTTTTTTTTGCAGTAAGTTTCTGATTAGGTAAACAAACTGGCTCAATATCCCATAGCTTTGAGATTGATCTCATTAATCATAAGGCCTTGAGGATGCAGAGGAAGAAAGAAATCATTTTAAAGGCAGATGCAAATGACAAGATTTCCTAAACTAATGGTGCAGTTAGCCGCTATATTTCTTTATATACTGCAGGAACCTCAAAGTTAAGATAGGTTAAGATGTATATTACAATGGGATGGCAGTGTGCATCACTTTACAGTAATATGTTTAATTACCATGTTCAACACAAATGTATAGAAAAACATTATTGGGTTGAAAAAGTATTATTAACAAGGCAGAGAGACATTATAAATTAACCGAGTTTCCCCCAAGTAACAGCTTAATTATCTTATCTCATGCTTTAGCTGAACTCTACTTTTCCCCTTTGTGTTCCACTTTTCTGAAAGCTATGACTACAGCACTTTTCAGACATGCACCAGAACCCAGAAATTCTCTAGAAATTACCCAGAGGAGCCGTATGTGAGAAAGCAAATGTCCGAGTCAGTTGACCCCGACCTTAAGCAAACTTTACTCTGCCAGCTCCCTAGTACGAAGTCTGCATAAGGTCCAAGTGAGCCTCAGTGAGCCTGTGTGAGAGAATACAGTAGCTTATACTCCAAAGTATTGACACGGAGCTAATGGATGTGTTGATGATTTTCTATCATGTGATCGGCCCGAAACTGGAAAAATACAAACATCCAACTAAAAGATTCAGGAACTTATGTTAAGAGCTGGCACCAGAATTGCCAGACAAGGCAAGAGACTTATGACCAAATTACAAACTGGCTATGTGACCGCGTCATGTTCCACCTCCTGCACACTCTAACCAGGTGTGCTGCCAAACCAAATGGAGTATTTGCAGTAGGTCAGAAAGCCTCTGACATGGACTATCTCCTGTTGTGTGTTATGCATGTATCTCTCTCCTTTGTGTTGGCTGTGTTTTCATCAAGTAACAAACCTAGTAGAACGTCAAAATGTATTATGGAAACTCACAACTCATGTTAAGTTATTAGCATTGTGCCAAGCTGGGTTTGTTGTGTTTTGTTTTACTAGATGTGAAGCAGTTGGCTATCCCACACCGCAGACCAGCACAGCCCTCTCATATCAACTGGACGCAAGTCAAATGGTGTCTGTGTGAACAGGCAACAGACTGTCAGCCAACGTTTACTGAGGCACAGATATGTGGCCTCCATGATTTTTCTCTGTTAGTCTCTTTGCTCTTGTATTCCAGAAAGTATTATTGACTACTTTGAGGGATGAAATGGATTTTAATTCTGCTCATACTGTGTGGGAAAACACTGAGAACACACAGAAGCATGTAAAAGTCAGTTTTGTAAAACTATAAAAAGCTTTACAGTGATCCGTGGTTACAATATGTAGGAATTATCTAAATTATCAAGCAGCCATAACACTATAATTCTCAATATCTGGCAGTTAAACATGAATAAAAGGGATTATACTGGTGCCATTATTCAGCAAACCTAATTTAAATAGACGATTATAAAAAAGGATGAACAAAATGTCACAACAAAAATTTACAACTTGACAAAAATAATCTCACTGCAAGCTTCGCTCAGCAGCAATTTGAAGAAGAGTTACCATTCACAAAAATATTGATTTAAAGTTCTTCCTTGACCAGGCTGGGGCACAGGCTCAGAGAGGTGGGCACAATTGAAATACATGTAAAAAGTAAATTAAACCCCTAGTTCAATAAAATAACAAACCAGACGTTATCAGAAAACACAATCAGAAAAATGAATGCAAATAACAAGATAGAACATACAGCAGACGCTACATTACTTTCAGTAACTAGATGCTAATTTAGTTTTGCTGCTGTTTGGTGCTGGACAAGATAGCATATGCAGTGGGTTTGAGCTTTTTCTTAAAAACAAAAACAAAAACAAAAAAAAAAAAACCCAGCCTGCTCTGCCTGGAAAGAAGATTGACAAGAGTGGAATTGTGGGCCTGAAAATCAAAACAATAATTCAAAACAGAATAAACATGCTCTGTATAGCTGTGGGGGAGCTAAACTTGTGTTTTAACTCTCTGTGAGTATATCATGACATGCAACCTCTCTTACATTTCAGTCATTTCATGCTCTGTTACTAACAAACATATTTCTTGCCACAGCTTTAATGTCGTTGTCTTATGCACTGCATGTAAGTGCCAGAAAGGGACTTAAATAAACACCAAACAATAAATCTGTGCTCACTGTAAACCTACTGTATGCATGGCAGAAGATTTATGGCAAACAAACTCTAAGCTGAGTCTGCTGAACAACCCTACTCCTGTTCAGAGAAGGCACAGCATGGGAGCTGTCAGACGGGTATTTAATAACTGAAGTGTTATCCAAACCGCAACCCTAAAATTAGTCACCACATTCAGTTGCCATGGAGAGTATCAGAGAGAGCTATGCCAGTGTGTCAGTGAGATGCATAAATCCCACAGCCCTGCGATAAAAGCCACTAGATTAGAAACAAGAGAATGTGTTGGATGCATCGTTCTATCTCTAGCTCTGCTTTGTTCTCAGCTCACTTTGTTGTTATGTCCTTTCTCACTCCTCTCATTGCAATTTCTTTCTCCTTACTACCTGCCCAAATAGAAAAATGGTCTCTTCTCACTGCCATCCTGATATCAGACTGCAACTTGGGTTTTTCTGTGTCACAGTGTCCTCTAGCATAAGCTGTACTTCCACACACGGCTCCTTCTCTTATCCTCTGTATTACAGTGGCACTTCTTAATTGTCATTTTTATACCATATTCTCTTACACTTTTGGTGTTGTCCTTTTATCCTTTCTTTCTTTCTTTTTATCTTTCCCTTTTTTAGTCACTTTCAGGCTAAGGTTTGCATAGCGTGGCCCCTTGTGAAGGCACCATCCCAATGTAAACGAATGAGTCTGTCACACCGCAAACAATCTGCATTCATCATGTCTTATCTGCCTGGGCTTCCATGGCAGCAGTCATGATACCAGGGGCACAGCAAGTGTGTTTGGGCCCATGCCGCAGGGTCAAGGTCTACAGCTCAGGGAAATAGCGCGCGGGCTCGAGGCTTATTTGGCGAGTTGGTGTTGGATTTAAGCATCAGGCTGTGGAGCGGGGGGCGGGGGGACAAGCAGCTCGACTTATCCTTGATCCAGGATAAAGTTCTTTCTCTCTCTTTTTTTTATTTGTCCGAAGATGGTTTGCTGACCATGCATGCTCTTTTCCAGTAATGCCAAGCTTCAGATTCACACAGCTAGAGTGCACATTTTAACATCTGGCAGGATAATAGGATAACCAGAGTCTTAAACCTAAACATCAACAGGTTTAAGTGCCTTGCTTGAGGGCTTATCATAATTAATTGTAGAGAAGAGTGAGGGGAGGGCGCAGCGTAATCACTTTCCCCATCCTGAATTTCTCTTCCAGTTGCAGGATTCACACGGAAACATTTTTTATTCATGAACACCATCTTTAAAATCTTGCCACATTGATATCACAGATAAATTTAGGGAAAGGTTCTTATGAAAGGTTTAGACTCTGAGAAGCAATATGTGTGAGATAAGTGTTTACAGCAACCAACTCCAAGGTGAAATATTGCTCCAGCAAGGTATAATAAGTCAAACAACACTCGTGTGGATTTGCTAGTTATCAAAGTCATTACCTGAGAGAGAATCATGCAAGCCATTTCTGTAAACAAAAGCAGCTCTGTGGAGCTAGTATTGATGGATTTTATGATGAATTTATGTTTAAACTGTCAAAAGTCCTTGTCGATATCAGTGGGATAGCTGATGGAGTTTCAGCAGTCTACTGGATCCATTAAAGCACTGGGGCTTGATGTGAATTTGGATTTCACAGCTCATGACATGTTGTAATGGCACACAATAGCCCAGAGGTAACAACAGAAATACACAACAAACCTGGACATTTTTCTTATTCTTTATTCCATAATTCATCTAGACAATTTGTGGAGCTGTTCTGGCATTAAACTCTGGACTAAATTTGGTGTCTAACCAGCCTTGAAACGATAATGATGACAGGAAAAGTGAAAGCAGCATTTGGAAGTGAGATTGAACGATTTGGCTGGATTGAAGGTCAGAGTTGCAATGCTAATCAAGTAACAGAGTCAGTGACTCTACCTGCTGCACCACAGACCTCTGTGCTACCTATCATCCACCCACCCAGCGGACAGCTGCACCCTATATAGGTGACTGGACTACACCTCCTAGCCAGACACTCCATCACTGCAGACAGCGCTCACAGGACCATAGACAGAAGGTATGTTGGGGGTCACAGTCAAGTGCATGGCCCAAATGTTCCATCTGGGGCATGTTTGTTGGAGGAACAGAGAGGTCAGGGGTCATGTGGACAATATGAATGACTGACTGAATGCAAGATGGGACTCTACAGCGATAATAAATATAATCTGGTGGTGACAGCACAAGACACATGGAGCATTTTGTAAAGATAATTGTTGGTGTAATAAGTAGAAATTTTGTGACAAATGTGTAGAGCTGACCATGAAAAACTCATGTTAATGAAATTAATACCAATACTCAAAGCAGACAGCAGCTGAGGCTGCATGCCGTCTAATTGAAATCCCAGCATCACTGACACAAAATGGTGGCGTTGAGGAGCAGAAAAAATGTAAATATCCCATAAATCAATTTTCATTTTACCCTCTTCATGCAATGCCACACCATGAGACTGTGGTTCCCAGCTTGCAAGGACATGCACAACTTAATGAGTACTTCATAAACAAATTGAGTTCAGCTGTATTTTAATTCAATTTGGTCTTTGACTGAGTTGTCACATTGTGTTTTTACCTAGCTGTATGTGCATATCTACTTTATGAGTGTAGTGCTTTTTGTACTTTGGCTCATTCCTGTCCCTGTTGAATGTGAATGGATTCACTGATTGATGCAATATGAATAATTAATACAAAAGATAGCGATGGCCACTAGTTAGTCACTGTGCTGCACTGGGGTATTTTGTACCTGCTCTTCACATTAGCATATATAATTAGAAAAAGGTATTATGGATAATACCTAAGAGCAATTTTCATTTCACCCTAAACAAGCTCTGACCTGAAGCTCATGCGGTGCAGCTGTGGCTGTCGACTGTGAAATACACTATTCCTGACTGACTGAGACACTGCTCCACTAATGCATATTTAATTGTATGAGTCATTATGATGCTGGAATATTTCAGTTATATACATGCATTATACTTTCCTTGGAGGAACAGCTCTGTGTTCATTCTGATTTAGTATAATTACTGTAAAACAAATTTTAATTGTCATATCAAATCCTAAAATAAATTGGCATATATTTTATGCCCTCTGCAGTGATGTGGCTTTTCATTTGGATGTGAAACATAGCAATCAGACTACACTGACTAAATTAAGAAAATGGAGTCTATCTGGATAACTTTGTCTGAGAAAAGCATGAAGACAGTAAGCACTCCATTAACCCAGTGGAAATCTCATCACTGAGGGGTGAAGCTATTGTCTAAAGTGAGTGGGTCAGAATATGAAAATGGGACCTGTCTGATATTGTAAGAACATCAAACAGCAGTTTCAAATGAATCTTAATTGGACATGTTGTTTCTTCATCCAGATTTTGTCAGGAACCTAAACATCTGCCTTATTTGTTACACTTCGCTGCCTGTTTCAGTTTTAAAATGACACTGGCACAAGGGTCTGTGTTGTTCACAATGACATCTTTCTTGTTAGAAGATGAAATATACATCCCTATCGCTCTCTCTCGCCCCTTCTGTCGCCCTGTCCCCATTGATGGCTTCTGTTGTCCGAGTAGATCCAGCAAGTTCCGCTGGGTAGAGATGAGCTTCGCCTATTCGAAAATCAGGAGACACAGCCGTCTCATAATTAGATTTGCTTTCTGTGTGGTGCCAGTCCCTTCAATCTAATCTATTTATGCATTCTCTCTTTCAGGCCTCATTGAGATTCTATCACCTTGTATTTGTACCCCGCCTGTCAAAACGGCCTTCTTTGCTTCACAATTTTGGGCTCATTTCACTGGCGGAGATGGGCGATGATTGCCCGCTGCTCTCATCGCAAATGCAATGTGTTGGAACTTAAGAGGCTTCTCTTTTCTCTTTAAAATGCTGGAGTGTGTGTGTCTGTGTGTGTGTGTGTGTGTGTGCGTGTGCATGTTTGTTTAGCAGGATGAGACATATGCTAGGCTGTGGGATTTATTTGTATCTTTTGTGTACAAGTGCTCCCATCCTTCTGTCTCCATAGCATTGATGTGGGCATCAATAAATAGTCTGTACATGAGTGTGTGTGGCAGAGGTGTAGAGCTGTGGCGAGGGAAGTGGTGAAGTGTTAAGTTTAACTTGATTGATCTCTGGGTGGGAGCAAATGATAGGCCATGGAGGAAAATGCTATAAACTGAACATAAAGACATGTGCCAAAGTGCAAATATAGATCTCTTCTTGGCTTAAATTGATTCTCAAATCACACATTCTTTGGTTCTCAGAATAGTAATGTGCACAGCTTTCTACCATAATTTCTGACTTAGCTTTCCAAACATAGACTCTAGGATGTAACAGTTTATTTTTCATGCTATTCTATTATCTGCAATTAAGTGGGACTATGTAATGTGACATAACAAATAAAGTATATGGTAAATGTTAAAGCACAGAGTCAACCAACTGAATCAGCAATGCCTGTAAAGTGTTTGTCTGAAGTTTGCTAACGTTAGCCACCATGAGTCACTGTTCATTCCAGACCAAGCAAGACTGTAGCAGTGTATTTGAATGAATGAATGTTTCATGTGTAAAAGAAAGAAGGTCGTATTTATTTCTAAATGTAAGCTGACTATCAAGAATGACATCATATTCAGTGGTGGAAGACATACTCAGATCCCTTAAGTAAAAGTAACAATACCACAGTCTACAAATTCTCTGTTACAAGTAAAAGTTCTGCATGAAAAATATTACTTAAGTAAAATTACAAAAGTACTGGCATCAAAATTTATCAAAAGTAAAAGTTCTCATTATGCCAAACAGTATATTTCACATTAAAGTATATTATATTATTGGAGTATGCAGTGATTAATGATACATTGTGTATATTTTAGCTGGTAAAGGTGAAGCCAACTTTAACTACCTTATATATATTTATCATTTGAAGTACTGCTGGGTATTTAGTGAATTTCCCCACCAGGGATCAATAAAGTTATATGATTATATTGCATTTTGTATAGTTCATCTGATTCTAAAAAGTAAATAAAGTTATCAAATAAATGTATTGCAGTAAAAAGTACAATACTAGCCTCTAAAATGTAGTGAAGTCCAAGGACAAAGTAGCAGAAAACAAAAATAGTAAAGCAAAGTACAGATACCTCAAAACTATACTTCAGTACAGCACTTGAGTAAATGTACTTAGTTACATTCTATCGCTGATCATAGTAATGTCCTTCATTGAAATTCTGCTTATGATCTGGTAAACCTATCCTCTTTGATCTTTTCAGTAGCATCAACATTCACAAACTGCAACTGTGAAGTTTTACTGCTGTGTAAAGGCTGATCTTGAAAAGTTGTGTTTTGCACCAATCTCAGCCACTGTAGAACTTATATTTCTCAAAATAAGCTGACTTTTTAGAGATACAAAGCTTTAGGGTATGCAAATACAGTAACTGATTTACCAGACCATGCACTGTTATGTACTAGAATTATCAGATTTACAGTAGTACAGTTGGCGTGTGTTGATCTGCATGAATCTGTGTGTGTCCCTGTGTGTCCTGTGCTTAACTAGCTATGCACATTATTTGTTCACATGAAAGGGAGACCGCCTAAGAGTAAATAGGACACAGGTGACTTGAGGAGGTTGTGGCTGTCTCAAGTGTTTCATTCCACGTCTGTCAGCAATGAGACCTGTCGCAGTTTGTTGCCAATCTTATCAGTGTGAATGGCAATGTCCCCAGAAGGACATGGCAAAGCTTCAATACATCCGAACAATAAATTACCCAGATAACAACAGTGGATGCTATTCCCGACAAGTGGTCGGCTTTTTTATCATTGTCCAGCTGACACCATCTCTGGTGCCAAGCTGACATTAGTCTCCACTCCAACCAATTCAGTTTCTGTGGTAAAGCCATCTGCATTGAAGGACATAAAAAGGAAACTAACTGAAAGTTATGGAACAACCGCAGAGACCAACACAGCATCTTGCAGGTGTTAGTTTACATAGAGTTAAAAAAAAAAAAGCCTTTTTACTTACATTCTGTATGTTCTACCAAATATCAGTATATGTTTGCTGATAATTAAGTTACTCACTTAGAAATAGGTGCAGCACATATCCATTGCTGTAAATCCATTAATTATCCTTTTAAATTTTTTTTATGCAGATTGAACAGATTGTTAATTAGTGAGCTATGGAGGTTCTGGTTAGGTGGGTTTATTTACCTCTGGGCAGGGCCATCGTAGCTGTTTTCCTCTGCTTGCCCTCAGTCGTTATGCTAAACTAGGCTAATCGCTTCTTGGTTTTAGTGTAAAACTAAACACACACCCATAAAAGTAGTGTCAGTTTTCTCCTCTAACTTTTGGTAAGAAAACAAATAAGCAAATACTCCTTAAAATTCCTTTAACTCTGACATTCAGAGACTCTAAATGGAAAATTAATAACTGACACTTAACCTAAATAACTAGTAGGCCTACCAATCTGCATTTAAACTAGTTACATAACATCAGAAGAGTTAATAAGTGGATAACAGCACAAGACTGTGACTAAACTGTAAAACTCCTGTGTCTAAATGTGGAAAAAGTCTGAAATTGAAGTCAGGTGTTACTGTAAATGTCCCCTCAACCATCCCTATGGCAGCTATGCTAATTATCTGCGCTGAGTAAAAGCCAGTCAGTATGTCAGCCTGTTCCTGTGATGCTTGTTTCCTGTGTGCATCCAGATCTCTTGAGCATGTAATTCTGCTACACTTCCTGAGAGCTCCAACCAGCAGTGCCGTTCAGCTGGTGACACCATTACAGTGAGTGATGGTCTGCCTGACAGGGGCTTCTGTCGCCACTCGCAGGAGGAGTCAACCAACTGAACAAGTCTGTCTCAGAGGCTGAGGAGCTCTGCCTGTTGCCAGAGGGATAAACACTGTTGCTGGTTGGTTTTAATTTTACTCTGTCTAGTTGAGCATTTGTCAGCTGAACCGTTTGATTGTGGTCTCCAAAGCGTTTCAGTCCACTGTTTGACAAGTATTCACTTCCTGTTATCTAATAGTGAAGATTTCTGTGGTGATTTTCTGCTTTTTGGCGCTTATTGTGGCCTTGATTTCATTTACCATTTAGTTTTTATAAATGATAAATCTATAATCTCATTTGACTGTTTATTTCAATTTTTATAGACATTTAATGTACGAGTATTTGTGTGGCTCGTGAGTTTACATGTCTTACCAGTGTGACAGCCCTCACGGGAGCACCTTGAGCTTACACATCACAATACTTGCAAATAAGATTAGAGCAATTTAATTAGGCAGAAAGCTGCAGTAATAAAGCCATTAAATTAGTCACTGGTGCAGGGCAACAGTGGCAAGGAATCCCACTAATTAACCTGTGTCTCTTAGACTGTTACAGCCCAGCTTGTCATAATGGCAAAGGCTTGATGCTGCAATGACCTAAATGTCTCGACCTTGTCCAAAACACTTAAATTCTCATCTAGCTGCAAAACTGGCAAAGTTCATTAGTATACATCCTCGTGTTTTTTCCAGTCACTGGACATTTGATAGGTGTAATATGTAAAAGGTTAAAGCGTGAGGAGTTCAGCTTAGTTCGGGTGATCATTACTTTGTGCACGGACGCAAATAATCACATTTACAGAAATAACTTGCTTTGATTTTGTCACTGATTTTGTGAAGTTGCCTGTGTGCTGGATCTGTTTCTAATACTTGACCCACAACCTCAGAGGTCATAAAGACGAGAGTACAAAAATAAACTTCAATCCAATTCAAGTGAAAGCTGAGCTTGATTCTAGAAACATCTCCTGGCTCATCACTTCATGAACTTTCATCTACATCCCATCAAAATAAAAAAAAAAAAAAAAAAAAAAAAAAAAAAAAAAAAAAAAAAAAAAAAAAAAAAAAAAAAAAAAAAAAAAAAAAAAAAAAAAAAAAAAAACACACTCCAAAGTCATTAGATATTTTTTCCTCCTCACATTACTTTGTTTTGTAGAACATGAAATGATATTAATTACTCTGCCTGGACATGTTTTCCTTTCACAGCAACTAGAGGGCATGCTAGCATAAACAAAACAAACAAACAAACATCTTACAATACGTCTCAGGGGATGAAGGTTAAACTTAGCCATTTTCAGGGGTGTTGAAGGGCTCTATTTTAACATATCAACTTAATATGATCTGACTGAAGGATGTTCCGAATGCTTGCAGTGTGACAGCACTTTTGTGCATTATTTCAAAGCAAGAGCACAGGATGATATTCTTCTCTATTTTTGAATGATCAGAGGTGCACGCTTCAAATTGTTTGACAACTCATCCCAAAGTCTTATCTCTGAGGCTTAGATTCACAGAAGTGCACTTACACACAAAGCCCCAGTGAGAATCAGCAAGACATAAAACATGACATCTTAAAGATTTAACATGAAGTTCTGAGCTGCACTCAGTGTTTCTGCTGGTTTTTGGCATGGGATTCGTTTTGGGTGGGTAGTGCTTCTGGCATGTGACGACTGACTGCTGCACCCATGGGACTGTGCCTAGCCCCTGGCACTGTCATTCTCCATTGATCAGAAGGGAGAGGCTAACAAGGTCTTCAGGCCACATGCTGCTCTCTGCCTGCTGTTAGAAACCTGCGCCTGCTGCTCAATCTGGGCTGGGCTTTAATTTCAACAGCAACAGGCCATCCTTTCCAGGACTGATTTTCTTAAAGGGACATTGTGGCTTGTGAAAAACTGGATCTCAATGATAAAATAGATGATAAACTTTTGGCTTGTTTAAAACTTCACTATCTGCTCATATGCCATTGTCCCCAAGTGGTCAAAACATTACTTTAAGATTTCAAACACGTGCACTGAGGTTTTGTATTGGCTGGAACAAATTCTGACCGTCTTTGTCTCTGATGTTCCTCCTGACTAATTTCTTCCATCTGTGTTACAGAAACATAGCTACATAGGTATGGATATGCTTTTCCTCAAATGTATAGCTACACGTTTTACAGATTTTAAATTTGACAAACTATATAACAAAACCTATGCTGTAAGTATCTGTGCTGAGATAGCCATCAGACCCGCGACTATCCAGCTTTAGTTCTAATTTACCCTCTTTTTCTGTCTTGGTCATAGTGTATCAATGTCTGCTGAGTACTAGCCTGGTAGGTGTCTCTGATCTGCAGGTCAGCTGTAACCAGAGATCAAACTAAACATGGTGAAAGGGCTTTTAGCCATTATTCCGGTCACAGCTGGAAACAGCTCCCATTATAACTGAGATTTGCCCTAAGTGCAGCCATTTTTAAAACCAAGATAAAAAAGGTTTTATTCCCCACTGCTCTTTTGTTAAATGTGTTGATACTTTTAATGCATTTTGATCATTTTTTTAAATAATTTTTTCTTGCTTCTATTGTTTCAATTGGCATTTTAATGTTTTTATGTATGTATTCATTATGTAAAACGTTTTGAATCATCTTTTTGTATGAAAATGGAAAATGTGCTATACAAATCAGTTTGCCTTGCCTTTGTCCTTGTGCATTCATACTAAAATAAAATGACCATTAGCAGGGAACACTGTCATCATGGATTTAAGAAAAATTATGTACCGAGCAGCTCATTAGATTGCCTCCACACCATCAAATCCAATGCGGTGATCCTGGCCCTCTTACTTGCAACCTGCATAACAATTAACCCTCCCTCTGACCTACTGTGGTGACCCGCTGCTCGCCCTCTCTCTACCTGCCTCCTCATTAGTGGCTGGCTCCCAATGAGGAAAATCCATTAGTAATCCCGCCATCTTGTACAGCATGAATCTAGATTTTTCCACATTCTTGCATTCACTCAGCCACTCTCTGCTTTCTTTCTAATTTGCATGCACATAAACATTAGTAGAAAGCATAATTTTTGCTGTCATTAGACATCCAGTCTCTCTTTGCCGCCCCATACTCCTCATTCCCTGTCTTCTTCCACATGTCTGTAAAACACCATGAGAGCACACATACACGCTTCCTCGTATGCACTCCTCCTCTGATACATGGCGCAACCAAGCTGGGTGAAAGCATGGTCACTCTCTACGGCTTGGATCTAAATTGTCCAGTCTTGAACTTGGAGCTTCAGGGGAGGTTTGTGGTAACAGGAAGGAGGAGGTGAAGCCCCAACAACATACAGGGCCAATAACTCATTAGGTTTACAGGGGAACTTTGCTACTCATAGGATAAGGAGGAGGATTATGTAACCAGGTAAATTGAGGTCACGCTAAATACTGACGTCAGACAGTAGAAGCCATTTTGTTCTGAAAATGTCTTTTTCAATACTGTGTACACATTTCTTGTGTCTTCTGGTTAGGTCTTAATAAAGAGAGTGAAAGCTAGAATAGCAAAACTAATGGTAGCCTAAGACTTCTGCACAGTACTGCATGTTTCTCTCGAATGTTTGTAATCCACCTCCAAAATGAGCAGAACAACTGCAAAATCAGTGTGAATAGATGGCTGAGAGGTACGACTTAGTGAAGCCCTAGAATAAATTATACGTTTTTGGTATGAAAAACTGAACAAGTCCTCAGGAAATCTTCTAAATATAGAGCTAATATGAGAAGTTGCAACCTGAAGCAATATACATCTTATATTGGGTTAGGACACCCATTACAAAGAAATAGTGTTCAGTGGCGCAGATGAATTAAACCAGATGTGCTAATCATACAATTAATCTGTTTGTTACCTGTATCGCCCTCAAGCTACATATTACAAACCAGGCTAAATTACACCATTTAGGTTTCTGTGATAGAGATGCTCTTCATCTTCATCGCCCAATTATATTATTGTGCTGCAATTGTTCCTAATTGAATATGTCAGGAAAATGCATCTAGCACAAAATGGAAAATTAGGCATAGTTAATTGTGGTGTGCAACAAATAGCTTGCATGACATGTATGTGCGAGTACAGTGTGGATGAAAATGTGTGTGTATGTGCAGTATATGTGTGCGATCATAGCATGTACAGTGTGTGGGCATGGTGATGAGTTCCCAAATGCAGTAGGAGTAAGTAGTGCAATGTAAATCCATACATCAACACCAGAACTGATGGCGGTGCTGTTAAAGCAGCATTCTCATTTTGCACAATAAGCACATTAATTAAATTTGTGCATACTTTACATTTCTGCTGACTATTTTTTAAAGCATGCAACTAATTTATACAGGCTTCTATATACACTGACCAGCCACTTTACTAGGTACACCTGTACAAACTGTATGCACTTCGATGCAACACTTCCGCCTTAACATCTGTGTTTACAAAGTTCAGAATGTTTCCCTTTTTGGTGAAACTGTCATAAATACATAAACTCAGTTATATGTTTATTAATGAGGTCATAGTTAAAGGTGATGTTGTATTGGACGGCATTATATTCAGAGGTGTGTCTATATTTTTGTCCTCCCCAACTACATACCTGAAAGGGTCAGAATAATAGGAACACCTCTGAATATAGTAGTCCAGTACAGTACCACCTAATAAAGTGGCCAGTGAGTGTATGTCAGTTCACTGTGGAACTGAACATTTTGTCATTTTTATTTCTTTGTTAAAAAAAAAAAAGTTCTGATTGTGTAGTAAGGTTGCTTTGAATGGAGGCTTCTCTCGCTGTTGCTTTTAAGGATCAGTTAATGAGCCTTGAAAGTATGTTCACATCTCACTGCCTTCAAAAAAGACCAGTAAGCATTATTGATCTGCTACTTTTACAGTATTTGGTTACGTTTAGACTACATCTAACTCTAAAGTAAATGAAATCTATTTACAGACGTAATGATTTAAAGAAACCAACACTCACTTTACAGGAGATGAGAAGCTAACCTATCATGAGTACAGACCTCTGAATCGACATTCATGTTTCAATTTTGTTCAGTGATTCACACCACTATTTCCATCTGTTATATCAGTGCAATCAATTTTCTAGCTGGGATTAAGAACAAAGATGTCTTCCTTTCAATATAGCTACTGTAGCAAGCTGTCTTGTTTAATTTGACAGTTTTGTTAATTTCTCAAAATGCACAGTTTACTATCAGAGTATTTCTCCACAGTTAGGATTTACTCATCAGTTTATTGACTGGGGCAGTATTATTAAGATAACAGCAGGTTTAGTAGCTCTACAATAATCAAACTTACATAAAACTGTCAGCGATGCAACACCTGCTCCCTGGTCACTCCTATCTGATGCTCCTGCCTCATCACTACATTCCTTATCATCACAGGCAGCAGGCTGCTTAAATAGCTCTATAATAGTCACACACTTTGCAGCATCAGGCAGCAAAACCTTTATTTCTTCGGTCACTCTTTTTCTGCACTACCGACTGCAGGTTTTCTCTTTCTCCCAGTGCTGCTACCACATGCAACAAACTGCTAGAGTGCTGCTGCTTTGCAGTTGTGATGGAAACAGTCCTCACTGCTATTACCCTGCAATTTGCACCACCAATGTAAATCGAGCTAAGATGGCTTGTTGAATATCTGTATATAATGTCTAAGGAGGTAGTGGGAAAAAACAAGCAAACAAACAAACAAAAAAAAAAAAAAAAAAAACAGGCCAGCCATCATTAGTTGACACAGACAAGCCCACCAGGGAAATCCTTCTCAATGGCCAGGCTCAGAATACCTCGACAGTATGTTTAACAGTCTACATACAAAGCTTTTGGAATTGTAGATTGAGATTGTTGACTGTATACAAGGAAGAGATCATGATACCTCCCAGAAGTGAAGCCACAGTGAATCAATTGCTCCCTGGTGGCTGGTGGCGGTACAAGTCATAAATCCCCCCCTCCATGTCGGCGAACGGGACATGAGCCAAAATAAAAACTCAAAGTAGAAATTGAATACATTTTTTTAGAGGTGATTTCTGTCATTTTTGGTAGATATTACCATGCTAATGTGTGTACAAGTGTACATTTTTCTGGTAAATTTGTTTTTAATAAGTTATATGATGATGTAAAAGGGGTGTATTTTGGTTGATTTGACAGCTTTGATTGGCGTTCTGATGCGTCACTCCACTTCTGGTCGCTACTGCACAGAATCTGGTTGCAACAAAGCAAGAAGGCAGTCGCCGTAGTCATGATATTTGGATTTTACTTTAGCATAGTGGAGGGAAGTGGTGCCACAATGTCCACTGTATATACAGTGAATGACTGAGATGCATATAGTTAAAAAATAATAATTAATGTTAAAGCTAGGCAGTCAGTTAAATGTAATTTTACTTCATTTTAAGTTCAAGATTTACACATCTTATATATAATTACTGTAAATACAACAGGTATGACGTCATAATTATGCAAATTACACTACTTTCTGTTGAAAATATCTGACAACTACATTCATGACAAATATCAAGTGTGGACAACACTGACAGAGCTAAACTAGTTGTTTTAAGTTGACTTACAGAAATAACTTAATCAAAGTTTTAAAAAAAAGTGAGCTGCTGCTGAACAATATACGCCTTGACTTAACCTTGTCATTCTCCACATTGCACCCACTGCAGCTGGCTCCTCTCCCATTTTACACTCCCAGGGGTTAAAAGCACATGGCTTTTATCCAATCTAGCCCTTGATCATGCAGATAATGACTTTAGGGAGGTAGCTAGGCCGAGGGACATGTGGAGGCTCTGTGCACTTGTCAGCCAGCAGATGGGATAAAAAGACCACTGGCCCTGCCAGGATGACAAGCTGAAGGTGTTCATATCCAACAGTCAGCCTCTTGTGATTTAAAGTGTACCCAGCTCCAATTCAAAGACTATGGGCTCTATTGTGAGGTTGCAAGGTGTCTGATCAAGATGTATTGGCACAAGTGGTGTTTGGGTGTGTCCATGTTCATTTTGGTAATTGGATGATGAGGAAAAACAGTTCAAGCATTCGTGCATGTAGCAAAAGGGCTGTGCTTGATCTCCTCATTAAAGCAGGGGTGTGTTTTGGGCATAACATGCAATTATCCAATCAGCGTGTAACCTCATATCCCCTTTAAGAGACATGCGAGTTTGAACATTTGGCAGATTGCTAGTATACTGGCGGACTTGCCAGGTCGGATGTCAGTAGGAATTTCCACTGAGGAAACGGATCTGCTTGTGCATGAGGTGAAGGTGCACGATCACTAATCAAAATGGTATTTATTATAAATGCATATGCATTGATGTGAACAACACCCAATGAACACAATGTCATCTCTGTATTTTTTAGGTTTTGCATGTCCTGCGCAACATGTCCCAAGGTACAACAAGCACACTGCACATGCATGTCATGAAAAAGGCAATTGCGCAGGTAAAATATTAGGAAACACAGACGGGCTACCTGCACCACATGCCATGCATTTGCTGAAAGATAGGGCCCTATATGAGGAAGGTAAGGTTGTGTTTACACATGTAGTTATGCTGTCAAGTAAATGCCTCTGTGAAGCTTTAAAAATACAATACATTCACGTTCAGGCTTATTGTCATTTATGCATGACATACAGGGAAACCTCATGGATGATGGTGCAACAACAAGCACAGTTACTGTAACCTAAACCTAGAAGCTGTAAACTAAAAATTAACATCACACTCTTAAGGGTAAGAGTGAGCACTCTTTACACTAAGCAGCAACAACTTGGATGTAAAATATGCCCTGTGTATTTTCCCTTCTTGTATCAAAGTTGACATGCTGGTGGAATTTCAGCAAAACAGTCTTGAAATTTACATGATTGAAGTCGCCAGTGATCATGAAAAAAAAAGATTTGTGTGGGGTGTTTTTTTTTTTTTTTTTTTTTTTGATTGCTGATGTTGCTCTACAGCTCTCACAGTGCCTCTGATGCATTAGTGCTCAGTGGCAGACAAACTGCTACTTTAACAACAGCGAAAACACAGTCCACCACCACATGTGTAACTGAACGGTGACGATTCCCTAGAAGAGACTTAGCCTGTTCATCTTACTGGCTGTTTGTGTTTCGGTGAACACAAAGATGCAGCAGTTGTTCATTTGTCCATAAGATCCTGACATCTGCCACACAAAAGGTGATATTTTCTTTTACAGTTGGATACAAGTAATATTGATAAAAAGCACTGAAATATTTGGTCCTTGAGAGGCCGTGGTGTCTGCACGCGCTGCCATGACAACCACTCTCTACATGTGGAGGCTGCTGGGAGGATGGGGAGATTTTTGCTGAACTCTAATTGTGTCATGTGTTATATTCACAAGTTCAGCCAGGGGCAAGGTCAACTCTGTCTTTTGTCATAAAAAAAAAAACTGATATATTCATGCATACTGTGAAATACAGTAGTGCTGGGGCTGTCGCTGAATCTGCAAACTGTACTTGTGTACAGTACATTTAGCACGTGAATAGTAATGGAGGTCATCTCCTGTAAAGTCACAACCAGGCTAAAGAGTTCTGACACATCCTTGTGTTAACTCGAAGACATCAGAACAAATTTATTCATTCTCTCCCTCTGTCTCCTTTTGTTTCATGCCCTTGTTTTCGAGTGGTCTCCTTCTTGCTTGCACTGGAAATTTGGCAGGATGCTCTTCTCGAGAGACATACAATTTCATTCTTCCCAAACTTGAGTCCCCAGTCAACATCTCTCCCTCCAAATTATAGCTAAGAAATGTCAGACCTCACTCTTGTTATCAGCTGTAATCATGAAGGGAGACAAAATTCTCGAATAGCTTCAGTTTCTAGTAAGAATGCCCTTTTTATTTACTGTGAGTCTGAAATTAAGTTGAAAACCACTTGAATGATACTTCAACAGAAATATTTTACTGCTGCTCCTATCTCTATCTTTGCCTGCTCTAAAGTTTAAAGAATAAGGCTGGGGATATACTATGTTTTCTTTATTGTAAACAAGTCCCATAAAGAGACCAAAACTAACATGAATTGTTCGTGTAACCAAAGTCTGATACAGCTTGTAGCGCTGTGCCATGGGCCTCTATTGTTGTCCAAAAACACACATTGCACTTACAGTGAACATAGATGACAAATTAAAGGAAACACTACAGTAACATGAAGTGAACAACATACACCTTTTAGGAAAGTGTCTCCAGAACATCTTCAGTGCTCCTCTGTTGGAGGGAAGAAACATCATTCTTCCAAAACAAAATATCTAACTATGTCCAATACTTAAGTCATTCACTAGCCTATACAGCTGCAGCCATCAGTCCATTAATTGATAGGAAATTAACTGGCAACTATTTAGAAGTGAAACTCACCAACATTTTAGGTTAATGTGAGGAATCAAGGCTTTTCTATGTCATACAGTACATGATTTGCAGGTTGGACAAAAGGCATTTGAAGACACCACATTTGACTTTGGAAAGTCAAAATGAGCATTTTCCCAATTTTTGAGATTCTGTAAATTAAGAAATTAATAATCAAGAAAAGAATGGGCAGATTAACTTTTTGGAGTAAATTACAAATCCTTTTTCAAAAAGGGAGACTGTACTGTATAATGTGATCCATTTCCATCTACAGCAGGAGCCAATGGGCTTGGGGCCATGTGCCACAGACAGCATAAGTCAGAAAGCACTGAGAGCAAATTAACACATTTGGTTTTGATCTTTTTATGGGATTTGTTGACAGTAAGAAAAATACAGAATAACCTTAGAAGATGCAGGTCAAGAGATGGTGTGAGTTACCATCATTATCACTGTCATCATATTAAAGTTCTAATGTGCATATGAATGCATGGTTGGCATAGATATGCCACATCCCATATGTGACTGGAGCACTCAGTGGCTTGCTGCCAGGGACAAGCCCAGTCTGCGTGCACAAGACCACAGCTGTAGCATGTTGGCATGTACTCTGTTCTGCTCTGGGTGACCCTCCCCTGTGCTGGCCAAGGTAAGTGCTGCAGCTGTTGTG
>NW_018127942.1:1224607-1227425 GCF_001952655.1 Monopterus albus | reverse complement strand
TGCTCTATGTCTCTAGGGATGTAAATCTTCATCTGTGAATGTAGAGAAAAACAAACCGCCATCAGAATGCGACATATGGCCAGATTCTAATGGGACACATCTCTTAGGCTCTAACTGATACAGTAACACAAAGGCCCCATTGGCTTGAAATGCTTTGTACCACTGTTTGAGCTTTGGACACAGTTATTTCCCAGACATAACAGCTTTTTTTGGTATAATCTTCAGTTTGGCATGATTATTATATGGCTTGAGTCTTTGCCAACTTTAAACCCCAAGGCCAATCAGAAGATACATTTGGCATTATATAGAATTACAAAACTCCTTTATATACACATGTACAGTAGGTTGGTGAGAAACAGATTCTTATTTACAAGCATACTGTAACTTCGGAGGAGTGGAGGGGAGAAGGTAAAAAAAAATTACAATCAGGCAAACAAAAACACTACACTGAGGGACAATACAGTGATAAACAACAACATAAATATCATAATAAGTGCAGGATGGCAACAAAACATGGCAGCAAACTAAAATGAATGCAGAAGGAACCATAAAAAGGGATTAGGCAATAAATGAAGAGACGCAACACATACACAAATACAGAACAGTAGGACAGTAAAATCATGAGAAAACCAAAATAGGTAAGCTGGGAAAATACACTGCCACAAGTATGAGACCATTATTAAGATTTTGTATTGCAGTACTCTCAATAAAACGTGCAAATGAAGTCACAGTGTGATATTTAAATCTGCATTCAATATTCAGGACACCAAATAAACCTTTTCCTTGGTCTAAAAACACCACTGCTGGAGAACACTCACATCTGAGACACAACTAAATGTTTGGACACTGATGTCACCCACACCTTGTGCACCTGACCTGACCTGCACCTACAAAAAGGTAAATAAAATTTCTAATTTTACTGGATTTTATAAGCAAGGGAAAACTGTGTTATGACAGTGTGCTAGAGGTGATGTGCTGTGTCCTAAGCAGTTTCCACCTGAGAGAACTGGACACAAAATGTCTTAGAGAGTTGTTACTGTGAAATAATCCATGATTTGTCTAAAAGTATGTGGGCAAATGGAAAACCAAAATGCAGACACCCAAACATTGCAGCCATATGGTGATTAACCATTACTCCACAATCATTAACAGTCTGTTCCAACAGCTCTCTCTCTTCTGGGAACTTGTTTTTTCCACAAGAACCTGGAATCTGGCTGCAGAGATTTAGCTCCATTTAACCAGAAGAACATTACTGAGGTTACTGATGTTGGACGATAAGGCCTGGCTCACAGTTGATGTTCCAATTTATTCGAAAAGTACTGGGTGGGGTTGAGGTCAGGGCTCTGTGTAGCAGGAGCCAAATACCAAGTGAAACTATACACTGGTGTTTTTAGAGATATAATTCTGTGGTAGGAGCCAATCGGTTGGACTAAAACATGATTGGTTTTGGTCTTTTTATGGGATTTGTTGGCAATACAAAAAGTATAGAACAATGCATTATCTCTTAATGGAGAGGTGTCAAGGTTTTCCACACCAGACTCCATAAAGATAACCAGTTGTTATGGCCCCCACTGGGAAAATGTGTTAAAAAAAAGAAAGGGCCTTATTTGCCTTAACTACTGTCACAAACATGGACACATACTGTTGTGCAAAATATCATACTACACTGTAACATTGAAATTACCCTTGAGTAAGAGACTATACCCAAATCTTAAACAACACAACTCTGGAGGTTTTTTTTACAAGACGTGTTCCAATGTAAATGATCCAATAGGTGGTCAGTGGTGGAAAGTGGGTAATTAAATTTACTCAAATACTATACTTAAGTGCAAAGAATCTGAGTACTTCTTCCACCACTGTAGGCTGTTTTCTCTGTCTTGTATATGACCCATAGGAGTGTACACAGAAACAACATGATTAAGGGTAGGGAGAGCCCCCGGGTAAGGTTCAAATACTCTCAAATGAAAAGTACAGAGTTGCACAACATCAAACATCGGACTCAATCTCTGGTTGTCTGCATGAAATTCAGGTGTGTTTAGACCCATTCATCTACCCCAGCCACCACAGTCCTACAGTTTTACAGTTCAACGTCAACACTAAATGTTAGCTTCCTGATCCACACTCCAGTCCAGCTGGTGGCGGTAATGCACCATTTCGTTGTTTTTCAACTGCCATAAAATGCCAAGAGGAAGAACAGGAAGAAGGACACCGTGCTACAATACAAAAAGTGTTGCCGTGTCATAATTTTACAGCTCTTATTGTGACACTATAATATTTTATGCTGTTGATCAGCCTAACTATTTAACATTTTAATGTGAGACTGGGCTGCTTAGGTACAAGAAGATTTGCTTAGATTTAGTTAAAAATCATGGTTAACAGGACTTTCAACATCATGGTTACAATATGAGGTTAAGGAATGTTAATGGCTAAAAGAAATAACATGATCTGTTAGTTTCACATGCAAAACCAGCAGTGGTCTCCTGTGTAAAAGTCCCATGTTTTCTCTACCCATCCATCCACCCTAACCTCCTCCTAATGTGGAGTTGTTGCTCTCAATACTATGGCACCACCTCCTGTCATAATTACTACAGCCACTAGGGGTCACCTAACAGTTAAACATAGTTATGGGTTGTAAGGTCATTGTTTTACAGGAGGAGAGTATCCTCTGTAAAAGTTTTGGAGGTTGGGAATCCAGTGTTTGTGACACTGAATGCAATCTGGAGTTTTGCAGAATTGCCCAATACTGTCGTTCAAGTCTGGTGACAAGGTTGTTTGAGCAATCAGTGTGCAAAACACATACACGTCTTTCCATTCCTGC
>NW_018127942.1:1174842-1224569 GCF_001952655.1 Monopterus albus | reverse complement strand
TGTACAACAGTAAAAACTGAGGAGATAAAGATGTATCAAATCAACTATTTAAAGGGAGCATTCCACAGTGCCTCAAATCTTGGGAAGCAGAAACAGGGCTGTTTTGGCTATACAGCGTATTAAAATTCTACTCAGTATGAAATTAGAATACTGAATAGCTACCATAGGCATCAAAGCACATCTCATACAAGGCGAAGAAACTTTGTTTGTATAGCTGCTTTTTCTTTCCCCATAAAGTCAACTGATGCTACACTCTGAATCCCCCAGAATTATTTGCTGCTAGATACAGTTGAAATAAATGCTTTCGAATGTCTTTCGAAATTCCTGCAGGAAAATTCCAAGCAATGAAGCCAGCCAAAGAGAATTACTTATGTAACACTGAGGTGTGAGAAAGGACTGGATCCAACAAAAGAGGAAACAGTGTATAGTTTTTACCATGGAAACAAGCGGATATTTTCTCTCCCTCTTATTTTTTTTTTAAGTTTTGAGCTGACATAACTGTTTTCAAAGTAATGCCGGTTCAATACTGTGGTATGTAGCCTACATACTGAATTTCACCTGGTATGAAACATTTAGAACATGAATATCAAAGCACGTGCAAAGCATCAAAGCTCCTGGTTTTGCTTTCTAATACCCTTCCAGTTTTCTTTCTACCTTTTCCTCAGTGATGGAACATATGAACGTGTGTACTGTACAGGAACCTTGCTTGTCTACAGAAAACACAGAATAATCAATGTTGAAACAGTGATGTCAGAGTAGATTATTGCTCACTCTTCCTCTTTTCCTATCCTCCTGTCCCCCAAATGAACACAGATGTCTTCTAATACAGTAGATCCAGTCAACTCAGAGACCGTCTCTGGTGTAGCCAAGACAGCACAGCTTATGGCATATTCTCTGCTGATATTAAAACAAGTGGGATGAGCAGAGGGATTGTCTGTTCTCTCATTTGCCTTCTGAGAGCCTTCACCCCCACCCTGCTGCCCTCCTACTCTGCTGATCATCATAGCAATAGCACAGAGTGATGAAGAGGGATGTATACACCAGATAAGGGAATATCTTTTGGTAGAATGGTGTTCATTGTTCCACATCAACCTAACCTAAAAATAATCAGCTTGACCTAAAAATTATCAATAATCATACGTACGATACAGTATTTTACAACTTTACAAGCAGACATTAAACACACACACTTATGGACAGTGCAACTTACTTTTCCCCAGTGAAATCCAAATCCTAGGAGAAAAAAAAAGACATCTTCAGAGCTTGGCTCATTCTGTTTAGATGTTTGGTGATTGCTGTCTGTCAACCTAAGCTGCATATCTTTGGACTGTGGGAAGAAGTCGGCATCCCCGGAGAAAACTCATGTAGGCACAGGAAGAACATGCAAACTCTGCACAGAAAGGCTCCGGATCGGCCAGGGCTTGGACATGGAACCTTCTTGCTGTGAGGTGACAGCATTAACCACTGTGCCACCATGCCACCTATTTCTGAATATTTATTCCAAAATAAGAAAAACTAAGGAATGACTAAATCCATGATCATTAGCTTTTTTCTATTCATTCATATACAAACCCACAAACACCTGTGGACATGTATAGCACAGTGCCACTTATTTGACTATTGATAGCAAGTCCAATGATGGCAGTTTGTTTGAAATATTATACATCATCATTAAGGTTCACAGGCATTATGGTGTAACAAGTACAGTATAGTGTAGTAACTACATCATCATTAAGGTTCACAGGCATTGTGGTGTAACAAGTAGTACAGTATAGTGTAGTAATACACTCTGCTCTTTAATAACAGACACAATTCTAAGCTACTGAGGTCTGAGAGGAACATTTCCAAAAGGAAACAACAAAGCCTTACTTTGTTTTGTGCACTATGAGCTCTTACCACCAGACTGTCTGTCTGAGGTGATGTCTATGCATCAATATGACTCCCAGTCACAAACACAAACAGTACTACATTATGTCAGACATCAAAGCAGCCTTTTAAATGCATTAAATGGATATGAAGTCAAAGAAACAGAATAAAACAAGGTTAAGTCCTTTTTTTGTATTTAACTGCTGCTCACAGCAGAGAAATAGAGGTGCATTGCTCATAGAGAAGTTAAAAGCCACAGAAATACAAATCAGTTGTGTATTATTAACAAATGTTCTCTCATCTCAAACTGTCAGTTATAAAAAGACCATTTGCTTACAACAGAATAACTCAGGATTAGAACAGTTTGCCTTACAATTATTCATCAGAAACCTTGTTGAGACTGGCTGCAACAGGTTTTCTTCACAAATACCCTCAAAACATTTTCAAGTGCAATTAAATATATAGCTTTTGGTTTAACTGTTTACTCTGTGTGCATGTCACAGTCAAAATACCATAATTAAGCAAGTTTTTAAAATACCTATAAGGTGGAGGCACATTGCAAGATTTAAGTTGAAGTGCTGATGATCATCTTCATGGTGCAAATTATTTCATTATACACAGTCCACAGTGAGAAAAAAGACTTCAGGGTGTGATCAGGTGCATTGTTAAAACCATCAACAGCTGATTTCGAACTTGTCATCATATGAAACATGCTAACTGAGCAAATGACCAGTATACAAATAAAACAAATCCTCTGACAATATGTTCAGTGACAACACTCAAAAATCTAAAATCAGAAAGGATCACAGGATATGACTCACCCACACTTGAGAGATGTTTTTGTACAGCTCACGAGACACCTATTTTTTTTTTATTTCAAAACTTCTGTTTAAAATAATACTACCAATAGACTAAAAGCTGCAGATATGAAAAGCCTTTGCCACTTAACAGCATACATGCACCCTTTGTCCCCCCACACACATACACTCACATCCCAGCAGCCAGTTGTTCCCTGCTTTGCATAAGCCAATAATGCAATGGAGAGAAAGCAATTCCCTGATAAACACCGTTATGAATAATTTAAAATGATACAGCTGAAAATCATCTCACACTTTCAACTCACTCTAATCGCACATTCAAAAAGTCCATAAAGGACTGTAACAGCAGTCAATAGATGTAATGTTGCAGAATCATTGTACAAATAGGATGAGTTGCTAGCATTTACACTCAACTGAATTCAATAAGTCTGAGCTGGTATGATTTATTGCTGTGATAGACTGTATTCAAGTCTGCTAAGCTGCTCAGTGAGCTTACAGCTCTGCTCTGCATTGTGGGTAATAACAGGGTCCAGCTAGCTTTGTTTTAGTGGGTGATTTCCCTTCCTGCCTCAGTGATGAGGGGGACCATAACCAGAATGAAAGATAAAAGAATGTTTTCTTTGTAAAGACAACATGAATGTGCTGTAGGCATGTGTAGAGCTAAGGTCACCAGGGATGTCATCACTATCAAGTCGTCAGCATTCAGCGACACACAGCTCATTGTTAAAGCTGCATAGGGAGACACAGGGTACAGATGATTTTTATAAAATCAAACTTGTTTTAATAATGTTTGCATATCAGATCTAACATATAAGTTTAATTATACCCTGAATTTTGAACAGTTTTTATCATAAGTGCTACCGGTTATAGTGCTGGGCTCATTAAGACAAACATAATTACACTATAGTCCTTTATCACAGCAGACATTTTGAAATGCAGGTGAAACTAATTCTGTTAACGATGGCTCGGTTACACTGAGTGTCCCAGTAAACCAAGACAGCGAGTCAGCTTGCCTGGAATGAGCTCATCAAAATGGAACGCAGTTGTTAATGATACGAGTTACACCTGTGCACTGCCTGCTATGACATGCCAAAATGTCTGCTTTGAAAAAAATTGTACTGATGATTGAATATTTAGCATCAAAGACTCTGATAACAGGTGTTTTCAGTTACCCTGGCTTGACCTGCCCAGGTTAAAGCCAAGTAAGTGTATTGGAATTATGTGAGGTCAGCAAACAACATATCCCAAATAACATTGTCATGTTAAAGTAAAAAAAAAACAAATAAACAAGCAAAAGCTGGTGTAAAAAGTAAAATTAATAATGGATGAATTCCATTTAGATACTTCAGTTTCAGGGTCCTGTATGGTGCATGCTGTCAAAATGTACTAGGACAGTTGAACACAACAGTGCCACCACTGATGTTATTAGTAACACCTATGTCAGGTCCAAATATGTCCAAAAAACACCCTAGAAGAATTTTTAAGGTGTCCATGGTCTATCCAACAAAGCCATGTGAGGGAGATTTCAATCAGTTCATTCTACACACACCCACACAGTCCAGAGGTGAGATCTAATAAGGCACAAGTAAAAAATACCTGTAGGGTTTTTGTAAACCATAAAATGATAAAAGTAACAAGGAGTGAATAAGAAACAAATCAGTAACTTCCTTTAGTGGTTTTCGTTCAGTATACTAATCATATATTCCCAATAAAACAACTACTCACTCACCCATTTAACAGCATAATGTGTTGTTGTTTTTTTTACTTTAGGAGACATACAAGGTAAAATAATGGCAAGGTTATTGTGAAGTAATGAAGAATTACAAGTAAATACTCTGATGCACCTCTTTATTTGGATGGGCACAAAACAGCAACTATGAATTCAACTGGATGATCATGAATATTTATTCATGATTGATCATGAATAAATTAACATACAAAGAAAGCAAATCACGTTGCTCCCAGGGCAAAAAGCTGTGCGGTCAAGAAATTTCTTAACATTTCTGTGCTGGTGAATCAGATAAAAGACCTCAGTCTCTTTCTCACAGTGTGTCTGTTAAGGTCTGCTCATATTTAATTCCTACTTATGGGAGGGTTTAAAACCACAGCCTACATCAGTACATTCAGCTCCACAACCATCCACCTCAGCATCCTTCAGCCTCACTTTGATGGGCTGCTCCTGCTGCATGGTGGGATGGTCCGCTGGGACACAATGGAGGTCGTATCTGGAAGGGGACAGTACATCAGCTGGACGCTAATCGGCTGACTCACCTTCACAGCTCTGCCCTCTGGGAGGGGCCAGAGGACTAGCGAAGGGGAAAGGCAGAGGGAAATCAGACTGTGAGTGATTAGGTTAATGAAAGAGGAAAGTGGAGTGAAAGGAGAGGAAAAGTTGGCCCTAAGGCAAAGAAGTTTAGAGGAGAGCCGGACCAATTGCTCTGACAGCTTCAGGGCACAGCACCGAGACACTGATTGGCAGAGAAAAAAATAAGAGCCAAGATACACTATCTGGTAGTGAAAGAATTACTTTAAATGTCCTTTTTTAGAACTTCCCATTTCTATTAACTGCTGGAAGGTCAATGGAAGCAGGAGTACAACACAACACTCCTCTTTTTCTTGGTGTCTGGTTTTAATGACTAGCTGTATGTTTACTGGGAAGCTCCAGTAAAGTCGTAATCACTTGTCTTAATCACAATCCTGGAATGTAGTTGCAATGCAAACACAAACACACTTCCTATCATATAGCAATTTATAAACAAACACTATGTTCTCGTTGCCTTCCTTTACATTGACTTACATTTATTTCCTCTAGACTTATCCTAACCTTAACCATAACCACTACTTGCCTTACCCTAACCCTGACCCTAATTTTAAGCCACGTTGCCACCCTAAAATTCAGTGATTTCCTTGTATGTATAGCACATATCCCCCCCCCCTGAAAAATGAGGCTGGAAGCTAAGATCAAAACTGCTCTGAGAGAAGTTGGTCAGCTGGTGGAACAATAGAAAGGTGTGAGGATAAAGAATAAGAAAAGACTACTGGAAAATACAAGGGACCATCTGAGGCTCCTGGAGACTGCTAAACAAAGGCTCACAGCACTTGCAGCAAGGTTAAAAGGGTAAATGCCCTGTACTCCAAAGAACCATCGAAGGTGTACTCCCAGTTACAGTGCAACCACACAGTCAGAGCAGAGCCACCTAAAGCAGAAACCGAACAGGACTGGAAGAGCATATGGGAAGAAAATAAGCTGCATAAGAGAAGTGCCCAGTGGCTGCAGGACCTGAAAGCAGACCACAGGAATCTCCCAGAGCAGGAATCAGTCATCGACACTGTAGCAGACATCCAGCAGCGAGTCAACAACATGAGCCGGACAGCGCATGGTCCTGACAGGATCCAAACCTATAATAATTAATAATCAACATCTGGCCAGTTCCTTTATCTGTAGTAATGTTAGTTGTATTTAAGGAAACAATTTGCCATTGTTTTTCATTTTTCATTCATTAATACTGACAAACATCACATTTTGACTCCACTCCCGGCCACCCTCTTGGCTCCGTCCATCCTAATAATAAAGACTGAGTGTCATATTTTAAGTAGGCTAGAGCTGTCAATGTGTCAAATATTTAATCTACATGTATGTGAACACCCAGTGGTAAAGGACTCGGATTGGGATCAGGGCCAAAAATCTTGGAACGTCTCTAATTGTCACTGTAATGTGTCACACTTTTCAAATTGTTTTGTCCTTCTTTTAATGTATATCCATTAGTAAAATCAAAACCTTTGGAAACTCTGAGCCCCTCAAGCTGCTGAATGCTGCTGATTGTAAATGTTTCACTATTTGAACAAACATTATTTTCTCTATCATCAGCTGCATTTCATGTTGGATCCATCTCTATCAAAATGTTTTCATACTCCAAGCAAAATGCTAGCTCTAGTGGCTTGTAAGGTGGTAAACAGCAAATGGATGAACCCTAGAAATGTATTCAGAACATTTATTATTTACACTTCTACTAGATACACAAGCATCTGGCACTTCAATTATCCATTTAAATTCTAGGAGTGTTGTAGCTCCTCTTTAAAGAATATAAAAATTCAGTGTTTCTTGCACAGCTTGTTTTCTTTTTCATGTTGGGTAAACGCTTCACTGTAGGCATCCAGAAACAGACAGTCTGGTTTATATTCAGTGTAGGGGATGGGGTGTGTTTGATTGCCAGTCCTGTCACCTTACTGAAGCCTTAGAGCACTGTTGGGATTGCGCTTGTCACCATGCTGGTGTTGGAGAAGCATTTATTTTAGTGATATACTCCAGCATTGCTCCATATGTGCCAATTTATCTCAAGGACCGACCCCTTCAGATTATATTGGACTCCTCAGGACATCCCAGAATTCAGCTGTGAGAACAAACAAAACAAAAGTCTCCATTTTCCTCTCTGTGCAGATGTGTGCAGTATCTTTGAAAAAAAGAGGAGCCATACTCTAGCAGATGTACTGTACAGATGTACTTCCTACATACTGTGGAGCATGTTTAAACACCCACAACAAAACCTTTTTAATGCTCTCTCAACCCACCAACACCTTTCTCAGTAAGACAAATAAATAAAAAAATAAATAAATAAGCATCTCTGAAATAAAGCCAAGGGGATCCCAAATCATATGGCCTGAAAAATATGTACAAACTGTAAACAGCCAAGCAACAAACCTCAGTGAGCTCTCATCAAATACTCAGATATTCACCTCAACCTGCCGAGCTGACCTCATCCTCACACAGTATTCACAAACTTATAACCTGGCTCTGCAGAATTCAGAAATACTTTCCGCCTTGTTCAGGAGACAGCAAAGTGTCTCGGCAACAGGCTTTTGATTTTCACAGAAACATGATCAAAACAAGGTATGACGAAGTTGTCCTTAAAGGTGAAAGGCTAAGCTGATGGAGCGTGCTGCTTATTATTAGAAATCTTGAGTTTATCAGTTTTGGGTCCTGTGGCATTTGTGCAAGATAAGGAGGAAAGGAAGTGAATGATGGTTTCCTTTATGCTGAGAGTAACAGTGAAACCAACACGGTAAGATGAAGCTGGGATAGAATTTGACAGATTTTTCTTTCCTATTTTGACTATTTCTCATGTTTTTTCATTACTTTTTTGAGAGACCCATGCTCCAGTGAGGGCAAGTAAAGTGAGCTACTCCACCCCCAGCAGTCTCTCAGTGCACCCTCACAAGAGTGTGAAATATAATTGGACACCTATACCCAAGGAGCCCCAAAAATAGCTCTCCATGTTTATACCAGTACTCTGAAGAGGGAAAGCAGTGCAGCTAGAGTATTACCGTTAGCCTTTGTCAGACTCAGGCTATTTCTTTGCTCTTGTCTGATTGCCCGACCCCCCCGCAGTAGTAAAAAACAAATCCATCCAAAGTTCCTGAAAGCAAAACAGAATTTCAAGTGCTTTTTGGTGTCTTTGTAAATTCTCTAGCATGCACTAATGTCGACACAAATCTCACACACCAGACTACTTGTCCTGAATTTGCTTTAGGCTCATTCAGGAGGAATTTTCAGTACAACACAAGGATTAATTCCTTCAGAGGAGGAATAGTTTGTACTTAAGTGAGAGAGCCAGCTACGCTACACTGCTTTCCACCCACTCGCTTTTTCTTTCACCCCTTGTCATCCTTTCTCCATTCTTGGTTTTAAATGATACCTGGTTTCCCCCTTAGTGAACCACAATTTTCAATAATCTAACTTTATTTAAGTGCTGTCAGTGGAAGACACAAAGGAGAAAGACTTTATCTTTCGGCAAATGAGGCAGAGTGTGCTGAAAGCAGCAGAGCAGGGGTTTGCTGTGTCTGTCCACATGCCCCACTATTTACAGTTCTCTCCTGATCAATAGGCCCTCCTGGCAGTGAAAACCTCTCTGAACCAGATCTCCGTCTCCACCTCTTACCCCGGGGACCTGGAGTTGGATCTTAGCACATAATTAAAATTTCACACTTGACTGCATTCCACAGACTGTCAATATTAGGAAAATGAATAACAGCAGCGTTTGCAGTAAACATAAAGTTAAAGGGTACTAATAACTTGAAAAAGTAAGCGATATAGGACGAAGAATAACACAAAGCTATGATTAGTCAAGATAAAGTGTCTAAAGCCAGACTAGCTGCTCTGAGAGGATGTACTCTGGCATAGTGGTTAAAAAGTCAAATGCTAACATGCTTACAAAGACGACACTTATATGCTGATGTTTAGCAGGTTTAATGTTTACGATGTTTAGCTTAAAGATCTGGCAAACACAGCTACTAACTACTGGCACACTAACAATTAGCTAACTACAACCTGGCTTTACCTTTAACATCCAGTTATTAAATTATCAAAAGCCTAACAACGCATGCTCCGAAAGCAGCAGCTGGGTCATGGGAGGCTGCCTGTGCTGGGGAGGAGAGGGAAGGCACAGGCTTGGGCTGTTTAAGATCCCAGTAATGGGTGTTGCCATTTAAACTGATGCAAAGTAGCCTATGTTCAGATGTTCAAATTCTTTTAACAAATTTCCAGCTGTATGATTAAATTTCAGTGGTGGGAATACAGTTTTAGTTTTGGTATAACTGGGTTAAATGTGTGGGATATGATAATTCTTTTGCTGTGTGCAAATGTGCATTACGATGTAAGCCTGTATACAACCTGTGCATGAAGTCTGAAGGAGAAAGAGCAGGGAGGTGGAGTGCTTTGGAGACCGTCTTGTCCCCAGCATGAGCAAGGCACACAGCAGGCCAGCTCTTATGAACTAAAAATATTTGGCTTCCAGCAGCATTTATGTACTGAAAGTCATTAAACCTAATGGATATTCAGCAAGTGGAATGACATACGCTACAAACCCTGTTAGATTACCATGCTAACATTTCCTAATTGGCACTAAACACAAAATACACTTGAAACTGTGAATGTCATTAGTTATGCAGGTATATAATTATAAACCAAAGTCTTAGACTAATTAAAATTTTTACTTTACAAAAGGTGAGAGATGAAAAGTCAGGGGATCACTGAAGTTATTACAATTCATCGTGAAGTAGACTGGTTTTCAGTCCATAGTTGTTGAGCTGTGCCTTGACTCTTCAAATGTCAACCTCATGGTGGTGCTGGAGCGAAAACCAGGGAATCCTCAAACTTTCACTGTCTGGGGACAAAATTTGACCTTAATCCATCCAAACCAGTGGACTGACCGGACAGTGGATAGACAAACAGCCTCAGTTAAGGTGAGTGTTCATGACTCCACCATAAGAAAGAGACTGGGCAAAAATGGTTTGCATGGCAGAGTTCCAAGACGAAAACCACTGCTGAGCAAAAAGAACATAAAGGCTCGTCTCAGTTTTGCCAGAAAACATCTTGATGATCCCCAAGACTTTTGGGATAATACTCTGTGGACAGACGAGACAAAAGTTGAACTTTTTGGAAGGTGTGTGTCCCATTATGTGTGGCGTATATGTAACACCGCATTTCAGAAAAAGAACATCATACCAACAGTAAAATATGGTGGTGGTAGTGTGATGGTCTGGGGCTGTTTTGCTGCTTCAGGCCCTGGAAGACATGCTGTGATAAGTGGAACCATGAATTCTGCTGTGTACCAAAATATCCTGAAGGAGAATGTCCGGCCATCCGTTTGTGACCTCAAGCTGAAGCGAACTTGGGTTCTGCAGCAGGACAATGATCCAAAGCACACCAGCAAGTCCACTTCTGAATGGCTGAAGAAAAACAACATGAAGACTTTGGAGTGGCCTAGTCAAAGTCCTGACCTGAATCCAATTGAGATGCTGTGGCATGACCTTAAAAAGGCAGTTCATGCCCGAAAACCTTCCAATGTGGCTGACTTACAACAATTCTGCCAAGATGAGTGGGCCAAAATTCCTCCACAGCGCTGTGGCAGACTCATGGCAAGTTATCGAAAACGCTTGATTGCAGTTGTTGCTGCTAAGGGTGGCCCAACCAGTTATTAGGTTTAGGGGGCAAACACTTATTCACACAGGGTTTTGTAGTTTTGGATTTTGTTTTCCCTTAATAATAAAAACCTTCATTTAAAAACTGCATGATGTGTTTACTTGTGTTATCGTTGACTAATATTTAAATTTGTTTGATGATCTGAAACATTACAGTGTGACAAACATGCAAAAAGATAAGAAATCAGTAAGGGGGCAAACACTTTTTCACACCACTGTATATACTGTATTGTCAGGTTCTGTGCACTAAAGAAATGTAGTCATGGTTTTAAAGGTTCCAGTTCCATCAGCCTCATAAACATTTCACATAAAACACGTCACAGAGTTAGTATACCTGTACAGTTTCACAATCATGACAGAAACAAACAAAATAATACCAAGTGAATTCCCCAAGTTGTCAAGCTTTTGTCGAGGACAAAGCTGGTTTCCGATGCTGTGGGGAGAATCTAAAACACAGAACCAGGGACCAGCAGAACTTGTCAAAGTCTTGGCAACAGTACATTCAAATGATTTCCAGTCAACTCACAAACTGTACAGGTAAGGGCTCAGCCATCCAGTGAAATATGTAAGCAATGGAATAGTGTATTGTTTGAAATAGATTCACAAAGTTCTGTATGTCTACAGTATCTGCTGTATCTATTGCTCTCTGTTTTGGCAGATGTTAAAACAGGAGGAGATGTCTGCTTGGTCTAACTTGGCTTCGTGCTGAGATGTTCACTATAACCGGTGTCCTGTCCTTCAAAGGACGCTTGTGTGAGTGAAAAGTGGAGATGGAAATTATGGCCTGGTGTTTCAGATACTTGCCCAGTTTTAGCACATTTATTTTCTAGACAGGTTCTTTTGACAGAAGTGGAACTACTCAGAAAACAGCACAAACTGATGCATTGAAGGTTTTTCCTGTAGTTATCATTCTCTTAAATGTATTTCCATATTTTTATATGAACAATGGATTTTTTGTCTACAATGTGTACTATAGAAAGAGTTACTTGTAGTGATGAACCTACTGTACAAAGAATTATCACCTCTACAGTTTGCCTCAGCTCAATTTATAGCATCTTTCAGCTAACAGTTTTAGGTAAAATAATTATTTTTGTTTAGATCAAATTCATTCTGAGATTGCGATGATTATGATTATTATGAGTTGCGGTGGAATTCCACAGTCATACTGTAATATCCCTTCCATTTCACTGTAACAAGACAAGCAAGCATCACTTGTTTTCATGTTGACTCATGTAAACTGAAAATCCTATCCAGGCTCTGTTTCATGTTGTATGACCTACTTTTGTTTAAAGGGCTTGTGACTTCATTGTACTGTAAAATGAGACATCTCAAAACACCTTCTCACGGCGACTTTCAAAGAAGAGAATTAAAGGAAAAGAATCCCTGTTACTGGCCAAATCACATTTGAGACTACTTGATGCGACCCTGAGAGCCGTGGATTTCAAGCTGTTCCGAATTGTAATTCATAGGCTCATTTTTAATGGCATGACCGCTCATAATAGCAGTTAGATAAGGGAACAGTGCGAGTGGATCCTCATTGCATTGTGTAATCAGGACATGGCGATGAGAAAAGGTCATTTGTGCAAATGTGATCTTTTTTATTCTAGGAGAAAGACGTCAGGGCTGATAGATGATCCAAAGGTCACCTCTGTCATCACGCCCATTCTGTTCAGTGGGGTGATGCTAAACAAATGTGATGACTGCCCTCCACACTCCGCACTCCATCAGAGTACAAGGAAGCAAAAAAGCTCATCTGGTGGGCAGATAAGAGCCTGGGTGGGGCTTTGCTTGCTCGCATGATGAACAACCTTGCCTGCAACCTTACTCATTATGTTAACGCACTGACAGAGATGGTAGATTTCAGCACAGCAGAGTGGAGGGAAGCCCGGCGAGTTTAAGGTTCGGTTATTTTCTCACTGACATGGAAGACATACGGGAGCAGATTTACGCTTTTTGATCTGTGTCAGCAACTTTAACAGTAATGAAAAGCCTGGGACCTCACCCCTGAGATGCTGCTTGGATAAGCACCCAATTCATACTGAGCAAAATGCATCACCTACTTGATATGCACAGGAGCAGTAATCATTATCTAGCTAGCTCATGAGCATTATACTCATAGCCTACCAGTAAACAAAGCTTATGAAATCACTTTGTCAATTAGCTCTCTGAGAAATGATCCAGAAAAACAATACTGCGAATGTGATGGACGTGATGTGGGAAGATGAAGAGTGGCATTGTCTTTATTCTTATGCCTTACTGAGTTATCGCTAAATCACTCAGCAAGGAGAGCATACATTGAGCGCATTAGAAATGACAAGGAAAAAAGCTTTGCTAACAAATGCTGAAAAGAATATTTACAGACAAATTAGACATCTCATTTAACTTGACTAGCATCAATCACATAAAAAAAAATGAGGAACAGATTATTCTTGTCTCATCTAAAGAAAAGTGGCCACCAACTCTGCAACTTACTGTTCCGGAGAAGTGGGTCATATTCTACCAATGAGGGAGCTACAGGTAAGGAGCCAATCCACCTTATATATGAGGAAGTGTTACAATACAGAAATATAGACTTTGTGATACAGGGTGACACTGTCATAACTGAATTATAAAGAAAAACAGCTCCAGAAATAATCAGCAGATGTTCGGAATTACTCAATTATAGTTTAATCACATGGAAGAATGAAACTGAAGCAGTGAGGCAGTACACTTTGTGAAAGGCTCCTGCTCCTGATCTCTGCTACATCAACAAGGCAGAACTCAGTACTGCAGTACAGTAGAAGTGCTCCCCTAAGAGATGAAGCAAATGCGCAGCACATGTACAAAAGGTGACCACTGATCCCTTGGTCTATCCATCTAGTGGCTGCAATTCAAACCAGATTTGATGTCTTCCTCCCATGATGTGCACACTTATCACATGACACAGCTGTCTAAGCGGTCTGCATGGTGGCACATGCTGTGAGTGCCGGCTTCCAAAAGACAGAGCGATAAATTATTCAGCCTGAAGTTTTGCATCAACACAGCTCAGATGGCAGCAGCTACATGAGGGGGGATTCATTTATACAACATCTATGAAAGGACAAGATGTCTCACAACCATGGGTTGAGCCAAATTACTGCTCATAATAGAAGAATTGCTAATTTCTGCAGTTTCTGTAAAGTATGACTTCTATTCAAGATGCAGGTGATGAAGAAAGCAACTCAACAATGCCTCATGGACTGTTTGCCCTGCTTCTGCTCTTATTGCTGACTAGATTTATTGGTTTCAGATTCTTCTGGTCTTTTGTGAACACTTTGAAATCTTATTTAAAAACAATATCTTTGATTGGATTGGCTAAAAGTAAAAATGCACTGAGGCAACAAAGTGTCTCAGCTAGTAAATTAAATAAAATCCCAGCGGCTTCACTCTTTTAGGTCTGATATTAAAAGAAATGCTGATGTGCTTTATTCTCACAAGCAATCAACTTTAACAGTTTCAGCTGAGCACAAATTAGTTTACATATGAAAAATAAATGTGTTTTTTATTTATTTTTGATAATGTGTGCAGGCCACAGATGTGGACATCTCATGTTCGCCTGAATGACTTTGACAAAGCTTGCATATCTGCACAGATATTGTTTGAGTGACACGGGGAGCCATGTCAGAGGAACATTAGCATTCCATGAAATTTTCCCATCCACCCAGAAAGCAGTGGTGGCCCTGTAAACAAAGTCCTGTTGTGGTGCATGGCAAGGAGAAAAGGGAACAGAGCGTAATGTAAAATGGCATTGTTCAGCAGTTGAGATACCAGGTGTGCATTCTAATGCAGCTGAACAGGGCAACCTCTGGCTGGCTGAAGCAGAGGAGGGAGATGATAAGGGAGTGGACGAATGGGACATGCAGCACGGTAATTGAAAGTGCTTGGGATTTTAAACCCCAAATGCTACCAGGGGTTATCAGCTGTAGAAACAATCTGAATTTTTTTATGGGAGAAACTTATTATCTCGACAAAAGGAGTGTTGTCACGCTTCACTGAGGGTACACAGTATAAAACAAGATCATAAAGGTCACAAGCAAACTTTAGAGTTACTATCTCAGGGAGAGACCTCAGTATGTCAGGCTGAGGGACTGCACCTCAGAGACGGTGGTCAGCAGCACACGGGCACCACAGGAGATGGTGCTCTCCCCTGTCTTATTCACCCTGTACACCACAAACTTCAAATATAACTTAGAGTCATGCAACATGCAGAGGTTTTCTGACAACACTGCAATCATGGGGTGTATCTGGAATGGACAGGATGATGAGTACAGAAGCCTGGTGAAGGACTTTGCAGCATGGTGCAAGTCTAACCACCTATATATTAACACCTCCCCAAGGAAGGGACAGAGCTGGCTGTACTTTCTGCAGAGGCTGGGGTCCTTCAGCATCTGGAAGAAGCTGCTACAGTTGTTCTACCAGTTTGTTTTTGCCAGTGTCCTTTTCTATGCTGTAGTGTGCTGGGAAGGAAGCATTAAGAAGAGAGAAGCCTTGCGGCTGGACAAGCCAGTGAGGAAAGCTGGCTCTGCAGTGGGTGCAGAGCTGGACTCCCTTACATCCGTAGTGAAGAAGAGAACCCTCAGTAAGCTGCTGTCCATCGCCCTCTGCACGGCACCATGCCCAGGCAGAGGAGTTGAGCAGTAGGCTGCTGTCTCTCTCCTGCTCCACGGACAAACTGAAGAAGTCATTTGTCCCTTGGGCCATACGACTCTTCAACTCCTCCCAGTGAGCAGGTCTTATCTGACCTTTGGACATGGACATGTCACTACTCAGCTACATAATATTACAATCCCACTTCATAATGACATTATACTACTATGCTGCTTATTACTCGTACCTTTGCATATAATGTTCATTCTTGCACATACTGGCATTTGCACACAGGTACTTTATTACATATACCTTATGTACACTGTATATTTGGCACACATGACCCAATATTTTTTATTTTTTTTAAATACTGCTATACTCCTATATTTTATACTTATTTTTTGTATTTTAAACATTTATTTATTTGGGTGTGCTGTGATTTTGTTAACTACTGCTGTTGCCTGAAGTATCTGCCTATATAGCTTTAAAACACTGTAAAACTACTTTTAGCACCTTGTTTGTAGGAAAAACATTTGGCTTGTGTACTCAACAGATTTTGTCCACCGATTTTTCAGTGTGTTCTGCTTTTATTAATGTAAAGCTGCTTTGAAACAATGAAACAATTGTGAAAAGTGCTATATAAATGAAATAAAATTTAATTGAATAAATAGATGAGCTAATAATAATAATAATAATAATTTCTATAAGATCACTACTTGGATGTCAGTAAAGAGGCTTACATCATTGTTTATGTTAATATGCAAGCTCAAAGCAGACCTGAAAATAAAAACAAGAGCTTCACAATCTGACATAATGCGTTTCTGACTGCCAATCACAGAAGTACAAGTTCCCATAACAGCACCATTGGGGAAAGACAAGTCCATGCTACAAAATATTGTTGAGACAACTCAATGTTTCTCACGTGAGGATGCGGTACAAACACTCCCTCTCACACATATGTACACCTACACCTTCTACACAAACACACACAGTTGTACCATTCTCTAATTCAGTGGGCAGCCTTAGGAAAGCCCCGAGGCTAAAGTGAGACTGCTGACAAAATCTGCATCTCATATATCAACGGATCACTTTCTCACTGTTCCTTTGGGGCACTGAGCAGAAAAACAACACATTGGCAGATTCTTGAACTCTTAGGAAAAAAACAAAAACAATGAATGGAGCATGGACACAGTGTAGCCTTGGGGAAAGCTAAGTGCTGTACTGTATATAGTGGAGAGTGCCTATAGGTCCCTGTGGCTCAGCCTCATTGTGTGGACGAATCCAAAACATCTGGACATCATTGCACATGTTACTGCTAGCACTGAAAGAACAGCAAATGAGCACAACATATTTGTAACTGTAGTTGGGAAATACAGAATATGCTTATTTGTCTTGCTCAATATGCATCTCATGTTAATGCATTTAACAGCAGGAGTTGATTAGCTTAAATTAGCATAAAGACTGGAAATTGCCAAGCTCAGAAATACCTACAGACACCTCTAAAGTTCACTTAATACACTTTTTCCCCCTCTAAATACACAGACAAGGAATGTAAAAACAACCATGGAACTGTTGGAACTATGAACAATTTTTGAGCTTAGCTGGTGCTTGTAGGAACAATTTTTAACTCTGGGAAGAGCAAGGTTGCAAACCACCTGTCTGCAAAATATCCCAAAAAGAGACAAAAAAATGGCCAAAATGAGAGACAAAATACAACCACAAAGAAATGTAAAAACCTCTACAGAGTCCTCAAAGTGACACAAAATGTCCACCAAGAGACATTAAGCAACTGATACAGGAGATGCAAAACAACCACAAAGAGATGCAAAATGACTATAAAAACAAGCAAGACAACCACAAAGAGACACAGGAAGACCATAAAGAGATGCAAAATGACTACACAAAGATGTAAGACATCCTCAAAGAGACACTAAACATCCACAAAGAGACACTAAACAACTGTAAGGCGATGCAAAACGACTACAGACAGATGGAAAACATCTTTAAAGAGATGCCAAAACAACCATAAAGATAAAAAAAAAAACCCATCTGTGTCTCTTTCTGTCTGGGTGACTTGCATCTACGGTATGTGGGAAGGTGGGCGGTGGTGGTGGTGGTGGTGGTGGTGGGGGCTTTTACATGTCTATGCCCAGGGCCCACATAATGTCATAATCCACCCATGCACCTAAACATGAAAACAGAGCCAAATGACTATTAGCTTAGTTTAACTTAGCATGGCACAAGGCCTGGAAGCAGCTAGCCCGGTTGTGTTCTCACTCTCAACAACAAAGTAAATCACAATGTTTCCCTTCTCCTTTAAACAAAGCTACAGTATATTATCATTAAGGTGCCCTGTTCAGTTTAAATTCAGTGTTACTCACCAAAACACAGTGTGTATCCTTCAGGTCTGACAAACATTTTGAATCCATTTTCTTTTCTTCTTTTCTTTTGTTTTCTGTGTTTCTTGACAGGTTACTGCCACCTGCTGATCAGTGGAACAGTGTGAGACCATTGGCTGGAATATGTAGCACATCACCTCTGTGCAAGGGAATAAAGTAAACGGTGCTCTATGCATAAGAAAAAATATTGCTGCATAGCAATAATAATGCTCGAAAACACCACATTGAAACTTTAAGTCCCTTAAGTTATTGAAAAGGCTATGTGAGTTCAGAACACACTGTACATCACCATCGCTCTGACTCTGTGGTTATTAAAAGAAGTAAAATACTTTGTTGGTTTCCTTGTGTTTGGCATACTGAAGAGGTGGACTATCTGGGGGGAAACAAAAATAAAAGCTACTTCTGCTCAGGATGCTGCTCTGTAAGCTTTTCTCAGTCAGGAGGCTCCTGCTGGCTAACCTCTGGATGACTTTCAAGTCCCTCCACAGCCCATTGTTATGCCTCTGTCTTTCCTTCAGATGTCCTTTTCTCACCACAATCACTCATACTCTCAACTCTGAGAGGAAAGTAAGCATCCTAACTCCTCAGAAGAACCACAAACTAGGCAGTACTGTGAAAAGAACAATTTGCACAACACAAAGGCTTTTGTTTCCAGGCCTTTGAGTGGGAAACAGGTGGGAATAACTGTGGGAATAACTTGGCTTTCCCTTTGAAAAACTATGGGGACAGAGGTGTCAAGTACAGGCAAGCCACAGAAACAAGAGGATTTGTGTTGAAGCCATAAGCTTATACATAACCTGGGGCAGTGAATTCTATTCTGCTATACTGCTATGTTCTAGCCTTATACAATGGAAAATGCATTTGACACAGCACATAAAATATTTCTTTTCTTTATTTTTTCATTAGGTGCAGGTATGGCACAAAAATGGGTGATAAATCCAAAGAAATACAGTGAAAAAGAAGCCTGATCATATATAAATATAGAGCACAAAACAGAGAAGAGTGACAGGTCAGCATTACAGGGTGTGGGCACAGAACAAGATAAACAACATCACTGAAACACAGTTTTCTCAACAACCTTGATATTACTGCATCAAAACCCATATTTTTCTGGAGGTGTTTGTGTGGGGGGCGATTTCCTGACGTCTTCATTTTCCAATCCTGCATGCAGTCAGCTGCACTGATGGTAAATAACTGGTCTAAACAGAGGCTGTGTGAGCATTCATCTTCCTCCTGCCTGGACTGCGATTCTGGTCAAAGCATGTAAAAGATAAAGAAAGGATAGGGAGAAGAGGAAAGCCATCAAGATGAAAGGAGATTCACTCTTAACACCAGACAGAGTGGACACCAAGAGGTGGCAGTTTTACACTGGCAAAGTTGTTGCACTGAGCATCCATCTCAAATAGCAATACACCACTTCCTCCCTGACAGAGCAAAATGAGATCTCTGAAATGTGTCTACCTTTCCCAGTTATTTAGTGAGACTGCAGTAAAGCCGCCTGTCGAGAAGTCACTCACTGCTGCCTATCCATTGTGAGGAACTAAAAGAAACTTGCCGCATTAAGATGGCAATTTTCCTCTTAAATTCAACACATGTATCACATTTAATATGACAGACATTTTGTTCCTGTTTGAGTCCTTCATATAAACCCTTCTCAAACTGCCAAATTCACTGCACCTGCCAATTCGGTCAGAGCTGGTTGTGCCGAAACACAAAGCTTTTCTCCTCCTGTTGGCACAAAATCTCTTTGCTGAATAAATACCAAGAAAACATAATGTGTAAGGAGATAATTAGGGCTACCAGCTGCAATTTTATCATGCTAGTAGAACAGTAGTTTTTTTTTTTTCCATGGAGCAAAAATAGCATGATGAATGGCACAATGTGACAAGCCCTTCTTAGGTTGAACAGAAAATGAGAACACTTCCACTCACAAAGAAATGTTGGGACCACTCCTTTTAAAGACCTTTAAAGCACTAGGTATTAAGTTAAATATAAGGTAAGACCAGACAATTATAGCTGTAGCTAAAGAAGTAAAAATGTAAAAAAAAAATAAAAATTACAGCTGAATTTCTTCAAAAACCCCTTCCAGACAACTACATTACAGTTGGAAACTGCCTGAGTTCAGCAGCACATTCAAACAGGACTTCATTGTCTTAGCAAGAGCTTTTCTACTTGTAGTTTGTAATATTACAAGGTATGCAGTTTCTAGAAATTAAGGCAATACATTGTTTAAATTATATTTCCTCACATAGCAACTGGTCATGGTTCTACTCACATGGATAGTTTTAATCAAATTTGTTAAAGAACCTGGGTGGCTGTTTCAACATACAGTAGGGAAGGCAGTTATGTTCAAGCTGCAGCCTGTACACACTCTGACAGACCGCATCCTTTAATGCTACCATACCTCCATTTTAATGGTCATAATGTAAGCAGTGGGTACATCCATGCACAACTGCAAAATTCATTCATGGATTCATCAGTACACAAAAGAAACAACAGCACTCGAAATGAGTTCTTGTTTGTTTCCTTGGTATTCCAGGGCCTCACTGTATCTCACAAGGTTATATCACATGATTTCATTTTCATTTTGTTTAAGATTAATATGTACCATTTACACAAAGGTTACAAGTCTAACGTGTCTTGGAACAAAGGTTAAACTGCAATGAAAAAGGAAACACTTTCTGTCTGTGTAGCCTGTACTACACTCTGCTTCCCTCCTCCCACTTAAAAAAACTATACTTCCTTTTCCATGCAATAAAGACAAAGTTGTGTTTGTTTTCAGCAGTGTTACAAAGCATGCAATGCAATACCAGCAACCCAAACACCTTAATTATAATGTTCAGTATTTGTTGAGACTACGAGCTTCAGAACATTAGTTTTTTTTTAGTGACTGAATACTACGGTGCATTTAAGACTGTACTTTCAAGTTGTTTAATTTGATTGCATTACATTGAAAGGTTATTTTTGTAACCATCTATTAAAAATTATGTTAACTCTTAGAGAAGCATCAAATTAAAGTTACTGCCAAGAGAAACATCTAATACTGTACTATGTGCTGGTGGGAAGCACAACACACACAAAATGTCTGGAGCTGAGGCATAGCGATGTTAAAAAAAAGAAAAATATTGGACATACAGTGACACATTCAGCTGCAGCACCCAATCTAATCAGAAGCAACAAATACCTTACATATGCATTTCTCCTTATGAACACTTCAGTACTTGCTGAACTACAGAAGGCTCTCATCATCAAAATAAAGTCAGTGTAGGAAAACCAAATGTCACACCGTTTACATACTCAGAACCTGTTAATCCTCGCCAATTGTACTTTGAAGTAGCTTAGAGGATTTTTATCGACAAACAGAGCAGAGCTGAGGGTGCAAGCTACTCCCCAGGCTCACGGGCCTCGTATAGACATATGGCAAAGACTGACACAGGGTGTATGAAATGCAAAGAAAGGGAAATGAAGGATATGGTAAGAGCTGCAATACCATGAAAACAATTGTTCACTTTGCTATCCAATTTCAGTTGCAATTCTGGTAAAATTAGCCAATTTTTCCTGCACGCAGATGAATTTTTGCAGATATATATGAATGTACCCAGCACATACTATACACCACAAAACCTGGATAAAAATTTGATCTGCCAGTTTTTGAAACTGATACATTTACAACACATAGAAATATTTCACAGCATGGCCACTGAGAGGGAATAGAGAAGGTGTTTTTAATACCCAGGCTGTTATTTTAAAGCAACAGTTGAACATTTTGGGAAATACACTTAAGTTCTATCTTGGTGAAAGTTGGTTGAAAAGACTGATACCACTACACAGCTACAGGCAGCAGCTGGTTAGCTTAGCTCAGCTTAGCACAAAGACTGGAAAATCAAGGAGAATGTTAGTCAAGCTCTGTCCAAAGGTAACAAAATCAGCTACCAGCAAAGTTAACTAAACAACACACTATATAATGTTTGTTCAATTTATATAAAAAAGTATAACAACAAGGTACGGTTTTACAGGGGGTTATGTGACATACAATTTTTCGCAACCTGCAAAAATGCAACTTCCTACTTTCTCTTTTTTGGATGGATTGTACAAAAAAGATGTGTTCACTTTAATTTTAGAGTGAGCGGATTTCATTTAGACACAGCCAGGCTACCTAGCTGTTGATCATTTCCAGTCTCTGTGCTAAGCTAAGCTCAGTCTCCAGGCTGGAGCGCCATATTTATCAAACATAAAACTTTCTCCTTGGACTCTTGGCAAGAAAATGAATAAGCTCATTCCCCAATATCGTTCCTTTAAACCCTTGACAGCATTATTAAAGTAATACCAAAGGTGTTCTTCTATGTAAATCCAGCTGTAATTTCTAATCATTCATATTTATAGGTGCCACTATTATTATATGCTGATACATTATTGTAATTTTGAACTGACCAGGTAAAAGGAACAAAAATATGGTAAAATACTCTATACTTAGTGACAGTGACAACTACACTGGGCACTTTGGCACTTTTCGTTACCTACTATACCACAGGAGGATATAGTGAGTGCCGAAAAGATGTTTTATCTTGGGTTATATTTTTGGAAACTGTGTCAAAGTCAGATACATGTATGTCATATTTTTAATGTGTCCAGAACAGCCTATGAAAGTCTAAAAGTTCTCATCATCAAAAGCACAGAAAAAACATAAGCTTCAGTAAAACATTACAGCCATACTGTAAGAAAATAACTCCCCCCACAACTCCATTTACATTCATTGTGATCTGGGCCTTATGAAAAAAAAAGACAGAAATGAAAGCATCCATAATTTATTAAAACAAAATAGCAGAAATGGATGTCAGATGATACCTGTGATAATGTGTCTGTAACACCATCACAGAAACCATAATGATATTGTAAGGATACCCTGAAATGAAATCATTCTGCTCTGTTTTGCCTAGCATATCTTCTTTACATGTATCAGTTTCACACCTATTGTACACAGCTTTATGCTCACGCATGTACACGACCTACTCAGACTAACCCAGGCTTTCACTGAAGAGGCTACATATGCTGAACAACCACAACACCATGAACCTTTACTTAGTCTCGCAATTCATGTGGATTTCATTTATCCTCTGGACTGGGGTCCCGCTGTGTTCATTAGCACTGTGGTTGCACTATAAATATGAATGTAATAAGCTTAAATGATTAATTTGCTGTTAAATGTGTTTCAGAGTGACAAGAAGCCTGAATTTGTGGGAGCTTGACATGTATGTGCAGAAAAATATCAAATGTATTGTATATGTTGAGACCTTAAACTGTATGTTGTGCTTCCTGTACTCCAACATAAAACATTTATCATAAACCTTTGAATAGAGCTTCTTTGACATTTACAAGTTATACAGTTACCAGATTGGTTTACTTCTTATGCTTCCATCAGCTTTGATACTTCAGCAATGCAGAGGGAGACAACAAGAAGAGAAAGGAAGTTAAGTCATCTTCAACAGAAAAAAATAAGAAACAAGACACAAGTCCTCAAAACATTTGTCATAACCAACAATGAACGGAATTTTTCATTTTGTTATTTTCTCATTTTTACAATAGATTTTTTTTAAAAACCCCGCTGGTTAAGGTTATGGTCTCAGGTAGATCTTCCACAGTCAATCTTCACAGTTTGTGTAAAAGCAGAGAAACATTCTCGCTAGAGTAATAAAATATCATGACTATTATTATGGTCATTATTATCTTTTATTCTCATATTGTTCCATATAAATGGCGGAGGATAGGGGTGAGGCACATCACCCTAATGAAGAGCCTGCTGTCCCAAAGTTCCTACTTTCCTCCCTGTACAATGCAATGTTTTATTCAGCAGTTGTTCTTTTCTTTTGTTAAAAAATGCTCGCCCACAGGGAAGGAGAATTATGAGAAGAGAGAGTGGGGTATTCATTCGACAAAGTGTCTTTATCCTGCTGTGTGATCTTAAACTTCTTGTCTTTTTCCTGAAAAAAAAAAAAAAAAAAAAAAAAAAGATCCAGAGCCTCACTTTCACTGTTGCCACTGTTTTTTTTTTTTTTATCAAATGGTTTCCAAATCTGTCAAACCTGTGCTCAGGTTCTGCTAGCACTGCCTGGATGTCTGCCCTCTCACTGAACTATGCCTAGGCATAGCTGTAGGCTTAGGGGCATGCACACACACAAAAAACACACAGTCGTACACACACACACACACACACACACACACACACACAAGAACTGTCCCGTCTGAGGTAAAACCCAGATGTAGTACAACACTATACTCCCTCTGAACGCACATGCCCTCCCATCAGCACTTGTGGGGCAAAAGAAACATAGAAAATAGCCCATCAGAGGAAACATGAACAGAGATGTGTTTGATGTTGATTAACACCCAGGCTCACGATTCAGTTTGTAATCTGAAGGCACTTTGTTTCATGGCAGAAAGTAAAGTGGCTTCTGTTCCACAGGCAGACTGCTGATTGAATATTCAAATCAGACCTCACTAATCTGACCTTTCTCTACTCTCTGCCTTTCCTTTTCTGCTGTCTTTCCATCTCTCCGTCTCATTTCAGCCTCTAAGTTTTAACTTCTGTCTGCCCTCCAGTCCGGCTGTCTACACCTCTGCTGATTCTTCTGGACTTATTGTTATGCCACCATACTGTCGGTTGGCCACTTGGACTCGTGAGCACAGTGTTAAAAGATACATAGGCAGCTACAGGGGGAATAAGCAGACAGAACAAAATGTTGGCAGAGTCCTTGTTTTTCTACAGTACAGCACCAAGCAGATAAAGAAATGCCAAGGTGTGACGTGAGGCTGGGCTAGAGTGAAAAACAAGTGTCAGTGATTGGCATCTGGTGCAAGAAAATGAGAATAAAGTTACACAGAAAAAGGTCTGATTCCATGTATTTGTAGCAGGGAATTGTTATTTCCTCTTCAAAAAGTCAGCAGTGTCTGTTTTCCACTGCTTTCCAAAGATATTTTCATAACTTCATAAAATTGTTCTTGTGCTTTACAAATGATACTCTCTCGATGCTTGTGAACTCTCTTGCCAAAGTCCAGGCTTAGTCATCGCCCACCTGTCTTTGTGCTCGCAAAGGCGTCCCGAGTCCTGCTCTGAGGAGTGTTTTCTGTAAAAGAGGTCTCTTAAAAAATTAGCGCAACTTCTTTATTACCTTTTGTGTAAGTTTTTTATCACTATTTTCTCTCTCTTGCATTCATGTCGGCCCCTCTGTGGTCCGTCAGGGGACCACTGCTGCTTTCAGGATGCATGAATCTTTGGTGATTGGATGCCGAGGGTATAGCTCACAGACGGTGGGTCTGAATATTTGCCTCTGAGATGATGGAGAGAAGGGTCACCTCTGACCTTCTAGGAGGGTCATCACCAAGATGACACATAGCAGCCATATATGGGAGCATGTGAATGGAGCCGTGCAGTTGAGATCTAAGTAGGTAAAAGAAACAGGAAAAAGTTATCTAATGTCTTTACAAAGCACAAAAATGTCTCCTGACACTTTATGCTGGACTGACCTAATGTCTGTCTGTGGAGATTCTCATTCATTGTGGGCATGTTACTATTTATCCAAACCTGCTATAGATGGCAATTACGATACCACTTATCAGCCATTTACAGTGCAGTCCCGATAGGCATTTTAACAGCCATTCACACCTTGACTCATGTGACCAGAACCCAAGGTGTTAATGACTCCATGGTGGTTAAATACCTTGGATGCCCCACCAGCCAGTCATGACAGAAGAAGCTTCTCGTATAAGAGGTGAAACATCTTCAAGGACCTCAAGCAAATCCAGTTACCACCTACTGTATAGCACTTTTGGATATCTCCTGGCTACAGTTTCAAGTTTCAAGGCTAAATGTTTTTAAAAAAAAGGACAAGGGGGTGGTATTTATTTTCCCATATAACAGCTGGCAAAAAAAAGTGATTAAGAATTATTTTCTAAAATGCAAACTATTCTTTAAGGCACAGCTAATCTGTATGACCAGATCCTACAACAACTCTGAACCAATTTTTTGAGTGACATCAGTCAGAACGTGCCTTGAACCAGTTCTCTATTATAGTTCATATACAGTATTTTTTCATTTTTTCCCTCTTACATCACATAAAGTCATGTAAGATTCATCATGCAAGATTGAATTGCATAATTCATAACACTACTCTGTTCTCAGCCTGGGCGACCACTCCTATAACTCCAAATGAATTAATGTTGTCGCTTTGAATCATAATGGATCCAAATGAAAAATAACCCGAATAATAATCTTGCAGTAATAAAAAGAATACATCTTATAGACTGAGACCACTGAGTTTGATTTCCTTTTAGATGCCTTGTGGTTTGCTGCTAATGAATTACTGCAATTCATTTATGATATGTTAAAGGGATGTCTAAATTTGAGAAGCTCCTGGAAATAATGTTCCACTAACCATAAATAACAGGAAATAAATTAAAAGAATGGTGTTTATCTGCCTACCGGTATCACCTTGTCAACCGCAGGCCATTTTCTGTGTCCTGTTTTCTGTTTTTACCTTCTGTTTGTTCCTGCGGTGCAATTACAGTGCTCCACTCAGCCGGCGTGGCTATCACTCATGTGATTACAACACTGTTGCTATAGTAACTGGGGTTTTTTTTTTCACATGAGATGGTAGTTCAATGCTGGCAACTGTCTATGATTAGATCCACTCTTGTAAATCTCTACTTTGTCCAGTGAGGGTGTAGAACAAGAGCCTGGAGCTCAGATAAGAGGGGCCAGAAAAGGGGATGGAGGAAGCAGAAATTTGGTGTTACTCACTGGGCGGCGGGTCTCGACACTCCCCTTCCTCCAGCGTGACGTCATCGATGGCGATATCTCCCTCGATGCCTGGTCCCCGGACACCTTCCAGTACCACCTAGAGAGAGAAAAACAAGTTTATCTTATTACATATATACCCTTGGAAGATCACAAAAACAAGACAATTTGCAATGCTACAGTCTAAAAATAAACACGCACTGTCATTTGGCTAAAGTGTCTCGTAAAAAAACAATAGCAGGTGGTGATGGTTTGTTTCACTTTTTAATGTCACAAAATGTAAAACTAGGAATGCCTGTGGTGCTCGAACAGATAGAAGTCAGAGTGAGAACAAAAAAGACACAGAAGTGCAGCTGAAATTGTAATTACCTTTCACAAATGCAACCATAAAAATGGCAATGCATGAATGATATATTGCTTTCTCAATAGCAAACAATGTCTATGGATCCCGTCCACTTCTCTGCTTAATATCGAGGATTGTGAAGTGCCACATCAATATGCAACCCCAAGGAAATGAATACTTCACCATACCAACACAGACAGAGGAGAAAATAGAGGGCAGCAGGGGCACTGCTGCTACGTATTGCATTGATTGAGTTTTTTGCTCGCACCTGGAACGACGCTGTTGGGTGGATGCTTACTTTGGCCTGCTTCCACCGTTCACCTTGGTTACCACTTAGGGACCACACGGGACCCTCTGAAGTTGTTTGGCCCTTCTGTTTTAGGAAGGCGTTTAGTGTTCCTGCATGAAGTGGAGACAGTTATACAGGTCAGTATAAGGTCAGTACACACACAAAGAAACACACAAACATGTTGACAATAAATATATATTGCATTATTTATATATGAACCTAAATCATTTGTTTAGCAGAACATTTTCTACTGAGCCATGAGGCAAGAAAATCTTATGCTGTAAGCTTTACAACAATACACTATTATTTAACTAAAGAAGGTCATCAGTGCTCAAGGTACCCAGTCTGTTGTCACCACCTTTCACTATTCAGCAGTGAATGAAATGTCTGTGAGGGTACTATCCGACACTTCAGGAAAAGAGAGGGGCCTGGGGAAATGTTTGAGGGTGCCTTGCTTTTGTACAGTATGAGGGAACAAATGGAGCCAATTTGTGTGGAAGGCAAACACCCAAGAAACACTGCAAATATTGACAAATATTGACAAATATGGACAACTGTTTCTCTAAAAATGTCCAGTTCATATTCCACCATGAGTCCCCATTAGATAGGATGTCGGTAAGCACCGGTCCCTTTCTGTGCACATAGCTTATGGAGGTAAACTCGCACTCATGATGTAAATTGTAGGTTAAAAAACACTTTGTGCTTTAAGGTCTTCAATTTCTCCTTTGAGCATTTTGGAGATGTAATGATTTCGGTATACAGTGACAAGAAAAAGTATGTGAAGCCTTTAAGACTCAGCTGCATCTCTGGGCTTCTGTTCTAACCTCATCGATCATTCTGCGTTGTGCCTCTGGAGGAACGCTTTCTGGGTGCCCACTTCTAGGGAGAGTAGCCACAGCACTAAATCATCTGTGTTTATAGACAGTTGGTCTAACTGTGGTCTACCTTGTAAACCTTTGTAGCTTTATGCAAATCAGCAACTCATGATCAGAAATCTTCTAGGTTCTCTTTTGTGTCAGCATGGCTCAGGTCAGCAGATGTTTCTTGTAAAGAGGAAACTAAGTGTTTGTTTTTTTCAAGATCAAAGTAACTGTAACCCACACCTTCAATCTGGCTGCATTGATTGGACTTGTTTTGCTAACTCCTGACCCCTAATTAGCTTTGTTGATGTCATTAGCTGAGAAGTTCACATACCTTTTTCAGACTACATGTGAGCGTTTGAATGATGTGCTCAATATGGAGAAGAACAATACACTGAGACGTGTGTTATTAGTTAAAACAGACTGTGTTGCAGATTTATGTTAACTTAGATAGAGATGTGACCTTATTTAAAACTAATTTATACTTAATAGCAGATGATTCCAAAGGGTTCACTTTTCCATGACAATGTTGGGTAGGGTGAGGGAGGTGTGAGGTGATATATGACAGTACTCTACCTACTTGATATATTCTGGAACAGTTCTAATTCTGGGTATGTTAGCTTTTGATAATAAAGACCATTTTGAATCTGACACATCTACTTTCACTAAAACAACTTTTAATTGCAAAGCAATGTATTTACATTACTTCTAATTAGATAAAAGAGTTCCTAACCCCCATAGGTCTGTATTAGTAGGTCACCTGTTCACTGTTCAGTAGTGAAGCTGTGCTCAGCATGTGAGTCTTGGTGAGGGATCCATTTGTGTTTTTAAAAATTTTGTAAGAAACATTAATGACATACTAACCAAATAAGTTTGGCTTTGTGTTTATGCTCAAAACAGTGTTTAAGACACCACACAACCACCCCCACAAGGTAGAACTAAATTCCAGTTTAACGATTTAAAGTGAAATTCGATCTAGATTTTAAGCTTAGTATTACCTTCTGTCTCTTGCATTTCAAATGCATGCATTTGTCTGCATTTGCAGCTGAGCCTAGCAGTGCCAAAGGTTAAGCTCATGTTGTATGAATTGATACATTTATTAAGCTAGGGTTCGGTAAGTGATGATAAATTATTCCCTAGCTCATAATAATTCAAATTAATTATCACTAAGGGACAGTGACTGAGGAGGATTTTGTGAATGTAAATATCACCCCAGTGGAGGACAGTTCCTCCTAATTTATCACTCGATTCAAACTATTTCTGCCAGTCCAGCTTTCATTTTCAGCTCACCTAGATTTCCACTGAAGATGCACTGGAAAAGCCACTAAATGTGATAACCAACATTACATAAAAAAATACAAGAAGACAAATCTATTTTAACTGCATTCTTACAGATGGGTGACAAATGAAAGGACAAACCAACATAAAGTGTCTTAGTAAGGTGTTGGGCTGCCAGAACAGCTTCAGTGCAAATGAGCATTGATTCTCCAAGTCTCTAAACTCTGCTGGAGGGATGAACACCATTCTTTCAAAAGATATTCCCTCATTTGGTGTTTTGAAGCACTGTCTAAAGGTGGGGACACAACTTTTAAGACTGGACAGGCCACATTTAAAGGCCGTTTCCAACAACTTGGGCAGATTTTTAGTGCTTGTTAGTTGGGAAGGAACACAAACTTTATGACTGAGTAAACAACACGCGTATGACTGTCTGCAATGACAAAGTTCTGGCAGTAGATGTGACTAAATCCTGTCAGATCACACCAGTTGATGCATGTGCTTGGACCAAGATGGATATGATTTTCACTATTAACATTTATCCATAGTTTACAGTTTAATTTGCACTGATTTGCTTTTTCTCCACTTCACTTGTCCACTGGACTTTGACACTGCTGTCCTTTTTATTCACCGTTCTTAAATCTTTACCTTTATCTTTTATTGGTCACCAAATCTTTATGAGAATGACTGACAGTGGCTGGATCTCAAGACTAAAATTAGAATCTTTACATGGTACGCACACTGGTCAACTGGGTTGAGATCTGGTGACTGCGAAGGCAGTATAGTATACAAGTCACATCATTTTCAGTCATTCAGTGGGCATTCATTTATTATCTCCTTTAATCTGTCACCCTTCTGTATATAACCCTTACAATAACACAGAAATACTGGCTGCCACTGAGTCAGAATATACCAGGTCTGAACTGAAAACTATCCTCGGTGAGACCTCTTGTCTGGCCCTGGGCTTTGATATAAACCCACTCAAATGATGACACTGAGTGCAACCACTTTACCCCTCTCTCTAAACAGACCAACTGTATTCAGTTTTTTTTTGCCATGGAGTAAGGTTGTGTGTGAGATCGGGAACAGTCCTCTTGTAGTGGGTAAACAGGGGCAGGATCTGAAGACTCAGTAGAACCTTTGCTCTGAAGTCATGTGAATTTCACAGGCATGGAAAGCAGTGCCTTTGTGTTGAAACAGCTGGTGAGCAAAAACAGCAGCGACTAGGACTGCAACCTTGCCACTGATGCATCTTTGCCTCAGCAAGGTGCCTCATTACTGTAAAGTCTCTTTCAAAAAATATCTTTGTGTGGAAATGAAGGAAAGCTATACTGTGTGTCCCTGTTCATATTCTCACATCAGCACCGTATACACTTTTCCCAACGACAGCACAATCTCCAGTGAGAGATGAGCTCTTGTAGGGAACATGACCTGCAGTTTCATCTCTTGTTGAAGTGTTTAGGATATAGGGGGATTCTTGTTGAGCTGGCTGGCTTACATTTTCTTTGAACTCATTGTGATGTAGGTGGTCATGTCAGTGTCATCAGATCCTGAACCAAGGCATGTGCTGTATTTTCTTTGGAGTACTTATTTTATTCAAAGGAATACCTGTGGCAGACACTTGTGAAATTTAAAAAGATCTGAGAAGAGAAAGATGTGAGTCTGTTGAAAAGTGAGAAATAGCTCCCGGAAAATTTCAATTACGTAGAGAGGACGGAGAGTGGGAGGGTGGGGGCGTTTGAGGTGCAGTACCACCCTCCTTGCTAATGAAAGGATGACTCCATTGCTTCTCAGAAGGTCAGGCTTGAAACAGACTTGCTTGGTGTATGCTGGCTGGAGACCTAATCCTATAAACAAATACGACACGGGCTCCAAAGACAAACTTTGATGTGCACTTCAGTAATTAAGTGTGACCTTGTCTCAGGTATCCCGCCTCTAGCTAACAATGGACGAGTTTCGTTGAGCATGTGCCACTGTTTTCGTCAGTATGTAGACGAGTCTCCTTATCGACTGATTCTGGCCTTCAGTGCTGCCGTGCCACAGACTTGACTGGGACTCGCCTAAACACCCAAAAAGCATCAGACTCGAAGCATTTGAAGAAGGAACCTTGTGACTCAAAGTTCTAAATATGATACCTTCACCTATTTAAAACAACAGATCTCTGAAATAAGCGAAAGCATATAGTATATACAGTATGTGAACAGTATTTGGAACATTTGTCAAAAGCATTCACATCTCTGGGGACTTAGTATCACAAACCAACATTCCTGAGCTCAGGGGCAAAATTTCTCTCCCAGCTGGAGAGGCAGAATACTAAATGGAGCGTAGCTATGGAGGATCTGAGCTGGGTTTCAAGTCCTTGACATTTAGCACATTTATCATAACACGGCACAGTCTGGGCATGGGCTTCACCACAGACGGGGAAGGCAGGGAAGAGAAGGTCTGGCGGGCGATCAATTTGAGCAAATTGGAAATGTCACGGCCTACTCAACATCAGCAGGGAGCCGGAGGAGCTCTCATCTCCCTGCTGAGCCGCCCTCCAACACCTCTATTTTATCCTTATATTCTCTCCACCTCCCTTGCCTCCACCTTTCCAGATGTTTGGTCTGGCACCCCACATGGATACTTCCACTTGGATTTTCTGTAGGGGACAGCTGCAAGGCACCCTGGTTAAATTTCAGCTCTGATGGAGTCCTGTTGTGGACTTAGTGTTAAGGGTCAGTTCACCAAATTAATAAAAAACAGATTCCCAGTGACCCCTAGTGATGGGTAGCCATACAAATAGTTCTGGTTACAGTGTATGTATGATATCTGGTTTTGAGTTCTCTGCCACAACCCAAATACAAGATTATAGATTATACTGAACAACTAGAGCGCTTACTGGCAGAGTTTGAGTGGTTGAATTTGTCAAAAAATAGTGGGTTGGAGTTGAAGCAGTGGGTCCAGCAGAAGATCAGAGCAGAGCAGGTGAAGGGTGGAGATGATGCTGATATCACTGATGTCTCACTAGAACATTAAGGTTAATTCAGCTCCATCCTCAGTGTAAACATTTTACCAAAAGCTATTGTAATATTTTTGTTTCAGTGGATGTTTTTGTGGTGCACTTCTCTCTTTGTCTGGTCTCACTATGATTTCCGTATTGAAGGCCATGAAAACATATCTTCTTCTCAACCAGCTTCTTATGTCCTATAATGTCCTAAAATCATTTCTATTTCACATCACAGACTTGTGTACGTTTTGGTGCTTCTGTGCTCTTCTCGGTGACTTAAAGATACTCTGCTGAATTTCTCTCCAGCTGCTAGAGGGTCTAGTGAGTCTCAAAACAATTTTGTACCATGAATCTCTCCATTGACATTTTTTTATGAGAAAGAAATTAAACAAGTCTGTATTGTAGAATTTCTATATAATCTGTGGTCTTGAAAACAGGACAAGGGACAGGCCTGACAAATTTGAGAAACAGATGTTTTAACAAAATGTACAATAACATTTTTTGCTATTACTGTGAATTCTTGCTACAGTGCTTTGAGTGCATCAGCTCGCCTCAGCTTGTCTCTCACGTGGCCTTATGAACATTTGTGTCAGCTAATGATACAGGCTGATGGGCAAATCAGCACTAGAGGCCTGTGACACTGTACAAGCCTGCTGTTTTTGTGCTGGAGATCCAATCTTGCCCAGCACTCTCAAATGCACAGACAACATGCTCTCAGAATAGGAGTGCTTGGGCTGATTGGTTCCCCAGTGAAGGAAGCCTAAGCACAGAGTGCTCCTTCAGTCACTCTGCCATCTTCAAATGGGCAGGACAAGGCGGTTATCTACATTCAGAGAGGAATGTAAGAGCTAATGCCCAGGATTTGTGTACACACCTTTGAAGGGATTTGTTACAAAATTGACATATCTTTTGCCGGGAAAACCTGACAGCTGCACTTACATTTTTTGCATGAAACCACAAAACTCTCCACTGCACCCACTATAGGGACAAGCTCTCTGGAAATGCTGAAAATCTATTGCTTGCAGGAAAAATTGCTGCTGCTTATTTATTTTTCCTCAGTGTTGACAGCAATGTTTTTTCTCTCACAAACAACTACACCACTGTGAAATATGTAGGTGGCGGACAACAGTTTCAATAACATCATCTCTCATTTTGGGCTTCCAAGCTACTGTGGGGTCCCACAGATGGATGATGATTTTTTTTTGGTAAATAAAATTTGTTGTGGTGTTTCGTTACCTACTGTTTAATTCCACAGAGATAAGAATGTATCCGTTTCATTTAGCAGTGAATTGCCAAAACAATTAGAGTTTCGCTCTTTGAGCTTAAGCAACCAAAAGCACAGAAGAGTGGCAGATTCCTTAAAGAATGAAGGTAATTATTCTGTTCTTCATTCTTCATCTGTTTGCATGAACTACTGAGCACAGAATAAAAATTAGGGTGATCTTTTCCACATATTACTTCAAAGAGCAACACAGACATTTTCTGTAAAACCATGTATCTTACCTATGTGTTTTCCATACATGTGGTAGAAGAAGCCGAAGCAGTAGGCAGGTGGGTTGGTGATACCGTAAGGGTTTTTAGGTGCTACATTGAAAAACGGACTTACAAGCCGTGCTTGGTCCCCTTCCTTCCGTGGTCTTGATGTCTCAATATACATGTAGAAACCTTAAAGAACAGGGACACATAAAAACACACATGCAGGCATATGCACTTATAAAAAGATACTGCAAGTATTGCTAGCAGGCAAAATCATATTAATATACAAATATAAAATCTTAGAAACTAATTAGATTGTGGAAGTTGTGATTTTGTTTATCTAACTTGAAGCTTCAATGTTCTTTTTTTTCTGGAAAAGCAACAACTGAAGGATAATTATGGTTTATTAGAACTTGGGTCTTAAGCTTGATTTATGGTTCGGCATGGAATCTACACAGAGCCTATGTCATAGGCTACTCAAGTGGGCTATGCCATTGTGAGCATTTATACTTGTGCCTGGTGTGTCTGTCTCGCTCTGTAATTACATCGCCAATACGCAGGTTGGCAGCAGTCTTTCTGAGCCAATGTGTTGCATTTTGTTGTCACTTACTAACAGTGGTGACTGAAACCGAACGGGTCATGTTGGAGTTAAAACTAATAGATGTTGAACAGCAGTTACTTTTACTGAAATAACTGGAACACAGATAAGAGAGAAGACCTCAATTGATGGTCTGTACTATCATCGAACGAACTGAGGCAGAACAAGGGAGGATTTTCCGTGATCATCCAGCCACTGAGAGACATGAACAAGGAAATGCGAGGCAACCAATCACAGTTGTTGTGGTCTGTGTCGCCACAGAGTGTAGTCACATTTCTGAAGTGGTACATGTCAGGCTACAGTGTAGTCTATGGCGTAAGGTATGAGGTTATGCGTTACCTATGTTGTACCCACTGTACAGATTCAACGCAGAACCATAAATCAAGCTTTAATTGTAGTTTTCATCATTTATGTCAGTTTTGCTAACACTGTACTCACCAAATCCAGAAATACGATTGGTCAGATGATTATACAGATTGCAAGCAAAGCATAGTTATATAAACCAAAACAGTCCTAGGGTTTATTTGACCAAATGTTTCTCATCCCATAGCCACATTCCCAGTTCTCAACATTTTGCCTGATGAATACAATGTTTTTATGACCTACAGGGTGAACGGTAAAACTTTTGAAAATATGACCCAAGTTACAATAAACAATTTTGTTTTAGATAAAAACCCAACAAATACATTTGTAATTACTTATGTATACAGCACATAGATACACAGTATTTATCTCAGCATGCCTTGTGGCTATCCTTAGGCCACAAGACAAAGTCATTGTGTCTCAGTGGGAATCTTCACAAACAGTGGAGGCACCCTAAAAGTAATAGAGCTTTTGTCAGGTCGTGCTCAGAAGCCCACAACTACTTTCTAACTGCCTTCTGATAAACCAACATATTATTTATCACTGTAAGCCCCAGGAGAAGGCAAGACATCCTTAGTCATGCTCAGCTGCTTTTTCGGCCAGTCTGTAATAACATGATGGAAATGAAACCTTCCATATCAGGAAAAAGGAGCAGGGCATTCTACGAAGGACACTTCTCTTTTTACTAGTAGCAATAACCAGGGGCGAATCGAGACGATAAAATGGGGTTACATTTATGCTCCCTTGGTCTGACAGGCGTGGACAGCAGCAGTGATGGCACTGAGTCAAACAGTCCTCTGACTGTGTCTGAGCCACATAATGTGAAGCCAATTTCAGTCCTGCCACAGGCATAGGGAAGGTAGCACCGCTCTAGCCAAAATCAAATGGGACATCCCTCAATTGAATCTCATCTCATAATTAATTCTAATTATATGTAAAGAGGAATGGTGCTGGTAAGAAATACTGGACATTTAGAAACAATTAGGAGATTAAAGCCAATATATTATTTACTGCTTCAGCTGCTGCTTGTGTCACAGCACCACAACAGTGACTTATATTAAACCCCAGACAACCACCATTAGAAGATTCATACACGACCATCTGATGAGTTCCTAGAAATCCAATTGTGTTACTTCGGCTTTTATAAATTTCTTCAACATGGACCTATAAGTAACATAATGAATACTAAATACTAAACAGAAGTCTCTGGTTTAGGTACCCATGGAAACAGCAACAGAGACACAGTAACAAAGATTATCTTGAAAATAAATGATCAAGGCTGCTCATTGTAGATTGTGCTGGATCACACAACTGGTGACACAAGCTTTACAACTCATATCGTGTACTACACTTTTGGGGACACTTAAATCTTTCCAAATTATTTCAACATTTCAAAACGTGACATTTTTAGTGGCATGTGTGCAAATAAAGGTACAACATTATCATGACACACGCTTTTAGCAATAGCATGATAATCACGTTGTGTGCTCATGCACTGTGGGATTCATGTGTTCATGTGTGGATTACACTGGAAACCTCAAAGGAGTGTCCATTTAACTATGTGCATTCAAGCCAACTTATTTCCAAACTAATGAGCAGGTGCAGTGTTTTCAGAGCCATGCTGACAGCTGGCAAAAATAATTGTTTACACTTTTTACTACTGGTGTATCATTTTGCAGTATGATTTTTCAGCTATATGGTTAAATCCACAGCTGTGAAATGTAACTGAGCACACTGGTTAGTGAACGCTGAAGATGCTGGTAATTTGTATCTATTTGCTATTTTATCTACCTGTATATTACATATACTGTATGTTTTATACAGGCATTATCTTATTCAGTTGGTCTATAAGTGCATATACTTTTTCAGTCAGGCAGCTAAAGCCTTTTTCAGCATATAAGAGCATAGTGAATTACTGTGAATAAATGTAGCACAAACATGTTTAGAGTTTCCAGTTAAGTTCTAGCTTGTTTGATGCACTGTACACATGATTGGACTGCATGTAGCTATATCGAGGAATGATTTGGACCTGTGGCTACTGTGTATCACTTAATCACTAACTGATTACTCATCCAAGGAATCAATCAGCTGACCCTTCGCTAAGTGGCACGTCAAGCTTTCAGTTCTAGAGTGACATATTCACATACTATATGTGGATTACAGTGATAATGGGACCAGATTTGGAAATAAAATGTGGAACCATTGAATTGTATATCAGTGTACTGTAGCTAGTTCTCAAGAGGGATTTGTTGGGTTTTTCAATATAATACTGCAAGGACTAGACCTTACTGTACTATGCAAAGTGCACTTAGATGATATGTGTTGTGATTTGGCATGCTGCAAATAAAACTCAATTGAATTGAATTGAACTTTGCTGGAGCATTCACTAGATTTCTTCAGTCCACTAAAGCACAGAATGGATCCGTTAATGCCTAAACTGTTTCTATAACAAGTAACACTTGGGACTGGCTTCCACACAGTGAGTGTAGCAGTCTCAAACAGGGTTTTTCTAACAAAAACTAACCATATAAAATGTCGCAAGCTAGTTAGCTGAGTTTGCTAATGTTCGCAGCTTAAGTTAATGCAGATAAACACATTGTTTAATCCATTATTTACACTTCGGCTCTAGTTCTGTGTTCTTGGTTTTTGAAAGTCTGGCAAACCTCCAAACTCTTTGGATACCAAGTGATACCTGTCATAAATTACCATCAGGCACAGGACATACTGCAGCACCACAAGTTTTCAATTTAGTGGCAGATTTACCAAGACTAATGTTGTAAATGAGCACAGCTGCAGTTGTGTTAATTTGAATGTATTTCAGCTGGTAAGGATGAGCCTGTACTGTGCAAGAGTGGACCAAAAGGGACAGCAGAAGAAAGTATGTTTAATGCAGCTGATCTTTAATGTGGTAAAAGAAATCAAACACATTTCAGAGCTGCATCCACGTAGTCTTCTTCCAGTCAACTCTAAGGCTATAACATAGTTTGACATGAAAGCCTATAAATGTCCCTCACATTCTCCTCTGGTAAGTGATGCGATTTACAAACCTCGACCTCCTTAAATGTGTTCTTAATGCTCAACTGACAGCTGCCATGCTGGCAGCAGGGAGGCAAATTTAACACCTGCTTTGTTCTGATGTTAAATCTCAGCCACAGTTCCCTCTGCCACAGCAGTGGTAAATCAGGCGCTGAGGGTCTTTGTATAAATTTCCATGCTCTCCCTGATTTTTGTATCCCTGAATGAGAATGCCTTAAAATACATATTGCATGAGACCAAGTGTGCAAAGTCCTGCTGTGCCACTTCTCTTCTGGTACAAAACCCCCACTGTCGCTGCTTAGTAAATATGCTATTTCACTGTCTAGTGCAGAAAATGACGTGAAAAACTGTAAATATCTCCCCAATCATTTCCTTTAGTTCAGAAGAAGATTTTACTGAACTGTCAATTAGACTTTTAGGACTACTTACCCTGCTTGGAACCACTGCGGTCAGCACTAGGCCCAGTGTTTGGCGTATATTTGGTGTCACGTGTAGCAGCACTGTGTCGTGTCCAATCAAAATCATCATTCTTGTCTTGTGTGAACATGCAGATAGGCTCCTCCTCAAAGCTGCAGTGGAACTCTCCTGGTGAGCAACAGAGCAAAACCAGTCTCTTATATTCAGGTCATTAGAGAAGTTACACACTGCCTAGACAGTACAGTACTGTATATAGGCAGTGTGACCCCCACTGTATATTTATGAGATTTCCTGTAGTGTGTATGCATGTATGTGAGTGTCAGGGGGATATACAACAGTAAGTCATAATTGCACCACATGACTAACTTCATCTGAGTTAAGAGGTGACCTCTTGCTGACTGTGACCACTGAGTGGTCAGTGAGTATGTTTAGTTTGGCAGTTTGGTTCAGTACAGAAAGGATAATCTGCAGAGAAAGTGCTGCAGCCTGGAAACACCCGACAGTGTGTGTGTGAGCCTCAAAACTGGTTATTAGATGCTACCATGACAGCCCACTACTGAAACATGATGGGTAGCATTCAGTGAATATGCAGTCTCACACACAGCCTCACTAACGTGAGAGAAGTTAGAAATAGTAAAAGATCGTTTTAAATGTATTTACTAGTTTTCTAGGTATTGTTCATTGCTTGAGAACAATGTGCATTGAAAGTGAATCTGTTGCACTACTGTTAATAATTTTGTGTTGCTGTTTTGTTTTTAGGGTTTTTGTTTTGTTTTTTCTTTTCATGATTGAAAGTAAAAATTAGGTGATTGTCCTTGGATGTTTCGTAGTGTCTCACTAGAAGGACTCTGTGTCATCAGTTTTTAAAATTGACACCACCTCCCTTCTCCTCTATCACTTTCCATCATCTCCGTAGTGGGCGTGCAGGTGGAAATATTGGGAACCCCCCCCATCTCCATTCCCTCCCCTTTTGCCCTTCCTTCTCCTCTGTTGCTCTCCACACCTCTTTGACTGCAATTTTTAAACTAGTGGAGTGTGCAGAGAGGGAATGAAAGTGTGGGTTTCATCACCCTTCAAGAAAAAGAGTAATTGTTACTGTAGCATGAGGTTATGGTGGGTCACATGCAGGGGATTGTCTAACAAAGAATTCACTCATAAATAGTTGGAAAATTGCATGCACGGAGAACTAACCCACTCAGTGTAATGAAGGGGTAGGGACAGGATCAACAGTGTCAAAACCTCCATTTAATCTATGTAACAAACAAAGCAAAACACCTAGCCAGAGGATGTGGTGCTGCTGAGCAGTGTCCTCAAAGAGATAGTAAAGCGGAGCATTTAGATTCAGGATGCAGGCATGTGTTCTGATAAATATTCATTGATTTATTAAAACATAGCTGGGAGCAGTTTGGAGTGGTGACCTTGATAGGAGCAGAATCTGCAGCTTTTACTCAGGTAATGGAGGTAACATAGACAGAGGTAGAGTGTGGGTGGATGGACTGAGAGAAGGAAGAGGGCAGTGATGCTGTGAGGCAGAGAAAGGGAGAGAACAAGATTGAAAGTGAGTGCAGGAGAGAAAGAGGTAGCAAAGTGGGAGAGTGGAGGAAGCAAGCACTCTTGACTCTTCTCTTCATAGGCATGCAGATCTAAATGGAGGTCTAGCCCCTGGCGTGAGACACTGATGCCCCATCCCACTGTGAGCTAAACTAAATGTTTTTGCCTTCTGCACCAGGGAGAGATAGGAGGATTTGGAAGATAGGGAGAGGAAGGAGGGTAGAAGAGGAGGTGTGCAGGTGAGCTAGTTTCCTTCAGGGATTTGGATAATGATGTTGGTGATTAGGATGTTTGATATTGTGTTGCCAGTGCTTGTGTGAACACCCACCAATACATACAGTATGTCTATATTAATAAATAAACCACAATACACAACAGCACACTGCAAGTTTACATTGATTAAGTGCGGATTCTCAAAATGGGAATGTAAATTTGTAAAGTTTAAACAGTGAAATGCATCATAAATGGGACTAAACAAACAATAAAAGCACATATGGCACAGATACATGCATAATATAATGCTCACAAAGCACAGAGTTTGCAAATTTACTCAGACACATACAAACCCACATGTCTCATGCAAAAACAGTATCAACAAAGCACAATGTCCTGCAGAGATTTAAAGCTCCCAACACGTCAAATGGCCTGATACAGGTTTACTCAGAATTCCCAAAGGAAAACCTTATTAATCATACTTTACTTAGTTCTACTTAGAAAGATCTTCCAGTGCAATGTGACATGTTGAAAATCAGGTCTCTGTGGGATGTACAGTTACTTTGAGTCTTCCTACTGTTCTCACAAACTGTGTTAGAACAGAAGGAGCTCTCGCTCTCTGTCATGTTAACCGAGGTGCACATTACTTACTCAGGTGAGGGTTGATGGGAGCTGTAAAAAAAAAAAAAGGTCAGGGACAGTCATTAGTATAGAACATGTTGGCTGTACATCATTATGTGAATCCCCTTATTTTAAGCAATTGTGCACATACAGCTGTACAAGCATTCAAATGGTCACACTTTAAAACAGTTTGGCTGTTGTGTGCTTTACTGCAGCTTCCACCGCAAACTATACAGGAATGCTCACAGTAGCTGCTGCTATTAATCTTTTGTTCTACTGCCATTTACTGCTTAAATGCAGAGCTACTAAAGCCCACATGTACAGTATAAAACTTTGCTCAGTGTTCTACCATCATAAAACAAAATGGGAGGCCAATGGGATGTCAGTATACAGTATAGTCCTGTGGTATTAACACATTGGAAGCATATTAGAGTATGCATGGTCCATCTTAGACAAGCTCTATTCCGTTCACAATGTATAAACAAATAGTACAAATATACTTAAACAGAACACAAAACATTGATTATTGAGCAAATAGAAAGAGAGAGGTCTGAGATTTGAAGTGAAAAAGGTGACAGTAGTCGTTCTCAGCCTGTTATCAAATGGAAAAGTAAGAAGGATTAGGAAGACCAGCCTGACCCCATTAATAGGCTTATACTACAACTGCTTATCATCGTTGCCTTTTAGCAGCATTGCTGATGTTCTTTCAAAGGTGACTTCCATTTAGAGCACAAAGCTACTTTACTTTCATTTAGAAGACAACAAAAAAAGGTAAAAATTAAAAGTGTGTCTGCTAATCACGTTCCTGTATTATCGTACTATAGCCCTTTTCAGACATGCACAGGAACCCTGAAAATCTCTAGAAATTACCCAGAGGAGCTGGATGTGAGGACACACATGTCCGAGTCAGTTGACCCGGACCTTAAGGATGCTTTACTCTGTCAGCTCCCTAGTACAATGTCTACATAAGGTCCAAGTGAGCCTCAGTGAGCCCATGTGAGAATAGAGTAGCTAGTATTGAGGGAACTCCTGTTGTGTGCTACATGTGTGGAAGGGCAACTCTGTACAAAGTCCGAGCCTTATTCCACGGATATAATCTGAAGTTCATTTGTGAAAATAGCTTATGTTTTTATGGAAACTTTTAGGACAAACCTCGATGATTTGAGTCCATTGAATTTTATTTATTTATTTTCATTCTATCCAGCTAAATGTGGTCCCTCACTGATAATTTAAGAGGCTACTGCTGCAACAAACACAGAAAGGTCAAGGGTATCACACAGAGTTGCAAAGAGCCAGTTAGTCTGCACTTCACTTTTTGCAGAGTAAATACCATTTAACCTGTCAAGAAGATTCATGAGCATTTTCATGATCGATTGCTGACCGGCTGAATAGATGCGATACATCAGCTTTACCACAAAACTATGTTGCTGCGTGATTTATGAAACCTTGCTGTTCAGGGGGGAATTGATTTTAATCCAGCCAATTAAAATGAGTAATAACAAATCATTCCTACAAAAGAAAACATGTACTGAAGGACTAGGGAAGTAGTTTGGGCACTGAAGAATTTGTCTTTTTAAAAGCAGAAACTCAAGTAGTGATTTCTGTTTACTGCTGTGTGGCTCATATAAATGTATGTCCACTTATTTCATGCAATGTGGAGAAAAGAGAAATAACCGCAAGGACACACACACACACAGAAAAAGAAAGAAAAAGCTAATTATTACATTCTCAACTGAATCATATTCAAGGCAACTGCAACACTGCAGCTGAGGCCTTGCTGTGAGGGATGGTTGCACACCCTCATCATATAAAAGGTTTAATAATCCCTTATGTTTCAGATTGTGAAAAAAGCAGCATCCTAACACTCAATGCTTCCTAGTGAATCTACACTGTACTGCACAGAGCAGCACTGCTGCAATGGATGTTTCTGCAGAGAGGGAGCGAATCTTCCAGACTGTTGTAGAGAAAATGTTTTAAATGACAACTTAGAGCCTCAGGCCTGTGAAACTGATGCTAAATTTTCTAACGAAACTTGATTCTTTCAAACTTGATTCTTTCAGGCCCTCCTCCCACTCATGGTTCTCTCCCTCCCATCACCCATTGCTTGCAACTCTCCTCACCCCCTTTTCAATCCTTCCTGTTCAACCCTCCTCCCTCTTTCTTCCGAGAGCATGGTTATGAAAATATGTTTCGTTGTTAGTTTTTTTTTAACCTGCAGCTACCCCAGGCTGACTTGCTGTGCCTTAGTCCAGATGAATGTGTCTCCTCAAGCAATGTATCTACCCCCACTGAGGAAATGAAACTGCACACAGAGCAGGTCCAGAGGCTACTTTACTACTGCTGTGCATGTGCAACACCCACCCCCCACCCCACCTACCCACATATAAACGGATAATGCAGCTTCCAAGTTAAATGACTGTAGAGGATATAGAAAAACAACCAAGGAATCATAAAAAATGAGACCGAGACCATTGTTGACTTCTTTTTGAAAATTTTTACAGCCTTGTCTTTTAACCACTGAAAATGTGAGTAGACCTCGGATGTTCTCAAAATGCACCGTTGTTAAAGCATAGGTGTGAAAAGCCCTCAAGCAAGTTGCAAAGGCTTTTAAAAAAAATCTCCATTTCTTTCTTAATGGTGCAATCCTCTGCTCTGCCCTCCAGCTAACAGAGCATCAAATAATGACAGAGGATGAAATGTAATTTCCAGTGAAATGTAATTTTCAATTTTTTATTTCAGTGGATAACAGTTCCAGCGATCATGGAGTGAAAACTTTGGTTACAACAGGTCATGCACTCAACCGATGTATTTGGTCCTTGTCTGTCTGACTTCTTGGTTTCTTTTCCAGCTGAGAGGATGAAATAAACTGCTCCTTGATGCATAAGTGCCTTCCACCAAAATTACCTAATTTTGATTTCAACACAAAGTAAGCTCAAGGACAGTGGACCCTTTGAGGCCATTGATGATACAAACACTGACTTTGTCTTGGCAGGATTCCCTGTCCACTGGTCTGTGGCTGGATTATAAAGTAGAAGACAATTCCATAGCTGCAGGCAAGTGTCTTCATAAGGTGAATCCCAGTTCACTTATTTTATTGTTCTTCAGTCCTTGAACCTCACTCTCTTCTGGTCCACCCTGATGAAGGATGTTCCCTTATTTCTGGAGTGAGGAGGCTGCCTGGAGGAGCTAGAACTCAGGATACATGAGTCTATCCTTTGCAAAAGTCTGTTACAGATTGAGACGCCCCTTTGACAGAAGGATGTCTCATGTCAGTTAAAAGGTGTTTCCTCAGTTCCTCTCCCCTCACAGTTTTTCCTTGCATCTTTGCTTGTGTCTTACCTGGGTGGGACTATAATGCAAGGAAAGGACACAAGTGAGGGAAATATGGGTTCAATTAAGGGAACTGGGATTCACCTACAGACAACAGTGGGGGTCTAAGTGGCAAAAGTAACACAGGTAATATCATACTATTATACTCTTTGATCAAATTCTTGAGTGAAGAACACAGGACATACCCAAACACAGCCAAACCATGGGGCAACCCAGCAGACCTTTTCCAGAATTACCAGCAAAGGCACCCAGCTGACAGTGAGACAATCCATGAATCACATATTCCATGTGCAACAATTGATACAAGGTCTTAAGTTGTACTCCATGTGACAGAAAAAAGCAGACAGTGGAACAAAATTGCCAAAGTGGTCACATTTTCTTTGTCTAGACTTATGATTTCAGTTCAAAGAGGTGCAATGAATTCAAACAGCTCACTAAAAGGCTGAGCCCTAGACATAGTATAATATTTTCATGTGGAAAAAAAAATAAAGGGAAAGGTAGCACTTCTGACGATGTATAAAAATGCTATAAGACTGCAACTACACTATGCCTCAAATATTCACATTTCTATGTTGCTGCGTTTAATAATAATGTGTATTTCAGTATTTTATCGTGCTATTACAAATATTGATACTAAAATAACATGGAATATCATATTATTTTAAAGGAATAGCTAGCCATTTTGGGAAATTTACTTCCTTGCTTTCTTGCTGAGAGTTAGCTGAGAAGATTGATACCACTCTGCACTTTGTACCGATTGTATCACAGCTTCGCAACAACCCCATTCCATTTTGAAGGCTCCTTCAAATGCGGCTGAGATGTGTCCTTCTTTAAGTGGGCAATGAAGGCTCCAAATGGAAGATATTTGGCAGCCCACCCTATCCCAAGATTCATTTAGCACCGGCAGAATGCAGAGCAGCTGTCCATCTGTAAGCAAATGAGTATAAATTTTGAACTATACAGTATTACCCACCCTCAGAAACTCAGCTTGGGGCTCATGTGTTGAAAAGAAAAACAATGAAATAAAATGTAGTACATTCAAAAAATGTGTTTCACAAAATTCAATGCGTATGAGACCATGACTGAACAAAAGCTCAGACAGGGATTACACTGAACCACCACCTTGCTGAATAATAACACCCTGACACCTCAGCTGTAGCAGACCACAGAAAGCATCAGGAGCATGGGAATGTATTTAATATAAGATTTAATGGATTTTGACTTTAGGAAAGGCATCTTGCTGTCACAATGAGCTGCATAAAAATGGAATATTAAGAAATAGTAGCAGTGTTTTACTGTGCCACTGTGAGAGATGACAGAAAGGCTTAAACATTAAATCCTCGAGAGGGTGAGAGAGAGAGAGAAAGAGAGAGTTATAAACAGATGCTGAGTTTGTCACTGCAGCAAAATTTAAAAGAGTGTCTTTGGAGCTTGGTGACACAGTCATCTTTCATCGTACATTTAGGGACACTATAACTGCCTTTGTGCCTTCTTGCCAACTCAGAAAAGCTGCTACCATCGACTTTATGTACACCAGAACAATCACTTGGCCCACTGAGTAAGAATGAGAAAACTCCTTCATATTTAAGATTTTAAATTAATATCATTTTTATAATTCTTCATTATTCTTTTTATTATCCTTTTACATTGTGCATTTTCCAATGTATTTTTGTATTTCTTTTAAGCAGGTCATTTGCTATCTAATGTGAGGTTCAGACCACTTTCCTGCCTGGCCTCTCCTCTCACATGTAAGTTCACTCCTGAGACAAAGTGTCCTTTTTGGAATAATGTCTATGACTAATGTAACTGTCAGCTAGAAGAATGGAATAGCTGTTTCATGTGATACACTAGGTTTAAGTAGAAAAGGATGTGAACGCAGTCACAGTTGGGTTCCCAGAAATGTAAGAACAAATGTGCAGTGTCTACACAGAGGACCGGTGAGGATGAGAGGTGTTAGGTTAGGAGTACTATAAATACAGGAAGCTTGTTTATTTGTCCTGTGCATCTGTCTTTGTACTGGAACCGAGTTCACCAGTAAAGCCTGAAACTTGATAATGAATGGTCTTGCCTGATTTCTTTTGCTGTCTGAACCTCTAATTCTTTTATTTTGGCATCACAAGCAGGATTAGATGCTGTGAGAATGAGCTAGTGTGCAGTTGAGAATGCCAGTTGGGTTATTTTAAAAGAAACTTGGATGTATACACCCGTACAGACATACAGTAGCTATGTCTTGATGCTGATTTAACTAAGACGTTTTTGCATGTGTTTATTGATGCTGGATTAGTTCTCCCAGGAGAATCCTTGTTGCTGTTTGGATTCTATAAGAGATATTAGAGTTTTTCCTATCAAATGTAACTGCATTAACACTTGCTATAAATGGTCACATCCTTGACACAAGTGTCTCTGAATCAAACATTTGTCTGTTGACACTGAAAGTAGTAACTATAGATAAATGTCGCTGGTACAGGTACAAGGATAACTGGGTCTCTCATTTTTTCCATGGAAATATTACTTTTTAGTTATATAACCACAGATATAAGACAAAACGGTAACTATCAACTAATTAGACAGTTTCATATAAAGTACTGTAACATCATGACAAAATATTACCGCATACATATCAGTTCACCATAAACTTGTAAAACCATTAATCCATCGTGCTAAAACGTGTACACAGATGCACCACAGGTCCCTGTTCCCCAGTGAGATTCAAAGAAAAGTGATAATGGAGAAGATCCTGGACTGTATTTCACACATCAGTCAGGATGTCTTGCGAGACACAGTCTGTGAGCAGAGTGAATTCGGCTCAGACCTACAATAGCCTGCTACAGTGACGTGGCACTGTGTGTGAGAGAACAGAGAAGCCCTAGAGTGATAATTAGTCCAGTTTCTTGTTGGGCAGGCAATTCGCACATCACCATTGGCTCTCTTCTTTTTTTTTTTCTTTTTTTTAAACTTGGTTCCTCTGTATCTCCCTTTTCTCCTTAGCACCAACTTGGCTGCCTTCATCTCTCCTATGCTCCTCTCTGTCTTAATTAGCCTGAATTCTCTTTCACTTCATTTTGATTGATTCAATTTGATTCAATCAGCTGAATTCAATTCAAGATTTAAAACAGAACACACAATATCACAAACTACTACAAAAATTACAGCAGAGAAAGATGATCTGTCTGTCTCCCTTTCTCTCTTTGCAAATTCTCTTTGAGCTGCAGTGCAACTGAATTATTCACAGCTACAGCAGCACGACACAGGAAGAGGTGAGCAGTTAGTGATAGACAGAAAACAATTTGCCAGTTTGTTTCTGAAAATGCACATGTCCAGTATCTGTGCATCTGTGCAGTGGCACTGCTAGGTCAACTGAGGATATTACTGTAGCTTTTTTTATTTCAGTGAGGTTTTATTTTGTTAGAGGGGTCATTTGGGCTTGGCAAGGATCTTTCAAAATATTTGCAATATAAAATTGAAAAAAGCTGTGCAGAATATGAAAATATCCCACGAGACAAAACTTTTCTTCTGGCTAAAAGATGAGGAGGAATCTCACACACATACACACATATATACAATCATTGTTTTGGGGGAAACTAATTGAAACCAAATATGACTCATCTTTGAGCAGCTCTGTTTGGTCTTGTGACCCAAACTACATGACGGTCTGACATTAGGATGGTCTCTCAAGCACTGAAACAAGTCAGCCTGTGCCCCGGTGCAGGATAGATCTGATCTGAGCAATAAAAGTCACGAGGAAGAAATGATCAGTCAGTTGAGCTACATTCATTTTGCTCAAACCGCTGAGGAAGCAGAGCAAGCTGATTTCAAGCTGTCTTCTGATGAGTGGATGTGCACAATATTTTACTGAGTTCACTTTTAAATGATGCTGTCTTATATATATCATAGATAATACGCCATCACTGTGATCATTGTAATGGTTTCTGATACCTTCTATCCATCAGTACTGATGAACATATGTCATAATGCAGCAGCACAAACCCAAGCTGGAGTTAATTTAAGAGTTTTTTGTAGCTAGCTTTCGGATAACAATAGTAGCTGAAGCCATAATTCTTCCACCTGGTCAACCACATGTTGTAAGTAGAAGACTAAAGCAAACCCAACTCTCCTGTGGGTATTCTACCCTGATTTTCTCTGTATTTTCCCAACAACAAAACACTGAAATACTGCAGGATGCTCACTGTCCTCCAAAAAACAATCCTAGAATTAACACAGTATGTAGCACTCACCACTGTAGGTGACAATCCGGATGGTGGAGTCACCCTCCCCGAAACGTGTGATAGGGGTAAGGCGCACCTCGTAGGATTCAGGCTTTATCAGCTCAGTCAGGTTGTGTGTCATGAGCTCTCCTTTGTTGATTGTTCCATCCACAGGGATCTCCTGTTCCCACCAGCGCTGCAGCCCCATCTGACCATGAGCAGGAAGCACAAGATTCAGATTATTAAAAATCACTAGACAGTCATAGGTTCTTTTTGGACCTATCTCCACAAACACACAAGCATTTCATATAAGATTGTTCCCCTGTAAAAAAAAAAAAAAAAAAGAGTCTACGATATATATTATGTATATTGTACACATAGGTTGGAAGACTTGTTATTTTAGACTACTAATTAAGAAGCTGTCAGAATTGGGTTTGTATCCAAATGGTTTTATTTCATATTTTACCTATAGGTTTCAGAAAATTGGGGTTAAAAGTTATAGTATAAGCCATAAGTCAACCTATAACATATAGAATCCTACAAGGAACAATTCACAACAACTTGGAAGATCAGCTTTGAAGGATGAAGTCATATAACTATGAGAGGATCTTCACAGAGTTGGGGGAATTAATAATAATAATAATATTACATATAGAGCACTTTTCCAAACATTAAATACATAGTGCTTCACACAGACATAAAACAATACAAAACCCCCATAAGACAGTAGAAGAATTAAAAAAATAAAATCATAGAAAGAATATGAACAGGCTTTAAGAAGAGATTTAAAAGAACCCAAAGGCGGCTAACCTGAGCTCCTCTGGGAGTTCACTCCAGAGTCTAGGGGCTCTAACTGCAAATGCCCTATCACCTCTGGCTTTTAGTCTTATTTCAGGAACAGACAGAAGACCTTTACTGGAGGATCTTAGGTTATATGCAGGTTATTAAGGAATTAACAGATCAGAGATATAATGTGGGGTGAGGCCATGCAGGGCTTTAAAAGTCAACAGAAGGATCTTAAAATCAATTCTAAAACATACTGGGAGCCAGTGCAAAGAAGCAAAGACAGGAGTGGTGGCCAAATTTCTTACGTCTAGTTAAAAGCCTCACCACTGAATTCTGGATGATTTGAAGCCAACTAATAGATTTTTGATTAAAACAAGTAAAAGGAGTGCTACAATAGTCGAGATGTGAAAAAATGAAGGCGTGAACAATGGTCTCAGTATCCTTGAATGACAAAATTGATAATCTTTTTGTGATATTTCTAAGCTGGTAAAAACATGACACATACAGGTTTCATATCTGTACAAAAAGAACATATTTTGTTCAAACAGTATCCTCTGAAGAGGTTGCTCCTATGAACATACTGCTTTGTGTATATCAAATCAAATCAAATTTTATTTGTGTAGCGCCAAATCACAACAAAAGTTATCTCAGGACACTTTACAAAGTAAGGTCTAGGCCTTACTGTTATCAATATTATTACATAGGGAAAACCCAACAAATCCCCCTTGAGCAAGCACTTGGCGACAGTGGGGAGGAAAAACTCCCTTTAACGGAAGAAACCTCCGACAGACCCTGGCTCTTGGTGGGCGGCCTTCTGCCTCGACTGGTTGGGGTGAGTAGATAGAGGAGAGACAAAAGAAGAAAAGCAACAAGACACAACAATCAAACACTGATCAGGTCGATGTGGCTGGTGACTGCT
>NW_018127942.1:1157452-1171357 GCF_001952655.1 Monopterus albus | reverse complement strand
TTGAAACGTGAACAGGCAGGTGATGCTCCGTGGACATTCGTTTGGAGCTACGACTCTTGCGAACTGTCACCCAGCCACCTGTCTGAGATCCCAGCTGCTCGGGAAGCTGCGGGGGGCGGCTATCTTGGGCTAAGCTACGTTTAAGAGGCTCCACACCGGCTACGTGGGCATAGCTAGCTGGCCTATTCTCCATGGTGTGGAGCCTCGCCTCCAATGCTGCTAGCATCTGACATTTATTACAATTACCATTATCGCTAAATGAGGCAGAAAAATAACTAACTCCGAGCAAGAAAAAGGAGGAGAGGAAGAGGGGGAAGCCATTGCTCTCGATTAAGCTACTAGCTTAGCTAGTTTCTAAACTAGCCGACCTAAAGTAGGAAGTTAAATTTGGTGGTTAGCAAGAACTTATGCAAAACAAGTGCTTTAAGTGGTGCAAACGTATGTTGTCACTCAAAAATTCGGATGAACCTAGAAAATAGTGCAAGTACAGAAAACAGGAAATGAGTACGGTTTACCACAGGAAACAGCAGTCCGTCAAAGGTTCCGCCAGATCAATCATCAGATACATGCGCTGACAAAACCCCCACAGCAAATATGTATTCGCTTCACCATCAGCGTAGGATATCCCCTCTCATCTGCAAATTAACCTTGTCTACAGGTATTTGTATCCACCACCATCGAATGCCAGACAACAGTCTTTTGAGAGCTAGCTGCTAATTAACCAACTTTACTTTCAAAACAGCTCCCAGCCTCTGAATTTAAAGGCTGATATTAGCAAAAATATTCCTATATTTGCTGAGTGAATTTAAAGGCTGATATTAGCAAAAATATTCCTATATTTGCTGAGAGAAAATGCCTGATTCATTTTGCCTATTAAAGATACGCCCCAGTCTGTGTTGCACAAGAAAAAGTTAAAGTTTTGCTTTATTCATTGTTCTGCAATGTTTTGCTCTCCCTTTATATGGGAACCTTGACCTGACAGGAATTTCATATCCTGTTTTTGCACAGAGCAGAACATGAACAGATGAGACATTAGGTGACCAAGCTCAGGTATTACACAAAAATTAGCTCATGCTTTTCATGACTTGCGATACAGCCCCTGCAGAATTCAAAGAAACAAAAAAAAAAGTTTGTTGCTGTATTCACCGAGGGCAAATAGAAGTAAGATATATTTTAATCCTTGAGAATTAGTTTGAGGGGAAGTGCTGCACAAAGACATTTTACAGTTTCTGGATCACAATTAGTGATTATACATGCCCTTCTCAGTGAAAGGGAAAAAGGAAGTTGGTTCCTAGCAGAGAGAGGCAGAGACAAAGTGAATGAAGGTGTGATAACAGTGAAGCAGTGTGTGTGAGCGAAAACAATACCAATTAAGTAATTACTTAGATCCCGGATGATCCACAATTATGGGGTACAAGTTTTCATCACCATTAGTTTGCAGGTAAATAGAGTGTTTTGTGTGTCACTGGTAATTGCAGATGGGGCACTTGTCCTTACCTATCCTCTGAAAATTTTAGCTTTTCTCTCAAGCACAAAAGGCACAGCAGTTAATTGCTATAAATTACACAGCATTGGCCTGTAAGTGTGTTTGCATGCTCCAGGAAAAAGGATACATCATTTCCAGCACAATTTCATGAGTGAAAACAACCTTTCTATACAAATGATGAACAAATCTACAGTTTCCAACTAGACACATAAGTTTATTAAAAGTGACACATCTTGTTCATATTTGGCATCCTGGGTACTGTCTGCAGATTGGTGGCAAGGGGTTTACAGTGTCTACAGTGACGGACAGATGCACGATTCAGAAGTTATTTATACACAGTTTTTTATACTCATGACACCATTGCTAATGTTTATATTCTGTATATAAACATTAGCAATGGTGCTAATGTTTTTTGTGACAACAACAAAACAAAACAAACAAAAAAGTTTATACAAATCCTCGAGTGTGGATACTTGAACCGAGCCCCTTGGGACCTGTCGGTACCAAAGGGTTCGGACAGAAATTGGGGAGGGGGGGTCAGCAGTTGTTTTTTTTTTTTTTGTTTTCTTTTTTAGGATTTTTAGCATTTCTTGCTCACTACACACTTATGTGTGACCACAAATGAATTTTCTCTTCTAGTTCTACTAATAAAGGCACTTATAAGGGTGGGAAGGTCGATCACAACCAATATGTCAGTGTGAGCACTCAGTGCCAAGTGGATGAGCCTGTCCTGCGTCATGGTGCTGCACAGCCAGGTCTTCAGCCTACACAATGTGGAGAAAGATTGCTCAGATGCTGCAACAGAAATCAGGAATGACAGGCATAGTTTTATGAGTTTTTCCACCTCCATCTGCATACCATGAGTTTGTGGCTGAAGGTCTGGTTGGTGGTGACTTTGCATCCCTTACAGATACAGTATCTCCCAACAAGGCTAAAGGCTTAGTCGCTCTAGTACAAAGTATGTCAGATCCCGGCAGCACTTTACATCAGCCTTTTTCCTTTGAGGATGTCAACATTCCATTCATTCAGTGCGGCTGGGCTGGACTATCAGTAGCGATTTTGTATAAAAACATAATATAATGTAATAATTATGTATCTTCAAAACCCTGATGAAAATGGCCATTTCAAGTTGTGCTACTTCACCTTGATTAGAAAAACTGGGGCATCCTGTTTGAGCCAGACCTGGGAGAGGAGCCCGCCAGTGGGCATCTGGTGGCCAGGCCTTGGCTCATGGGGTCCATTTGGGCACAGCCCAAAGGAATGACATTGAGCCGCCACCCTGTGGACCCACCACCTGCAGGGAAAGGACTCGGAATCGGGTGCTAAGCAAGTCAGGTGACAGGCTAGGTCAGGTACCTGGGTGTGTTGATTCCTGGCTGTGTAGGCCAGCTCTAGTATTGTAGAATGTCAACTCAAGCATAGGGTGGTTCATAAGTGTACTTGATACCAGAACACCTTATGCCTCAGATCAATGATCGACTTTGTTGTTGTATCATCTGATCTGCGGCTGTATGTCTTGGACACTCGGGTGAAGAGAGGAGCAGAGCTGTCAACTGATCACCACTTGGTGGTGAGTTGGATCAGATAGTGGGGGAGGCTGCAGAACAGGCCTGGTAAACTCAAACATGTGGTGAGGGTGCACTGGGAACACCTGTCTGAGACCCCTGTCTGTGAGGTTTTCAACTCACACCTCCAGAAGAATTTCTCTCATGTCCCAGGGGGAGGCTGGGGACATGGAATTCAAATCCTCCATTGTAGAAGCAGCTACCCTGATTTGTGGCCAGAAGGTCATTAGTTCCTGTTGTGGCTGCAACCTGAGAACCCCCTGGTGGACCCCAGCGGTGAAGGAAGCCATCAGACTGAAGAAGGAGGCCTTCCAGGCTTGGTTGGAACAGGGGTCTTTTGAAGCAGCTGATAGGTACCGGTAGGCCAAAAGGGCTGCGGCTCATATAGTTGTGGATGCAAAAACATATCTAATTTGAAATGTATTTGATGCCAGGTTGTATTGGGTGCTCTCTGTCAATTTACTTTAAAATGAGAATTTCTAGGCGGGTTGTATAATACTTCATTAAAATTCACAATTCCCACACCACGTTGCTTTCATCACTTCCATTCAGGTGCTTGTCTTATACTGTGAGCATAAATAACAGTATTAATATTATTATATGTGTAAGTGTAAATCAGTTTTTGAGTTCTGTGTCAGAATTAAAAACATTCAATTGGGGATTGGTGTGTGTTGTTGAAGTGTCTTTGCGTGTGTTTGAATATGTGTTTGTCCCAAAAGCTCCCAACAGATGGAGGCCTTAAATAATAGTCCTGGCAAACACTATCTCAAACTCCAGATGAACAAATGGAGGCAAAGAGTCCGTTTTTTTTCCACATCAAATAGGACTTGTGCTTAAAGGTGCAAATCAAATCAAACTTGAAATGTTGGCTGAGAAAAACACTTTACTTTCAGATGTTCTGAATCATACACACACTTATTAGCTTTGGATTTTGCACCTTTGTTTTGATTTCCATTAATGTTCACTGAATCCCTGCATCTGTGCTCAATTAAGGTTTCTGTTTACATCCCATTACCTTTCATTCTTCACATTTTCTCCACAGAGGCAGAGTGCCATATTGAATTAATTTCATTTGATTGCAGTGGCAGTTCATGGGGTTTTTATGGCAACTTTCAAACACAGCAGAATTGATTCAAGTGATAGCAAAAGCCAAAGGAAACACAGAAATAATCAAAGTGACAGTGAAATGTTAACTGAACACTGATCTACTGTGGATTGCTTGCATGTAATTAGCATGACTGTTATTGATCTGTTTGCACGCTCTGACTTGACAGATCAATTGAAAAAGATGATAGAGAAGGAAGAGGAGGAGAAGCAGGAAGAGTAGGAAGCAGCAGTTCCAAGATGGCAGGATATGTGTTGAAAAAGTTATTTCGCAGAGACAGGTAATCAAGCGTCTGGACTGCAGAGGAGGTTTTGAAATAGTGAGCTACAGTATCAAAACAAGGGCAGATGTCACACCCTACTATTGCATCCTTGACAGGTGCGGTGATTTGTGTTTTGTGATTCTTGCCCATGCATGCCTTTCAGCTAAAACTCCATTCCCTTTTCCCCTCCAGCCAGACTGTCTCTTACGAGGGCACTGCATGATAACACAAAGCAATCCATTACAGAGTATTAATTCAAAAGTAGTGAGAGAAAATGATAATAATTCTCCAGGAATGGCAGGGGAGCTGCTACTGGATCTATAAATAGATTGAAGTGGTGTAGTCCACGTGCCAGAGCTTTCTTCACTGCACCACAATTTCACAGACAGTCTGGGAGTATTTTTGCATTTATTTATTTACAAAAGGAGCCTCTCCTCCTACTGTTTTCTCTTCTTCTTATTTCCTCTTGCTTACTGCCTTTTTTGTTGCTTTTTCAGTTCAAACTCTTCCAAACCAAAACACATTTAAAAAGACATATTATCAGACCAAATCATTACTAAAAGTTTAAACTCAGTCAATCAAAAAGGCCATATTGTATAGCAAATGCTGACAAATAAATTCAGCAAAGAATCTCTTTCATCTAAGCCAAAGGAAGATTGGTTGTTATGCTTTGGAGGAATGAAGTAATGGTCACACAATGTACCCTCTTGAGAAATCAAGGCAAGAATGTGGAAAGAAATGAATTTGCCCAAACAACTGATTCTAAAATAGACTAGATTAGACCGGGGTAGTGATGTTCTCTCTTAATAATCAAAAGACTGACATTTCTGCACAAATGCGGACATTATAATGGGTAAAAAAAGCTGTGTGCATGCAGGACCAGCTGAAAATGGTAAAAGCAAATGTATATTCTTGGCAAGTTTTCAGACAAACGCCTGGCAAGCACAAACATGGACTCTGTAAGCGCAACATCATTTATTACCAACCAGACCAACTGAGATAGTTGACAGAAAAATCATTGCACTACACAAACATAACTGGGTTAGAATGGTTTCAAGCTTCACTTCCTTGAGGGTGCACTGTGAAACAAACATGAAATTATATTATTCATTGCAAACACAGCTGTTAGGCTATACTTGATAATTATGAGCAGAGCTGAGATGGACTGAGTGTTGCAACATGTGCTTCATTTCTTGCTTGTTTTTTTTCTCAGAAATGTTCCTGAATTGCGCTCAGTGCTGCAATGCAAGGACACTTAACCTGAAGATATTTGGTGTTAATGGAGCTAGTTCACAGTTTCAAATGTTATCTCCACACCTGCTGCTGTAAAAAAAAAAAGAAAAAAAAAACTACAAAGACTAAATGCACCATGAGAGGAGAGAGAGAGAGAGAGAGAGAGAAAGACAGGAAGGTACGCATTGAATGCCAAAGGGAAAAAGTGTAACCGTGCCATCCATCAACACTGGCTGCCTGTCATCTGTGGAGTTTACTTGAGAAGCAGGGAAAACAGGAGCTATGCTTGCTCTTTCTCTCTGCGGGGTTCCCTTCCACTCCTCTGACTGAGCTTCTGATGGAGAGCAAAAACAGAGGCAATTTGATGAGACCACAGATCTCACACAACCAACTGCCCCTGACAGCTTCTTAGTGATTTCACCAGGCCCACAGAGGCTCATTCACATCATCAAAAACTCCAAGATAAGACAGACAGTGAATTGAGGTGTAAGGTTTGGCGCTGGCAAACAGAACACAACAAGCAAGCCCAAGCTGTTCAGACATTTGTATCACATGCTTAAATTGGCAACAAGAAAGGTTTTTACTGCCCGGTGGCACAAAACAACTCAAATTCATCCGTGAAGGGTCAAAAGAAGCTGACCAGAACTAGTGACTCAGCGATTTGTAGCAGGAGCCAACAATCCAGGCTTTTTGAAACTCGTGTTTTGGCTGTAATAAAAGCTCCCTATTGATAGGGTTGTGCTGGACTGAAACACTCTGCAGTGCGACACTGACTGATACACTCATAGGTTAAACAGAGAAAAGGAGAACAGGTGGGCAGACAGGAAGAGGAGTACCCAGACAGACAGCTCTTAGTCATCCTACCTGTCTGATGCCGAGTCTGTAGGCGACTATGCGGTCCACAGCATTGGGATTCATCTGTGTCCACTGGAGCTTGAAGCCGTAGACTCTGGGTCTGTTCTGCCACAGGGGGCTGTAGGTATCGTAGTAGAACTCTGGAGCATAGGCCTTGCCTGGACAGACAATACATTGATAATGACCATTATTTATTGGTCATTTCAGAAGAAAACCACAAAGTCAAAGCATATAGGTGAATTTAAGGATGCGTCATAAAACTGGGGTACTCCTGAGAGACATTAAAAAGAAACTAATGATCAAACATCAAGCAGGGATATCCTGACTTTAAGATCCAGAAACACATCCTAAATTTCCCATGATGCAACTCAATGACATCTTTCCTTCTTGACACTTCTTGACCATGGCTGTATTATTGGAGAACTGGATACACCATTGCTAGATGGCACCCATCCATTCCTACAGTATGGAAGTTGCTCAGTGGCACATGATCTGAAAAAAATTGTCATGCTTCAGGATTACAGCAATAAAAATTCCCTAGATGTTCCGCATGCTTCCGCTTTTTGTGCACTTGCCTTGAGCTGAGTCTCCCGCCCAATGAGCTGGGTGACTTCTGGTTGGCTCCACACACACATGAATGGGATAAAATAAAACTATCCTACGGTTAAACTAGACTTTCCAAATGGTATTGGACCCACTGAATCAAATTATAATAATAAAAAGAGTCATTTTGCTGGGTTTGTGGTGCTTTATTCACCACTTTACAACCAATCCTTTTCTAATTATTTGCTATGGGAAAAATGCGTTTTGGGCTAGTGCACACCGTATGGATGAACGTGGACGTTGTAGTAATGCGGTGTGGCCGCTATGTCAGATTTGCTTCACAGCACTGTTGCTTGTTGTTAAATGGCCATGTCATTTACACTCAACATCAGTTTTTTGAAATTCATGTTAAAAAGTATTTAGTCTTCAAGCATAACCCTGATGATGTTATCTGGTTATTTTTTACCTTACCATATTCTATACCTTCTGAGGCATAGAATATGTCATCTATACAATATGGCATAAATAAACTTTATGGGTAAAGTTGTGTTCCACTTTATGATTAGTAAAACGTTTTACATCACAGAACCTTATTATGACTAACGACTGAGGGGGATATTTTCTAAGGTTTTGTGGCTCATTTTGTGGCTATAAACGGTGAAACTGCATGTGTTCACATTTACTAAGGAGTTGCAGTGAGGTTTTGCAGTGGAGAAGCATAAGAAATGCAGCACTGCAGGAATTTGCATTTTTGGTCCCATGCAATAGGTAGTTTAAAGGGGTTTCACTTCAAGGATGCAAAACTCAGTGAGGAGACAGAAATTTATACAAATACCCTCGGCACCTCATTTACCACCACTGCAACAGAGGGAAATGTGGCTGAAATTTGTTGTTAGGAGAGAGCAGGTGTAAAATTTGTGACATTGCTTCAGTTACTGAATTAAATAAATAGAAGACTGTTTGATTGGCCGGAGACTATGTGATTGAAGTTCTGAAATATGTTTGTTGATTTCTTCAATTAGATTAAAGTTTGGTCACTGTAATATTATACTATCTTCTACACTTCCTCTCGGTCCATGCATGTGCAACAGGGGTGTGTTCAAATTAACACAGCTGTGTCTGTTCTCATTTACATCATCAGTGTTGATAAATACAATGCTAAATAAAATTTAAAAAATGCAGTGCTGGAATATTTTCAGTGCCTGATGGTAATTTGCTGCAGGTTTATTATCTGTCAACCTAAGACAGCTCCATGACAACAGTGCCAATGTCTTGCCATATAACAGCCCTTTATGCATGTGTTTAATTCAACACATTGACAGTGACACACTGTATGAATTGAATTGGTAAACACATAGGCAAAGAGCAAAATAAATGCTTGTTTTATTTTGAAAGGTCAGTGTAATTAGGTCTGTATTATTAATAAAATTCCATCTTTAATGTCACACCGCTGCTAAGTTATAATTACAGTAATAATGGTAATTGTTCTTTTTCTTCTTCTTTTGAGGTTTTTGTTTTCATATCCATTAGAGACGAGTTCTGCATTTTGCTAGAATGGTTTGTTTTGCACACCATCCAGATATACTCTCACACTGGGCAGCAAATTCAAGATGGTATAAATATAATCTTGTAAATGTTTCATTTCTTAGCACAGTGAGACTTAGTTAAAGCCATAAAGACTGCTGAATTAGCATGACAAAGATGTTCAGTATCTTTTACCTTCTTTGCATTGTGTTCGATCTATTTTTACCCATGCTATATCATATTCCTCGTTGCTGTTATGACCCAGTTTTCTCTCAGGGGTGATTAAAGTTTCATCTAATGTTAAGTGAAAGAGTAAATTCCTGACACTGAATCAAAGCAAGTACAAGATCATATGTCAAATAAATGTAACTACTGCATATCTCAACTGCCCTTCCTATGTAATGCCTGTACTCAACTCAGGATATTAGATTTTGTTAAATATTTTCTTTAAATATCATTGTTTGCTCATTGAAATCTGTGAGGATTTATTGCCTACAGAACTGTGGCCTGAACTAAAATTAAGTTTTCAGCTTTCAGTCACAGTCTACAAGCTGATTTCTGACAGCTGAAGAAGAACAGGATGTTGTATTTTATTTAAAAATGTAGAAACAAGTTTACAGGATAACCTTCCAGGAAAATAATAGCAGTTCACCAAAATGACATTCTGTTGTGTTTGTCCCTTTGCTGTTCGTGCTTGTTTGTTGAAGGGTGACAATCCCCACAGCAGATGATTGTTAATAGCCATGGAAAAGACAGTCGAGCAACCATTGTTAGCTCAAACAAAAGACGCATTGGGATTTCATGTACCCACACAGAGATGCAGCAAGTAGTTAATAAAATGTCAGGCTAAACCTGTCAAGTTAGTTTGTCATTGATGAATTACAGTGGCATTATTTTACTCTACAGTTCTGGTGGTCTCCGGGGTCTCTCTTTGTGGGCTCCTTGGTGTGGAAAGATCCTTGAACCATTTGGCTTCCTTTGATTTAATAGTAAGTAGGACAATGAATGGAGGAAAATAAACTAAGGGAATAGGGAGTTGATAAAGGTCAAACATTCAAAGAGTTTCCTATGTCTGGTTTTAATTTGATTTTTCTGCACTAACAGTAGGCTAGAAGCTCTTAAACCATTTTACCTTCAACAAATTTCATGAACAGATCCTACAGACAAGTTCTTTCTGTGCAACCAAATTTTAATATATAATCTATGGCCAAAAATGTTGGCTCCCCTCCCACTTCTTCCAGTAAATTGTTGCAATGAGAAATTCTTTGATTGGAACAACACAAAAAATAACAAAGAAAAAAAGGCTAAATGTGATACATTCCACACAGAACTCCAGGAACCGACTGGGCACAATTATTGACACCTTTTCAAAGTCATCAGAAATAGTTGTATTTCAAGCATATGATGCTCCTTTAATTTGTAATGAAACTCACCTGTAGCAATCAAGGGTTAGGGTTAGCTTATTCATCTCTGTCATGAAGATCTGTTCTTACCCAAAACTTATTCAAAACACATACAGTAAACGAGTCACACCACTGCAACATTCATTACCCAGAACATGGCTAATGTAGTTTGCCATGGGTTAATCCTATATGCACCACCCTCCTGCCATTAACTAACATTAATGTGTATTGATGCATGACTCAAAATAGTCCCCAACAAATGTCTCTCACGCCTGTCTAAATGATGTTTGCTAAACATGACCAGGCGCTTTTAAAAAACAACAACAACAAAAAGTACAAAAAAAAAAAAAAAACACGATCACAGTGCTACTGTAGGTGAACCTGCACTATGCTGCAGTAATCATGCAATCATGCAGCATTGGTTGTGACTGATGTATGCATTATCTTGAGATTAAATCTACCCCAAGAAAGAAAACTATATGGGACCAACATGGCTGAACAGTTAATTAGTAAACGGGAGAAAACATGCTCCATAATAAACTGGCAAATGTCATAATTTCCTTGTATCCAATTTAAGCTGAAAACACCTGCATTTCAGATATAATACTCATTCAAATTTTAACAAATGAAAAAGGTGAGGCGTTTATGAGGATTAACAGTTTTATTCTGCCTCTGACTGGTTTGATCAGTTCTCATAATTGTCCAAGATAATAGGTCAAAATCACTGAGTGCATATTGTTTTGCACTTTAGACAATAAATCAAGTTAATGATGCTTTGGGCAGCTAACTGCAGATTGCTTGGCCTTTACATGGATAAAGCTATTTAGAATACTATATTCTAATCTGGGAGAAAGGAACACTCATTCATCAGACAGATAAAATCATTCAGAGACCAAAACAAGCAGAAGCAAGAGAATACTGTTAATAATTAAACAGTGTAATTTATTTTTAAGTGGTTTTGTCTTTTTATGTTGAGGTAACAAATGCATCTCAAAAGGACATTAGCATTCCACTGCTGCTTATATATGATGAAAATGCTGAATTATAAACTGCCTATGTCTCACCGAGATGCTAATGCTACCAAAAAACATATTTTCCAGGGGGAAAAAAGCAAGGATAATTACTGTCTGTTCTTCACTTGGCACCAATTCTGTGTATAGAGCCAGCTGTGTTTACAGCATAGTGCACAAAAATGTTACATAAGCCAGGCAGGCAGATAGTGTCAGTGTTGTTTGTGCAGTTTATACTGTACAGTAAGGCCGGTAAAGAAAATAAAAAGCTGTAATCGGCATTAGAGCAATAGTAAGAAAGGTTAACTAAAATGACTCATATTATTGTATGTTTTTATAAAGATTCCCATCATCATCAATCTATTACATCAATTGTAGCTCTTATTTTGAAAAGAAAATACATTTCAAAAATACATTTCTTAGAGTAGCAAAGGCTGAGAATATTGTCAAATTTATTGGTGAATCATTGCCTATTCAGATATACTGTACAATATAATAAAGCAAATGGTCCTCACTCATAATAATATGCTCTGTGTGGTAAAGCACATTACCTAACCCACTTACACCGCTTGAAACAGATAACCCTGGATGGGAGACATCAAACATAGTACAGAAGGCTTAATTGATTTTGTTAAAATTCTGTTTATAACAGCAGAACCAATGCAATGATTCATAACAGCTCAGTAAAAACATCCCTCCAGGCAAGAAATTGACCTTGTTTGCCGAGTTCCTTTTGATTTTTTTAGGGGTTTATGAACATGTTTTCTTCTTCAGGAAAACACTTTGTCCCACCATATGTTAAGCTCTGCTATATGGTGCTAAGCTGTTGTGTGATAGGCTTTTGAGGCAGAAACGACGCTTACATATGGATGCACAGCTGGCCAAGACAAACTCAACACTGCCGCACGAACAGCTATGTGACTATAGGGAAAAGGATTTAGACACATTAGAAGACTTGCTGGAAATTGCCTAGTTGTGTCCTTCTGGAATGGAGCATGAAATCGCTCTGTGGCTTTTTTACTTTAAAGGAAATAGCACTGAAATGAATGAGTCACTTCCAACCCTTCTATTCAGCTAATTCTTCCACAACTTCCTCCCTGCTCAACTAATCCATTCAAACAAAGAAAGTGAAAGATTTATAATAGTTGTTCATATTAAGTGGGATACCGTTTTATTTGCGGTGACACCCTGGCTTCTGCTTTTATACTTTCTGGTACAGTAAGTTTCAAATAAACGGCGGGTCTAGAGTGACTAATGATGTGATATTGTATTGATCTAAAAAAAAAAAAAAAAATCCACAAAAAATTGGTTAGAATATAAAGGAATAAAGGAAAAATGGACAGAACAATAGCAGAATACATTTCGTTTGTCCCTCAACCCTGACAGACTCTGTCTGATCATGACAACATTATTCATACACCGCCTTTTTACTCACCATGTAATGTCAGTCACTGCTACTTACAAAATCCATCAATGTCAGTCTCTTTGAGTTGCAGACAGTGTTCAACATCATTATCTATTTACTACAGGAGTGAAGTTCATTCCACATGAACAGACAGCAGGTAGTCAAGTTACTTTAATCCATATCTGGAGCTCAAAGCTATACAAATATGCACAGGAAACAAGGCTTTTATGTTTTATAAGCCCCTGAGATAAAGGAAGGCACAGATTTGAAGGTGAAGTCAGTTTCATTTTTTGTCTTGATAGAAAAATAAAGAGAAAAAAATATGCCACGCAAAAGAAAGCTCATCTTAAATGTTTGCACTTGCTGCTTCCATTTTGATCATTGCTTTCTTTAATCTATTTCTTGTAAGCACCTCAATTTTATGATAGTGGAGCATTAAATTATTGTATTACCCCTTTAAATGTCACGTCTGCCTATTCCATGACCTGTGTTTCACCCCATCACTGCTTCAGCAGTACAGCTGCTTAATACATTTTCAGTCTAAGGACACCATGTAAAGTAAATTCAGACTTGTGCATAAATCACTGGCTGCATCAGACAACACTGAAATCAGAGACAGAAAACGGCCCCAATTCTAACTCTTCGCTCAACACTCATGCGTCTCTTGACAGATAGCCTGAGCCAATGTTCAGCAGTACACATTACATCCCTCTGAAGGGTCTGTCCCCTGGCACAATTTAATGGCAAACTTGGCCATTACAGCCAATTCAGTGTTTCCGCAGATGTCCAAATGGCTTGGCACATGGGCATCCATGCACATGCACACACAGTTCTACACTGGCACAAAACACTTTCTGAGACAACCATTATTTATGTAGTCCTGATAATGGCCTGCTGCCTGAAGCTGGTGTGCTTGCATGTGTCTCTTGGCAGTGTAACGTATGTTTTTGTGAAGTAAGTTGACTGGATCTGAGAGTTTAATCGAACCATCGTGGCATCAGGCCCAAACTCTGGACTGATATGTTTATTACACATCAACAAAGCCTAAGACAGTGTTAGGGAGAGAGCAACGAGGGAATATCCACTGAGGTGTCTACCTGTCTTCTCTGTAAAGTGAGCAAACCAAGATACAACCTAAATGCATGAGCCATAACAAATATTTCATGAACTTCAGCTTGAAGTGAATTCAATGGTCAAAGAGAAGAGCTGATATCCCTTTTCTCAGTAGGTTATTTATTTCAGCCACACTACAGAATGTAGTGTGTACCAAAATTGTATCTATTGAGTTTCAGGATAAAAATTAAAAATCTTAAAGAGTAAGCACTGGAGTTTAGTGAATGTGGGATGCCAGAATTATTAGATGACTGGAGGAACTAAAGTGAATTTTCTGTACCATGTTCCTGCACTCTGGGGGTTACTAAAACAGCCTCCATACCTTTGGAAACCAATGAGTTCAGATGGTGGGAATCTGGAGCACTGGGTGGGAGGAAGGAAACAGTGGCTGGGGAGAGAGA
>NW_018127942.1:1146703-1157405 GCF_001952655.1 Monopterus albus | reverse complement strand
GGAGAGGAGGTAGGAAGACAGAGGGAGTGAGGAGCATGAGCAATAGCATGCAAAACCCCAGCCCTGTTGAGAAAAACAAATGGCTGGAGGGGACTATCTGCTTCTGTCTCTCAGCTCTAATTGTTTCACCACAAAGGACTGATTTATGACACACAGGGGGGAGTGTGGGGTCTCTCTCTCTCTCTATCTGTACCCAAGCTGAAGAATGAGTGAAAGAAAACATGATTAAAGAGAGAAGCACAAGAGATACAGTAGAAAAATTGAGTGCAGAAAAGGTACGATTAGCAGACAGCAATAGGTAGCAATAAGTATAGAGAATTGAGTAGTATCAAAGAGCAGAGTAACATAAGTGGCAGAGGATCAAAGTGACAAATACTCCTCCAGTGACCCTGCAGCTCCTGTCTTTAATGTGAGGTCTGGGAGATTGAAACCTTATTGGCCACAGTTTCTGTGCTCACTCAGCACACCCAACCTAATTTGGTCCTGCCATAACAAGCAACCAGGAGATGGACTCTTAGCAGTTTTTATTGAAAAACAACAACAACAACAACAAAAGATGCAATCTAAAAGAACAACAGGAAAGGGGTAAGTGTGTATTATCTGAAAGAACAGCCAGAGATGGGAGACCTGAGTCACATGACTTGACTCAAGTTGCAAATGAGGACTTGAGACTTCCTTGACTAACACTGGTAAAAGACTTGACTTGACATTGACTTGGTATTCATGACTTGAGACTACATGACCTGAAATTACTTCTTCAGACTTGGTATTCATGACTTGAGACTTCATGACCTGAAATTACTACTTCTTTATAAAATTAAATATTCACATTTTTCTAGATATTGAGAAGTTACATTTTGCAATTGAAACACAATTGGATGATTTCTAGTGCAACGCGCACAAACCTAGCAACCTACCGGAACACACTGGAAAACAAAAAGTCCAGCAATACTTGCAGTGCTTTGGGCAACTTTAATGAGAAGAGCAATGTGTTTTGTTTTGTGGGACTTGATGGAGACATGTGTGACTTACACCCACCTCTGCTGTATACTGTACATAGATGAAGAGCTGACATGACTGATGTGCCCCATTCAGATTGACAATCGGGGAAGTTTGTTTCATTCAGTCTATTTTAAATTAATTGTCTATCGAGACATCCATGTCCCTAAAACACCGTGTGACAATAACTATTATGTTTGAACAGCCTATTTCAGCTGTCCAAAACACTTAATTATCAAGTGGAGAGATTACTGAAGGACTTGCTGAAGACATGCCTAAAAGAAGTCTGCTATTGTGTGCTACTTCAAGATAGAAAAATTAAAAACACTGCTGGTCCATTTTATAACAGTAACATGTAAATGTGTAAGGTGAAACTCTGTACCTGGTCTGTGACTTTAAATGATTCTCAAGCCAGTTAGCTCCTTTGAAAGGCAATTGTAAAATCATATCTTAGCAAACATAACTCGGCATGGCAGATTTTTAGAGCTGTGCATGGATTTCATTTCATTTATTTTAATGCCATTCTTTTTAGCATTTCTAAAATAAAAAAAAGCAAAAGTTTAAGTTTAAATGAATGAATGTGCTTATATGCTCTAATGTAAGATACACACATTAGCTATGTACAGTAGCAGTGCAACCTAGCTATATTTCCAAACCTAACGAGCGCGGAGACACACTTGGTGGGGTCCCCCAGAATGCGGGGGTGGGCGTAGCAGCAGGGGTTGGTGGGGATTATTCTGCGTTTAGTCTCTTTGTGGTGTGGTTGCCCAGTGTTATGTATCTGTGGAAACGTCTGTCCCCTTCCCCAAGCTAGCCTATGTTACAATACTATATAATTTTCTTTGATTACAGCTTACATAGAAGGCGCCCTTAACGACTGCCCACCCACTGTGAAGTATTTTTCCACTGTGTGGAAGCTGGTAACATTATCAGCTCTTTCCTGCTCTTTAATGGATTTGGGAAAATGTATAATCCTGCACCCCAGTCAAACTTTTCATTCATGATAGCTCTACTAGAACACCTAAGGCATACTAGTTAGTCAACCCAAAAACCCTTTATCTTATTATGTTAAAAGTGAAACATAGGGTACTGACTGAATATACAAATAAGAAAGCATAAAATCAGACATAAATCAACCATGTCTTGCTTGTCAAAATAAGCAATCGAAGCAGCCAAACAGGGTTATGTTAGATTGAAATATGACTCTGATATTACACTTTTCTTTATCATACCAGTAATATACAAGCTCTACAATGCAATACAAAAACAGTGATGTTTCTTTACTTCCATCTTCTAATGTGAAAAGGTTCATGATGTGGTAAGAATGCAAAGCATTAACCAGAACATGTAGTTTTAGCCTCAGTCTTTTAGTTCAATAGCATGCATGTAGCTCTGAAGTGTAGTAAGACCCTTTTTAAAAGGTTTGTGTTTTAAAAGCTTAAAACATTAAAAAGTGAGCTGATGATGGCATGTTTAACCAACACACTGAGGTAAGCTTAATTAGCTACTGTACTTGGCTACAGCTGACAGTAGTTACCATGCTAATTCAGAAACATTTGTCATTTCAGCCAGGAAAATCAGAGCTTGTGGGTTAGAAATGAGAAACTGCTTTTGTCTACCACAGTTTGAAAGCAAGGGCCCAGTGTTTCAAAAATTACAAAGAATTTTGAGAGGTAAAGCTGCCACTGTTGTCACTGTAAACTGCAAAGGTGTAGCAAAAGCAGCTAAGTGGGGGCTTAGCGAACAGTCAACTCCTAAGATTAGGAAGACATTAAAAAGAGACATATTTTGGTAACAAGGCACTCTTTACCTGTAACCTGGAAGGTGCATTTGCCCGCTCCAGCTTCATTGATGACATTACAGGTGTACTCCCCCCAGCCATCTCGATTCAGACTGCGGATGGTGTACTCTGTCTCATCTCTTTGGGCGTCAAAGGCTCCAGCATGGAGCAACCTGTTTGACAGAAGCCACTCGAAGCGCAGCACTCGGGAAGGGTGGGCACGCAACACCCTGCAGGTCATCACCACAGGCCTCCCCAGTCCCTGACGCATCTCCATGTAAACCGGCTCCACTGTTGGAGGGTCTGAGTGGGAGACAGAAAGGCTCAGATGACTTTTGATAGGGATCGAAAAGTGTGTTAAGAATGTCAGCATCAAAGAATATAAAAAAAACTTCAATAAAGGCTATAATGACGGTAAAGCAAAGAAAAAGTGTGTGTGGGTGGAGGGTGCACTGACACCTTTACAAGACAGACGCTATACAGGCGAGGTCAGACAAGGTTGTTTCTCACCTCTAGAGAAATTAACAGAGAAAAAATACTAAGAACAGATAATCAGATTAGGTACTGTATGAGGACAAGAAATAAATATATTTCAAACCCTAAACAAAGATATGCTATGAAAGTATGAAAACAAAAGTAAAATGGCTTTGAGCAATATAGTTGAATTTTGTCAAAGACCTTAGAAGGACATAGCTGGAAAGAAAATCCTAGCCTCTTGAACACAAATTTCATGAGCAGACACTAAAACAAAGAGAAACATTTTAGAGGGCAGTCTACATATTTTATAACATACAGTATATGGGAGTAGTGAGCAAAGAGAAAAAGGTGAGATTTAAGCATATTGTGAGAAACATTAACCAATCAGTGCTGCAGAGTCAATACGCCTCACCAATAAAAGAAAAATGATCAGTGAAGACAATTGTGGGGAGAGCGAAAATGGTTGCAGGAAGATCAATTTTGCGGAAAACTAGAACAATTTTCTGAACATAATCAGTCACGCCTCAGAGAAGATTGGTAACAGGGTGCACCTCAAGCTTTCAAAATGAAAAATTAATAACTTATTTGAGTATCTGACAGGCGTCACCTCTTCCCACACAGACAACCTGGTTGTCTGAATTGTTTTGCCAGTTGTCTCAGAGCAAAGTCAGGGGCTGAATATGACCTCAGTGTAACCCAAACTCTGCAATCTGGAAATGTGTCGTTTTTAAAGCATATGTTAAATGTTTGTTAGATTATGTGCATGACCGCAAAACACCTCTGTAAGTTTTTTTTTGTGAGGACAAAATGTATATAAGTGTTTGAGCATGCTAGCACTGAAATACAGTAGCTATGAATAATTTCACCATCTTAAGCATCTTTTGCTCTTGACATACTCCAATGTTTGACAAAAATCACGGCTGAGCTTGAAAAACAACAGCAAACAACACAGAATGACAAAGAGCCCTTTAATTGCCTGAAATCTACATAATTCTTGGCAGGGTAAAGAAGAGGCAGGTTGCTATGCCCAGGGCTGGGGATGTTACTTTTCAAAATGTAATCTGTTACAGATCACAGATTATCTGATTGAAACTGTAATCTGTAACATAATCTTCTACATTATTCACACTTGGTAATATAATCTAATCACCGTGCCTTCTGAACATTATACAATGTACAATTAAATGAATAGTTTATTAAAATTCACAGTATATAATTTGATAACACTATTAATATCATAATCTACACCCTTAATCAGCCATTTTCTACAAATTTACTGATGCACACAATTGAGTTAACCTCAGTCCAGGTTATAGTGTAGAGCAGGTCCTCCAGGGCTCAGGCAAACGTGGGCTGTAAACATACTGTCTGCAATATAAAGTACAACAGTACAAGTACAACACTTCAAAGTGGGATTTTTACTTCCTTTCCCTTGGCGTTAATTATCACAAAACAAACACAACCCTGGTATTCACACAGCAGCTATTTTGATTAATGGCACATCATTAGATTGGATAATGACTGGCTGAAATGTGAAAATAATAAATCATAACACACTGGATGATAAAAAGGAAAGTAAATACAAATCTTCCAAGAGGTTTGGACTGAAAAGATAAGGGAAAAAAAAATCTGTTTCACCTGATGCTGTTCACAAGTTGATGAGTGAAGTGGCCTTTGTCCAGACTGAATGAAGCAGTAATTACATCCTCCTTAAAATTAGCCTTGCCTGGGCTTTTTCTCATCCCTGAGGCCAAAAGAAGGATCTGAATCTCTACTTATCAGATATGAAATTGTGGGTTTTTGTGTGGTAGTAAATCACAGCCTGTCTCCACAGCCTCCCTGAGCGGCACAAGACCAAACGGCAGTAAGGTCATTCCCATTCATACAGAAAGACAAACAAAGTCAGGGTTTGGCTTGGCAACAAATGCACAAAAGGGAAACAAAACACCCTGTAAATAAGGGCAAATGCCTCATCACCCCCCACCACCCACCCCACCCTATGCAGTTCTGTGAAACAGCTGCCCAGTGAATATGAGGAGAAAGGAACAACAGTGAGGGCAGTGAGGGCACTGAGAGCTCAGAGGTGCTCTAAGTCACAGGCCTGAGATGTAATCCATCATCAGTCACTGGTGGATACCTTGACAGTAACGTGGAGAAAAACAACATTTAGGAACACAGAGGCCTTTTCCCCACAGTCCAGGGAGGACAGAACAAGCCACAGGTGTACAAGGGGGGAAATATGTGTGTGTGTGTGAAGCAGAGATGAATTTGCGTGCATGTGTGCATCCGTATTTCTGAAATACTGCTCGACTGGTTCACAATAAACATCAGCTTCGGTGAAAATATGACTGCAACAAAAGAAGGACATACAACTCCTGTAAGCAAGCCTGCAGGAGGTGATTGTACTGTACAGTATGTCTATGTGTACGTGATGTGCTTATACTGACTGTGTGCCTTCCATATGGTTGGATGTTCCTTTGGTTTTTCTTGGTTTTCTTTCATCCTTTTTCTCCTGACAGCAACAGAATGTTTCCCCACATGGCTCACAGTGATGGAACAACAGCCAGATCTTTTAATTAATAAAATAAATCAATAAAATAAATACTCCATTACAAGTACAGTAAAAGCTCCAGATTAAAAATCCTAATTGCACAAATCTATAAAACTATTATAAGCAAAATGTCAAAATGTACTTACAGCTAAATTAGTTTTAAATTAAAATAAGTGCATGAACTAAGATTTTACATATTTTCTAATAAATCCAGTAAACTGGGACAGGACATGGTGTCTCTCAGTTATACTTCCCCCTCTTTGTCACTCTGCTGCCTACAGTCCTTCTGTTGTTACTCCTGCTTCCTCACCCCCCGTTGATGGTTGGCCTGGACCTTGGCCTGCCACCTATAGCAAAGTTCTAAAAAGTGTTTTTCAAACCACGAGTAGTTATTTCAAACAGTCAGCTGGTGGATGCATTTTATAGAGTTTGTCCCAACCAGGCATCCATAGTTCATTCTGTTGCTAGGAGCCAAGATGTGTCATCTTATTAGGAATCTCACCAGACCTTAAGCGGCTGAAAAGAAATTGGTTAAATCATCTTTAAGTAACATTTTGAATGCAGGCCATTTACTTGTAACATAATTCTTTTACACTGTGATTTTCAATCTGAGTACTTCTTTCACCATTACAGTCAGGTGTGCATGACTAATGAGCTTTTTCATTTCAACATTTTTCAGAAAGAACAGCACAGATAGCAATTGTTTAACCATGTCTGTAAATAAGGGCATGAAAGGTAAAGTTGTAGCAATAATGTTGTAGCATTAGCTTTTTAACTCTGCTGCAAAATTATGTCGTATAAGTACAAGTTACCTCCTCACCCTTGTTGTAGGATTGAAGAAAAGTCAAAGTTCTGCTGCACAATTTTGATTTGTAGAATAACATGCTTCAATATTAAGTCTTAGAAGAAACAACATTCATTAAGAAGTCTAACGGATATATGCAGAACATGAAATGATAACCCTGATTCAATTGATTTATGAGTCCCTGTGTTGAATAATGCAAGGATACACTGCTCCGCATCAACACGCCCTCCTTCCCTCACATTATAGCCACTGCAATCAAACTGTGAACTTAAGCACTATCTGCATTACCATATTGTTATTAAAACTTAGGGATAATTTATGAGCTATTATTACAATTAATGATAATCAATGTAAAATCTTCAGGGTGCCAAGTGGCCTGGTGATCCACTAATATGTTTAGCTCAGTCATTGACCAAGTTATAAATTATTCTGTCTAAGCTGTATGCAGGCTTCTGTTTACAACCAACACATTAACTGACCTTTTCTGGTATGGACTTGATGCGGCTGATCAGTTCAATACTGTTCCATAAAAAAGGGTTATTAAAATTTCATCTCCAAATGCAGTATGTGAGCCCTGCTGTAATACAAAATATTAATTTGCTGGTGTTAGGCTAATATGAATCACTCTAATATGATTCACATCAGAGTGGGCCTCAGGGGCTAGCACTGTCGGCCTTCTTGATGCAGAAAGGAAAATTAATTAAAAACAATAATCATTTAATTCTACTCATTACTTTCGTCCAGACAGTAACTCTTTATCCTGGTGTGTCTTTTTGATGTATATCAGATAGCAAGGTGCTCACTCAGGGGGTTGCATCAGGTAGGTGTTAAGGGCATTGTCAGAAGGAACAGAAGGGAAGCCTGGATAAAAGATTCCTGTGCATCTGGGCTGAAGTAGAGCATGACAACTTTCACTCTGACAGACAGTGGTATCTAGGACAGGATCCCCTTCTATACCTCTTTTTCCTTCCAATTCTCTATGTTTCTTCACTTCCTCTCTCCAGCCTGTGGACCATGCCAAGTCAGTTTGGCTAAGAACATTAGGGTGTCACAGCTTGGGATTTGGCGTTCGCAATTCTATTAGAGCGATGACTCCAAAGGCAGACGTCTTTCATTCTCTCTACCTCTCCTCCTGGCGTTGCCTCTGTCAGCCAGCAGATGCAGGTTTTTACATATCAAAGCCGTTGCCTTGCCAGAGTCGTTCCTTCACGCCTCTAATGCTCTTTGCTTCAGAGGACTGCACCTCAGTCTCTTGATCAAGTTACTAAATGCGGCTTTGCACATGGCTCACCACCAAAGGCGGGTGGCTCATGCTGGGACCTGGAAATTCAGGCGAGAAAAGTGTCTCAGAGGGACTGGCTTGTGCTTACACACCATGAGACAAGCCAAGACAAAGAGGGAGGGGGGCGTATGACAGGTGTATAAGGAGCAAACAACAAAATCAGGGCCACATGGTGTTAATAAAATGAACTCTCACACTGACAAAGGTCTAAGTATTTGGCAAATTTATCAGAGTCAACACTGTGCATGTACACATGGTGGACACATTTCACTATTTTTGTCACATTGTGCCAAAGCAATCTCTCAGCACAAGCGTGGATTGTCTGTGCTTTTTAGACTTGGGCTTTCATGAAAACTGTTAATAAGTTAGAAGTGTCTGACAAGCAGAACTGACTCTGAAGTGAGAACATCACAGACTGATTGATTTATCAATACCAAAGCCTTAGTAAATCTCTTCATTATGTGCTCTGATTTGAAGATGACGAAAAGATGAAAATGCAGTATGGTATGAGGAAGTCAAAAAAGTAGTGCAAGAGAGGTGCTTTATTTAAATAATGCTACAGTATGTAATTACAAATAACTGCATTCTCCTAATAAATTATTTTCAGCTGCTAGAGGGTCTAATGAGACACCATAAGCCACTCGTAACCACTCTTCACTCATCACATCTATGGATGCCTCGTTGCGAGTTTTACAAAAGCCTCCAGTCCAAAGCTGGAGTTAGCTGACAAATGAGTTAATTTGTCAGTCCAGCAGAATGCTCTGGTTACTGCGAATATAGCACAACAGCAGTTTAACAAAGTTCAAATTACTCCCAAATTAAAATAATATAAATTCAATTTGACTCAATTCAAATTCAATTCATACAAAGGTAAAATAATGGCCATGCTAGGCTGCTCGTGCTACCATAATAAACACATTAGAGCTCCTCCATGGCTGGCTGTTCAAAATGACTAATCACAGTTTGAAAATCACATCTTCTAGTCATTGTTAGGTGGCAGGCAGAAGCTGAAATAACAAAAGAAATTCTGTAGGCAGACTGTCATGAAGGAGGGTAGCTGAGAGACATCACGTCCTGTACCATTTTCACTTGATTTATCACACAATGTTTAAAGTTTGTTTGTTCTTCAACATTTACTATATCATACTAGATTTAAATGGAGCAGTATGAAAGTAAATAATGAATTTGAAACCCTTCAATTTTTAGTATTCATTCATAAATTCAGCAGCAGATGAAAGTCACTTAATATTTTATAGTCTGATGGTATTTGCTCCTTTACTCCTCCTCAGAAGTCACCTGTCATAGCAGACAATAAGGCAGCTGCTGAATCTATATATTGCACCGTTTTCCTTTATCTGTTCTTGTTATTTGTTTCATTTTATCTGCCTTGTCATCTTTATGGCTAGTCTTGTCAAATTTAACATTTGTTTCCAGATTGAGGAGGAACTTTGTAGAAGCCTTTGTCGCTTTATTCCTCCCCTGCCTTTGTTGTTTTACCCACCCCATGACTCATTTACATTTCTGCTGCAGTTCAGATTTCCTTTCTTCAGCAGCCACCTTTCCAGTTTTGTTTCAACTTGTTTGGCTGTCATGTATAAGCTTTGCAGCTCATCTCTTTTTTAAGCATATTTGGGCCTTTATGTGCTTTTATTATGGGTAGTATAGAGAGGACGTTACAATTCAGGGTTGGCACCTTGACCTCTACTCTATGGAGATGCTTGCTGCAGTGCATGTATGATCAGTGCGTCTGTACTTGTGACTCGAATTTCTGAACTACAGTATGCCATTTTATCTTAATTTTGCATCTTTATTTTGTGACTACTATAGATTTGCATCAAAAAAACTGTAGCAATATTTTGACTTTATTACAGTCTGGAAGAAAGTTTTGCCACAGTACACTGCATGTCAAGGTGATGAAATTCATCATTAAGTAGTAATGCCATGTCAACTGATAATAAATATAGTCGCTTTAGCTTCTCAAAGACGCAAGCTGCTCTAGCAAAAATCGATCCATGCACAAAGACACCAAAGCAGAGAAAAGAGTAATGCCATGTCAACACAGAATGCGTTTCAGCCCTGTTTTTTGGTCATCCATCTCATGTGCCTAATAGCATTTGACTCATGTTACACACTCACAGATGCAGTGTGAATTGCAGTAACCATGTATTGGCCTCTGAGCACTTCCAAAACACAGGTGACCTACAACTCAATACTGTGCCTGAACGCCTCCTGTGTAAACACACCTGAGCTGCTGCTGCTGCTCTGCTGCTGACAGTACATCATCTGTGAAGACACGGTGTAAGATGCTGACTCACCGGCTAGACTGGCATTGCTTATCTCCAGAAGCCACAATGGTGCCGGAACCTGACACAGCCGCATCCAGGAAGCATTAAGAGCTAATATTAATTATCATGATGTCTTCATTGTGAAAAAACAAACAATAAGTGATTAACCCTGTATATTTGCAATTCATTCCTCATATTATATGGTACTTACATGTAGTTTTTTTCTCATAGATTTGCAGATGATGTTCTAGCATGTGATGTTACAAATGGAGGACTAAAAGATACTTTCATAAATGCTGAGCAACTGTAGCTGCTGACCAAAACATGTCTGGACAGTTGGTGCTTCTTTGCTTTTTTCCTGCTCTAATTATGCCACCCTGAGACAAGCAGTATGCAGAATACAGCATGTTCCCCACTGCTCTCCAAACCACAGCAGCAGAAACACTGTGACCTATTGCTGTTTGTGGCAGTTCACTGCTCTCTGCTGAGAGGGAGCAGAGAGGAAAGTGGCATCCATTCTGTT
>NW_018127942.1:1130457-1146635 GCF_001952655.1 Monopterus albus | reverse complement strand
GGACTACGTGTAGTAGGTATTTCAGTTTGAGTGTTGTTTAAAAATAGGGCACGGGGAGACTTGTTCAACATGAGGATGCTGTGTGAATATACAGTATAGAAGGATTTTATATTTGCTCTTAAAAGGCTTTAAACACCAACTTAGTTCTTTTATTTTTACATTCAACAATATGTTTCTGTCCCACCAGACCTCCTTGCATGAGACAGCAGAGTCATTGATTGCTGATAATTAATGATGAGCATCTTAAGAGTTTAAATCCTTTGCTTACATTTTTGTGTCAGCACTGGTGCATAGCAAAGCCGCTAACCTTTGATATACATAGGCCATCACTGCATAATCATAGTCATTTAAGCCAAAAGTCTTTTTCAAAGCACATCAAAACATATCACTCTTAACATAGCATGGTGGGTAAGCTGAAATGTCAGCACCATTGCAAAGAATAATGTAAAATTGCTTAAAAAATTAGGGCAAAATTATGTACTAATCCTGTTGTTGGTGACAGAAGAATGGGCGCCGCTCTTGTTCATTTTCAATCAAAATGTTGGCAGTGTGTCATTTGGCATGAAATATGAAATTGCACTCGCTGTGTCTATGCTTCTCTTTGAGTTTTTCTCATGTTGGATAATGATTGAAAAGGCGATAGGAGCAACTGCTGCAGGGGCTTGAACTAACTTTAAGAGGTTTATTGTTTGGTGAGCTCAGCTGCTAGTTTGGGAGCAGACTCTTTCTGCATAATGGGTAATGTTACATTGTTTGTTTCATGGTTTCCTGACTTTATCAACACAGGTCATTACACATTTTACAGCAGATGTCGCTCTGTTGTTTATCCAGCTTTAAATATTATCCAATCCATCCAATCTCTTATCCACACTTTCATCATCCTGTGCAGCCCTCCTCCTCGCTGTCACTCACTTTTTATGTTTCCAATTGAATATGTATTTTCTTTGTTTTGGCCCTTCACTATTATAATAATTATTGTTACTGTCTTATCAGCCCAGTGATTCATCTTGAACCAAAACCCTGGATGAGCTGCAGCCATACCATAATTCTCTTTTATTAGTCACACTGTAAAAGCTGTCCCGAGTCTAACACAGCAGACATTTAAAACATGGCTGCCAGCATACAACATGCTAAGCACCACATGTTTCACAGAAGTTGAAGGTAAGTTGAGATGGAAGAATGTATGAATTAACTGACTAGGCCATGAGGAAAATGATAAAACTGTGGCCAAGGCACTCTATTTCCTTGGCAGAGTATGGGAAGCACCCTGCATGGATTGCTTCATGGATTTCCTTTCCTAACCAGCTTCTGCTCATTTTTTTTTGGCCGAGAGAAACATCTCCAGCCTCGGAATGAGTGACACCGCTTTGTATCTCTGATATTCATTCAAAATATTCCATTCAGATCTCCATAAATGAATACAAAATGAATACTAGCAGGAATACATTAGCTGCTCACTAATTAGCCGTTAAGCCATCTTTGAATGTTACATCTTAAGAGGAGGGGAAAGGGTTTCTCAATATGTAAAAGTGGCAGGGAGGCTGAGGCGTGGGGATATGGCACAGAGTCTTTGGGTCTTCTCTGATCTGGGTGGGTATACACACACACACACACACACACACACACACACAAATGTAAATACAGCTCTGCCCAGTTCACGCTCATCAGATAAAGTGCCCTCCTATAGTGTAAGAGGTGGCATCAGAGATGTTTCTTCTCGGACCTGATCGAAGCTGCCAGTGGACTGGACTAATTTTACAGCCTTCAGAAGAAAATTGGAAAGGTGTGGAAGGAAAGAAACAGGAGAATGTTCAGTTTTGGTCACACTGGACTGGAACAAATATAGATTAATTACATGGCATACAAAGAAAAGACTGTACAGTAGCGACTGACGCGCCATACATAAATACACACAGCCACAAGTCAAACCAGAACATGCATACACACACAAATACAGATACACATTCACAGACAAAAATACCCACAGTCTGTCTACTTACATTGTACAATCAGCTCCACCACGGCCTCTCTGGGCTTTACGTTGAACCCATTATACTGGCTGGTCTGGCAGCGGTATGAGCCTGTCATTTCTCTGGACACATTAACAATACGCAGCACACCATCGTAGCTCTCCATCTGCATGTTGCCATCCGGCATGGGAGCCTCCTTATCGGCTCGCGACCACAGGATGATGGGCTTGGGCTTCCCTGAAACAAGGCACTCCAGCTCCACTGTGTCACCCTCGCGGGCCACCAGAGGGGACTTGCCCCGGGGGACTGTCAGGTTGGGGGGAACTAAGAAAGAGAAAAACAGAGGAGGGACTGATATGGGGCTCTAGAAAGTCAGCAGGCGGGATAAGAGGAAATGGTCGAATGGGGGAAGGAGAAGTAGTGTGAAAGGTATGGGGGAAGCAAATGAGCATCCAGTTTGCAATGGCAATGAAGCTGAGTCTCAGCCACACACACACACACACACACACACACACACACACACAGCTTTTTATGGAAGGACCATGCAGATAGTAGCAGCAGAAATGGCCAACAGCTGGGACTAGAGCACGTACTTTAAGTAAAACCATCAGGGAGGACAGCAGTGTGGAAGTTAATTATCAGCAAGCAATGGCAAACAATAAATAATGCAATGAAAAACTGCCAAGCAAAGACATTTTGTGACTGTAACATTCCAAGGAAATTAAGCAGCAATAGACCTTTTCAACCAAATTGGTCCAGGTAGCCACAGGAACTACACTTGAACTAAATGACACTATTGTACATCGTTGTTTCTACTGCCTCTGAAGAATCCCTTACAAATAAATAATTTTTGTATGAATTAAACAACTGAGATAAAGTTCACTGAGATTTCACGATACCTTCAGACAGAAGTAACCAAGCTGTTTCTCCCAGCCTTAAGGCTCAGATAAGCTACAGTGTCACCAGCTCCTGGCTGTAGCTTCAGATTTAATGGCACTATACTTTTAAGTTCTGTTTCTCTTGTTCACTCGATTTGTTCTCATGGTCATGCTCTCAGTTCATTCACACAGTCTCTCTCTCTCTCTCTCTCTCCCTCTCTCTCTCTTTAGCTTGTTATTTTGAGTTAACCATTACAAGGAATATTTGACCCTTCCTTGAGCAAAATACCTCCTTAGCACCGGGAAACAAATCATACAGTAAGTCACTAAAAGAAAAAGGTAACAGAATCCACCTAATAATTTCACCATAGACAAATTTAATCTGCTTTATCTTCCTAATCAAACAGCATTGCTAAGATAAATCATCATTTTCAGCACTGGCATTACAGTCATCAGGTATCATTGCATCATCATGTTCATCATTCTCCTCACAATACTATTTTCAAGATGATTTTTAATACCACAATCACTTCGGCATTCATTATTCTTATCACTGCCATTTTCATCACTGACATCAACCTCCATAGTGTCCTGCTTCTCCGATCTCCTCCTCATGCAGTTTCTCATCCACTGCATCATAGAATTCAGAGCATTTACAACAGAACCCTCCCAAAGGTGATATAGCATTATTATTGGCCATGTAACAAAATATAGCCCAATAATCATTTTGCCTTTGTTTAATGGACTTTTAGAGCCTTGTTGAAATTGCACAATGAATAACAAAAAAGTGCAAATTGCCATATTGCTGGATGCGGTTACAGGTTTGTTTGAGTGTGTCTGTGGATGTATGTGTGTGAGTTCTTCGTCTGCAAAGCCAGGAAAACTATCAGGTTGGATCAGGCAGCCGGGTTCCTCATCGAGCATGCTGGCCAAGTAAATTTGTTTAATTAGTGAACCTGGCATATTGCACCAGCTCCTAGCGTGCTGTGTGTGTATTTGTGTATTCATGTAGTTCTGTGTGAGCCCAAACCATCGGCTGACTCCAAGACTATTTTGTACCACTGCTCCCAAAAATAGTTTACAGCCAGTGATTCAATGAGTGAAAATCTTCTCAGCAATGATGCTTTCCTGATGGTTTTTGAATCCCTGTCATTCTGTCCAAATAATGCTGCAGCTGGAATGAAGTCAAGTCACACTGAAGTTTGATAGTGATGAAATCGCTAGCAATCTCCAGGAAGTGAAACAGAGGCCCGGCTATATTTCCTTTGACCCTACTTCTGTCTGGTTGAGAAGTAGCAATCCCACTGATATTGTCAAAGCTAAAGCTGTCAGCTATTCCTTTTGTTTTCAGAGTGAGTCAGAAGATACAAACACACTCAACATTCTGGAAGTACAATATGTAAAACAGCATGTAAATGATAGATAAATCAAACTGGCATAAACAAGAAAAATCTAGACATGCATTCCTTGTTCTAATGTTTTGCTAGATCCCGTACAGCAGCTTATTGTTGACCTCACAAAAAATGAATGTGCAAGACAGATGTAAAGATTGGACAGTGGTTATAAATGAGCAACAACAACAGAGAATTCTCTTTCAATTAATTTCTTATAGAAATATTAAACCTGCATTACTTAATTTCTTTTGAGCCACTTGAAAACAGCAGAAACAAGCTGTAAACATAGCTGGGACACTGCTCCATTGTTAACCTAAAGACAAGCTGTAAACATAGCTGGGACACTGGGACAAGTAGTCCACTGCTCCGGTGTTAACCTAAAACCACTGATTACTTAAGCTTTAAACACTCCTACTGTACTGTACTGATTAATCACTGTATTACAACATATGGAAACCCCTAAGTTGTCTTTCTATCCACTGTTACCCACATATTTCACTGCTCATCACCTAGTTCAACATTTATCTAAAACTTTTCACTTATGTAATACATCAACATTGCCATTAGCATGAGATAATGAAGACTGATCATTCACAGATATACCCTGGCAATGCTGTTTGGCACCAAAGCAGCAGCAGCAAAAATCATGTTCGCAGAGACAGTGACAGCCGACACTCATTTCATTCTCATACATTTGTGGATTGGTATTCACACAGCATCTCCACTGAGCCAGGCAGGTGTCAAGAGCTGACACATTTCTTTCCACTGCATATTTTCTACACTTCTCCAAGTGCTTCCTTGGGTCCAAACAGTAAAATGGTGAATTGACAGCAGGGGGATCGGAGAGGAGCAGCAAGCATCCATTAGCAAGTTGAGGGGATGTGTATTCACTGAGTTGCCATCATTACACCTGGCCTCTCCATAGCCCAGATTAGGCAGGCAATTACAGTTGTCTGCCTATTGGTTCTGGCAGCACAAATACCGGCTATCAGCTGCCATCGTCTCTCTTCGCACAATTATGGAAATGGAAACAGGCACAGAGACACTCGGCCATCTCTCTCTTGCCTACTCTTTATCTCATTTTCTTCCTACACTCTCTTCCCTCTCTCTGTGTGTGACATTGTCCACTGAGATGCTTAGTGTGGCAGAGAACCCACTACTGGTCTTCGCTGTGCTCTCAGTGTGCTAAAGCCATCCAAATGCCAGTGATGCCTGCAGGGCATGCCCGCTGCGTGCGTATGCTTGTGTAGTGCGCGTTTACATAGTTTTATGTCTCCCTGTGTGCATGCGCATATAGCTGAGTGTTTCTTTTCTTGCCCATGGGTGACACCATGCTGTGATCCTGCCTTAGTTCCTCAATGGGACGCTTCTCATCCCTGGTGATGACCGAGAACAATGTGTTTATGTGTGTGTGCTTTTGTACTTAGTGGGGGTAAACTGGGACTGGGCCTTTTTTTGTTTTGCCTTAGCAGCCTCACACATCTCTGGGGCCTCAGCTGGAATGATCCTCCAAGTGTAGACACTGATTGTTGGAGCCTTTTTTTTTTTTCAACACAGCAGACAGTACATGTGAGTTGACTGCAAACCTTCTAATATCTGGCATTTAGCATTTTCTTACAGCAACAGGAGCCAGAGTTGTGCGCCCAGACATCTCTGAGAATAACAACATTCCCGCTGCCCCCTTTTTTTGGGGAAATGCTGTGACATCACTCCCCATCACCATGGCAACACAGCACTGCCTACTACTACAACTCCTGCAGAGTGTGTAGCTGTATGTGTGAGTGTGTGTTTAGACAGCTTGAGGCCAATGAGTCACAATATGACAGGACTCTCTGCTCCTCTGAGTCCTGGACCTCTGAGAACAGAGAGAGGACTCCCATAGGTCCACTTTGTGTGTGTGTGTGTGCGCATTTATACGTCAAGTTGCTGAAGTGTAATAAATGTGTACAGATGTGTTAAATTTGGTTTAGTACATCCTGCAGTGACACAATGCTGACCGTACTGACATACTACTGTGTATGCGTTTTTGAGCTGTATATTGTTCCCCTGAGATTTAAGTTATTTTACGATCAATCACACAAACCCCTCATGAATTTATGTGCTGAGACTGTAAAGCAGCAGGCTTTCAGTATCAGTGCTCTCATGGGTTGAAGTTTGATTTGTGGCCACACTGTTATCTGTAATGTTGCCCCTCTGTTTTCTGTTTTGCCCTTTTATTTTATTTTTTTACATTTCTGTAATGAAATACACATCTCCACTCCAGCCCACAGTCCAGTTTTTGTACTGCTAAGCAGTGAGCAACTCCTCTAAAAGGCTCACAGTTTATGTACATAGCTCAAGGGACCCTGACAGTACTTAATGAGGGAGGGAGAGTGTTTCTTATTCATGTTTGCCTCCTAGATTTTCCCAGCTGGACAGGGAGGTGATTTCCCAGATGGCCACCTCTATAAAGCATGCCTTCAGATGGAGGCTTTATGCAGGTATGCTGGCATTATGGGCCGAGCTATCTAGTCTTATTAACATATTTTATGAAGTTAGTACATGCACAATGAACACTGGCCACACTTACACTTGATAAATGTCACTATGCTTCTGCAGTAATGGAAGAAGTACTCAGATTGTTTACTTACTCTAGGTAAATGTAACAATAGCACAGTGTAAAGATAGTTGCAAGTAAAAGCCATGCATTCAAAATTTTACTTAAGTAAAAGTACAATGTATTAGCATGAGCATATACTTAAAGTACCAAACATAAAAGTACCCATCATACAGAATGGCACATTCACTTGAATGTATATTATGTTACTGCATTACAATTAATGATTCATAATTGTGTTCATCACTTTAATGTTACAGCTGGTAACTTTCTTTTATACTTATAAGTACTTTACATACTGCTGGGTAGCTTGTGAAAAGTAATTTGTAACTCAATTTATTAAACAGTGGCTTGAAAAGTATACTGTTTGTTTGTAGTGAAGTCAATTTATGAAATAGCAGCAAACTCAAGTAAAGTGCAAAGACCTCAAAATTGTACTTAAGAGCAGTACTTGAATAAATGTACTTAGTTACTTTCTACCACTGAGCTTCTGCCTGCCTACCACCCTTTGATTTCCCCAGACCTCTATAACTATAAATGTTTGTGTTTAGAGTGTACAGAGTATGCTTCGCGTGACAGTTTCCACAGGTGCAGCCTTCCTCATAAACATCACAGGTGTTGTGCTGACATATGCTGCCAGGTGTTTATATGCGTACCATTCTAGAAGTGGCATGACTGTAGCATCTACTGTTGTCATATGGGAGATTTCTCAGGACAGCATCCCAGCTGTAGGACAGCTCTGAAGTTCCTTTATCCAAGTTCACAGCTAACTGGGCCCATCTCAGGCCCTGTATTGGCTTTTTATCTAATGCAGGGATCTACCTATCTCAGGTGTTACTTTAGTTTAGTTTTCAGGTCATAACTTAATTTTCTATCTTATGGTATTCAGATATTTTATTTGCTTCTACGCATACGGTATGAGCTCAAAGTCCCATATTTTTTGTCATGAATAATCCTTTCAACATAAGCCATATCTTCTGGGTTTGAGTTTCATCATTCAAGACATATATGGCACCAAATTGACAGCTAAACATCTACCCTATTCAGTGATTGTCTAATCATATACAGTACCGCTCTAAAGTTTGGCTCATCTCCATGTTTCCACTTTTTATTATGATATTTAATAAGTCCAGTCAATAACCTTAAATGGTGAAACTTCTCACATAGTGCAAAAACAGGGGGATTGGACATGCAGTGAACATCAACAAACAACCTCAAACTTCTTCCCTGAAGGAAAAAGTAAACAACTTGTGTCCACGCACACTGACCAAACAGCACTTGAGCATTTGTGAGTCAAGATGCAATCCAGGTTCCTCTTTATCAGGGTCAGTGAATTTGTGGATGCAACAAGCAAATCAGCATGGTCAACAGCCAGCGACCATGCTGTCCCTATTAGAGGCACATGTGTCACAATCACTAGATCGATGGCAACTCATGACAAATCAGAGTCAAACAGGCAACAGGACAGTTGAACGGGGGCTAGACAAAGAAGCAGGCCTGTCACACGGGTTAGATGACTCAAATTCATTTCAGAAAAAAGGTACAATGTGTTTACTAAACCAGATCATTTTTAATCAACCAGCCACTTAATTGATTTGTTTAATTCATTAACTGCACTGATTGTTGAGATTGACGGAAACACTGGGTGGTGCCAGAGTTTCAGATGTGAGCGGGATACTAATTGAAGGGCTTGTCATGGAGGAATTTATCGCCCTCGCAAGAAGACAGGGGTGACTTTCAATCCTAATAGTTACTTTGTGCTCATCAATCAGACTGACGATGAGCTACTGCTGTTTACAGATGCCAAAACTATTCTCATCACAACTGCTTTAAAGGGACTGTAATCTAGTTTTTTTGGACTGAAATAAAGCAAGTGCAATAAGCAAATATCAACTTTACGAATTTGTTGAAAACTGGTTAAAATGTCAAGCATCCATCTGTAATGATGCCACAAGCCATTAAAATTGTATTTCTAAAATGTCTCAGTGGTAGTTCTGAAGCCAAATAACATTTTGGAGTCACAGCCGTAGAATAGCAATAATCACATCATCTAACAACAATTCAGCAAGACACACCCACTAAACGCACATTTAACCCATGGGATTAATTGGCTAGCTCCTATTAGAAGTTTATGGGATGTTTTATGCCTTAACACTGGTGCTTATAACTCTTTCCAACTGTTCCTGTGTCTTGTGGTTTTTTAATCCTGACAGTATCCAAAGGGGATGTCTGTGTCCTTGTTTCCAGAACATGCTCATAAATAAGCATAAGCCTTGCATTCTCTGGGAAAAGAAGTTGCTTATTTAATGAGTGTTTCCTGATAGTAAATATTAATGCTGATTTGAAAAAAAAGGAAAAAGCGTGAAAGCTGTTGAAAGCTGTATTCATCAAAAGTTGAAGGAATAGGACATAATAAATATTCTCTTTAATATAGAAATGTTGTGGACTGGGGCTAAGCTTGAGTTTGGAATCTGAAGCTGTGGCCATTGCTGGAACAACCAGTGAGCGCCAAAGAGTCACTTTAGGCTTTGTCAACACAAAACCCTAGCAGACTTACAGTGTCATTTCTGAATGCCATTATTAAGACTTCTAGTTTCAGCTTAGGCTTTCTCCTTTCAGAAGAATAGGCAGAACAAAAATAGGGCAAGTTCACCACAAAACAGGCCACGGGTGTATGGCAAGGCTAGGGAACAAAGCACTCTAGTACACAGCATCAATCTTACTAAAAGAAACACCACACGTTAACAGGCTTTCTCCAGGAAAACAGCACAGTCACATTCAGGTAAAACTGGGAATTATAACCGGCAGAAGCAAAAATTCAATATATTTTTTCCTATGACAGGAACAGCTCTATGGCAACGCAACACTTTCAAACTATTTCATACCCACACATCTGATTGGAACAATGAAAGCTTTAGAAGCAATCACATCTAAGCCTTCAGGAAGCCCTTCACTTCATATGATCACAATTTCCTCCGTTACTTCCTCAGTCACACAGCAGTGTTTTTTTACACATTAAAGGGTGTGTTAATGCAGTGGCATTGCCCAGGCACTCCAGAAAAAGAGACTGCACTACTTAAACGCTAATGAGGAAACAGTCCTGGCAGGTGCGATTGATCCTGCAGTTTTATAGCGTCTGGATTATCAAAGGATTATCTAACAATAATTGTGCACCCAAGGTTGACACACTGCTTTCATGTTCACACTGTGAGTGGCAGCTAGGTGCATGTGTGTGTGAGAGAGAGAGAAAAACAGGACAGTGAGAATGTGTGTGACTGTGTGAATGTGTCTTTCGACGTGTCTGTGTGTGTGTGTTTGAGTGCATCCACAGAGAAGGGGAGATAAATCTTGCAATCACAAATCGCAAAACATCACACAACCCCAAAGTCACTTATCAGCAACAAACGCATGCCAGTAAATTCAAAGCAAAAACAGATATCTCCTGTGAAAGAGGCCAACACCGACCCATGGGAATCCCCCACATGGAAAATGCTGAAATCTGGAATGAGTGAGCAGGAAGCAGAAGACTCCCAGTCACGGAGTCTCTGAGGTGCGGAGCGAATCGGGTCACATCCCTCAGTGGAGTCGCTGGGCGATGAAGTAATGTGTGGTGACACTGGAGCATTACTGCACATTTGCTGCTCATTGATTGACTTCACACTGGAGATTACAGATAAAGACCACCAATCCTGTCCCATTACATGTTATTGCTTTGTCTAACCACTGCATTTCTCTATCACTGCCGAGCCTGTACTAAATGTTTTAACTGCACTAAATGTGCTATGTAGCAATCTTCTAGAAGCTACTCTCTCTTTTGTTGCCTTTGGAGCTGTTCCAGGCTTTTTCCTCTAAAATCTATCAAGGAGAGGGGCTGACTGATGTTAAAATCTCAAACTGCAGATAGAAAAATAGATACCTGACATCCTATGATTATTCTTCTGAAGAAAGATTTTTATTATCTTACCAGCTATGTCTTGTCATCTTTTGTAACAACTGAATTGAATAGAAAAGTAAAAAGAAAAAATACAATGAAGGGTTGTTGTAACACTTCTGTTTCTATGTGAATACTCTATGTGCACAATTAAAACTACAAAGATGCAGCTCAGGAACAAGATGGACTGGTATGTTGTGTTATTGACATGCAGTATATGTGTATGGAAATGTTAGTTGGAACATTGGTGGAAGCAGCCAATTAGATGGAAGGATGATGTCTTTGATTAGTCAGACTGATGGAATCCAAAAGAACAATACAGCGGTGTTGGTATTGTAACACAGGTGTGCACAGTATCCTTTAGAGACAACTCAGGCAAGGGCTTAAAAGGTTGGGATCAGTTAAATCTCACACACACACAAAAAAAATGTTGCTACAAACTTTTTGCTTTTATTGACATAAAATTTGATCTTTCAAGATTTTAAAACCTTTGAGACCTTCATTGCCCCTTCAGCTCAGTGCCAGTAAACCGAGATTTGTTTTTGCTGCAGTAATAAGGCAATAAAACAGATAAAACAAACAAACAACCAGGTAATATTTTTTTTTTACTTCTGCAAACCTCAGTTTACCTCCATTGTGTCACGGTGAAGAATTCCTAGTGGCAGCTATGTGAGAGCCTCACACATCTAAGCAGATGAAACCAAAACTATCTGCATTGCTAGAAACCACCTGAGGTGAGATGAAAAATGTCTCTAAGAATTTGGGTGAATAGACAGACCCTTGAGAGGAAAAGTCACTCCTCTTTCAACCTGGTCTATACCAGCTACTTTTACACCTGTCAGTGGTAAATGGTTCAATTTTGACCTACTCTACTTAAATGAGCTTTAAGCACAGGCAGGGGAGGATCTAGGAAATTTTGGATGGGGTGGCCAGGCTGGGGCACAGCCTGAGAAAATGGCGGTGCATTTTGAATACATGTAAACACTACCACATTTTTTTTCTTTGCTCTGACAATTGGGTTTTAAATGTGTGTGTATATGTCAGATGTGTTGGGGGAGGTGCGTAGATGTGTCGCTGACACAAAGGGGCATGAGGCTCACCAGTTGTGGAAGAGATGTTGACGTCAATGCTAATCTCAGTGATGCCTCCTCCTTTCAGCGCGGCCACGCAGGTGTACGTGCCAAAGTCTGTGAACTTGAGGTCTATGATGTCCAGGTTGGTGGTCCCTGGGGAGATGTCAGGGTCTGTCTGGGTGATGACCATGCGCTCTGAGCTCCGCAGGGCACGCCCATTCTTCAGCCAGCTAAACATCAGCTCCTCTGGCGGTGTTGCCTCCACCTAGGACATTCATGACATTATTTCTATTGCATTGATGAGCAACATACGGTACGTTACAATTCACTCTGCCAGTGCTTTTCCTTATCTATACCTGACAAGATATTTTGACTTCACGTCCAATCTGGATGTTATCATCATTGTGGTATGGGTCAGGAGTGATCCAGAATCGACCTTTTTTCAAAGCTGTGAAAAGAAAAAATGTTTGATTAGCTAAATTTACATTTGTACACCACATTAGTTCAATCTAACATTTACTGCACACTATTCCTAAACTTGTCATATTGATGGGATTAGATGGACTCCCCAAAACAGAATTGTATGGGTTTTTAAAATAGACTTTTTCCAGCATTTTTCCTTTGCCCAGTGTCAACACAGGGGCTCCAAATCACTGTTAAACATTTTCAGTGAATGCACTGTAATCCCAGCTCATACCTACTCAGCCCTTATATACTGTTTAGATGCACACAATGACTGAATTGTGTCTCAGCTATCTGAAATAACTGATATCAGCAAAATAAGATTTTGGCTCATCCAGATATGTTGCTTCAGTGCCTGGGTCATGAAATCAAAAAAGTGGTTTGAACCATAAATTAAGTCACTGATATGTCAACTATAACAGTTCTTTTAAAACAACATTTGAAACTACAGCTTTTGATGCAGCAGCAGATGGGCCGAACAAAGAACTTAACAGATAAAGCAGCGCCATGTGTTTGTTTTAGAGACTAAAGCCTTGAACCAACATGGATACAGAGTAAAGAATCCTACATCGTTCCAGCAGGTTCACACTCAAACCCACACTGATATCTGTGAGATACCTAACAAAATATCCACCAATGTCTAATCCAATTTAGTTAGCAAACTCCATTTTCAAAGCATAGCTTCTCTGAATGGAAAAAAAGATGATTTCATTATAATTCATGCTGTATTGGTCCCAAACCCTGTGCCTACTGTTCAATTCATCTCCTCAGCAAAAAAAATAAAAAAGAAAAAAGAAAAGCTGGCGGCACCATGGAAATCTTTTCTTCTAGCGTTACCAAGTGACACTATCATATTCAGTTTGGTAAAGGGAAAGTGAAAACAAAACCTGCATGTCAGATTTAAACACAGGAAATTGAATGTGCAAAAACATGATTGCTGCCGAGCTGCACATTGAAGGGCGAGATGAGACGCACCTCCTTGACATGATCTTCCCCCTTGCATTTGAAATCAGTGCCGGCAGGCGGAGAATCCTATTTCTGACATGTGTCAGATGCAAATATTACAATAGTGTCAACACTCGCCAAATTCACACAAACACCACTGTGCATTTGCATTCATTCTCCATACAGTATATTCCTCTTCTCAAAGGCAATGCCTATCAATCAGGTTGTATATAATTCAATAGCACTGGCATGGAAACTCTGTCAATTAGCATAATATAGTGTGCAGCATGTATCTGTGACCTTTATGGATATGAATACATTACAAGGCGTTACCAGCAACTGAAGTTGGGCTCAGCTCTGTGTCACAGTGTACAAACACTACATAGTGTACATGCCACAATTACATCTTCTTAAAGCCAGAATACAGTACACAGTATAAGATTAATGAGACAACACTAAGTGTGGGGCGAGTGTATCTATAAGGACACAGATGTTCTTTAATCAAACATGTCAACCAGAGAAAAACATCTGGAGACCGATTTGTAGTTATATCTTGACATCCTGAAAAGGCTTTTGTATCAGAGACATCCTCAGCAGAGTTGGTAGCTGCTTCTTAAGTATTATGTCATGCACTCTACACACAGACACACACACTTCCACATATACGTGAGTCACTGTGCTGTCACAGTTGACAGTGAATAAACATTTGGATTAACCACTTCCCCTTTTTTCCACTCAAATAGATTCTTTTCTTAACTTAAGAAACTGTAACCCAACACTTAACAATCCCAGACAGATTTAATCTTGTTCTGGAGGCTGTCTGGGAGATTAATGAACACAAGTCAGTCTCTTCAATTGCCTATGTTATTTCCTCCTGTGGTAAATGTTGTAAAGGAGCGTAAACCAGCCAAAGAAATCACCGTCAGTGCTCTGAAAAAAAATGTTGGACATGTGAGGCTGAATGAATAGTTCTCTGCAGCAGCTATGGCCCTGCCTTGACAACAGCTACATCTATGTTGGCTTGTGATTTCCTCCTTTATTACAGAGTGTTTACCTGCAATGGTGCAACTGCTTTATACTTTTGAGAATGATTAATTTGCCTACTTTCAGTCACCAGTTTTCAACAAATATCTATTTATGTATCAAGTAAGATGAGCTTTCACAGCAAAAAAAAAAAAAAAAAAAAAAAAAAAAAAAAAAGTGGCTGAATCATTCTGGCTTGAAAGTGAGCAAATAATATTTGCAGTTGAATATTTCTTCCATTACAGATTTAGATAGGGCCAGTGAAAATCTTGGGGTGGCACACTAAAAAACTATAACTGCATTAAAGGAAATTTCAGGCTACAAAAGATAATAAAAAGTTAAAGATACTGCATTATAATATAGTGTAAAATCCTGCATACTGTTAAATTTCATGGTTGATCTTGAATATCAGATTATGATATTCACAAAAAATCAGACAATAAATCTTTAATTATTCATTCAATTTTGAAGCACCATCAGTGTGGGTTGATTAAACATAAATATTAACCATTAGCTGATAAGAAGGGTTTTAATATTACTTGCAAATATCTTGCATTCTCTGACTCATAGCCTGGAACTGAAATTTAATTTAAATGCCAAGATTCTGGTTTCAACTCTAGGTGTGTCTGTTTCTATAAAATAAAATTATGAATTATTGATGCAATAATGTAAGACCTAAAGTTCCGATTCAGTTACTAAACAAACATCTGTAGGGCTGCAACTACTAGTCAGTAAAATCGACTACTTATATATGTAGCTGTGTGAGGTGGCCAAGAGCAAGCTAACAAAATTATTTTCATTATAGAAACACCACCGTGTCTGAGTATCTGCAACCATCTCAATCTCCTTTTGTGTTTAATGTTGTGAAAAATCAGATTTAGGATTTTGAGAGGTAATTTGCAGAAAATGTGTGGAAAAATGATTCAGACTTAACTGTACAGTATATGACTTGTTAGGAAATAAAGTCAGCCATGCATGGTGCAAAGTTATATTTTAATCTGAAAATCACTGCTCAAATCACTTGTACCAAAGCCACAGATCTTAACTTTTGGTTAAACTAGGAGTCTGTTCCCTACTTTTCCCACACTTCACCTCATAGTGACTCAGCCTTCTGTCATTTTGGCACAGAGCTGCAAAGTGCACATCAAATTAGCCAGTTGCATATGTGCACTCATGCCTCTGTTCCTCTCATTTTAGCTGACCATAAATATTAAATATTGTAGCAAGTAGACATCTCTGTAAACTGAATACATTTGTGTACAAGAGAGATAAATGGGCATTTCTTCTCCTGGCTGTAGTAAAATGTGTTGGGCAACTACAGGGACTAAAATAGTGCATGTTCTCTTATGCATGGGAGAGAATCTTAAACTGGAGGTATTAAGTCCGGAGACTTTATCAGATGATGGAACGTTGTCACTCTTCCTTCCACATTTTTGATTACCAATTCCTGGAAAAGTCACATGAATCTTTAACGAGGATCATTCTTGGAGGCAGAAGTTTCCCATTTGCTGATAGATTCAGATTTGTATAGTCAATCAAGTAGATAAATGACTTATTTTTAGTAAACTATTAAAACTAAAAAAATGGCCATGTAAAGAAAGGGATGCTTTTTTAAAATGTTTATTTTATCATCATGTAATCACCTTTGAGAGACTGTTCATGTGTCATATGAAGCCAGATATTAAATACTTCTGCGTCACTGCGTGTGAACATACAGTATGTGTTTGTCAGTTGGAGACAGTCACATAGCCATTGCTTTTATACTTGTGGGAACGTTACCATTCTGGCTAAGGGGTGCCCAAATAACAAAGTACAGAGAACGTAGAAGAAGTCAGGAAACGGTAATGCCAAAATCAATTATTTCCTCAGTATTACAGTGGATAAGCTTTTGCCTTCAAGCAGCAGG
>NW_018127942.1:1119590-1130424 GCF_001952655.1 Monopterus albus | reverse complement strand
GAAGCTACTAACTAGGACTGTGACCCACATCAGAAGATACTCAAGTTTTAATGTATTTGTTTTTCATTTGTCATGTGTAAACATCGGATGCCCACACACACAAAGTGTGCATCCTGGTCATGGTTCAGCAATGAAATCTTAGCGCATTATGGAACAAGTGTTCTGTGTGGACAGAGAGTGAGAGATAGTGATGCCAGCATCTGGTTCAGGTGTCACTTAGCTGACTTTGCTAGCTTTCAGCACCGGAGCTGAGAGCATTAAAGCAGCTAATGGAAACAAGTTGCTCAACCCTCTTTTTCTATCGCCCCTCTGTCTTTCCTTTACAGTTAGCTTTGTGTTGATGTGATTTTGAGAAGCGACTAGGTTTTATAAAAGTTTATAGCCTGTTGCGCTATTATCCGTTCGAACCTTGCAGCGGACTGGGTCCTTTCTCTGTGTGCTCTCCTGTGCTGGCGTGGGTTTTCTCTGGGGACTCTGTCTTCCTCCCACAGTCTAAACACATACAGGTTAGGTTAACTGGTGACTCTAAACTGAGTGGTCATCTGTCTCTATGTGTCAGCCCGCCCCTCACCCAATATCTGCTGGGATCAGCTCTAGCCCCCCGCAACACTCTGCAAGATAATGTATGGATGAATTATGGTATATTTGTCAAAGTCAATAACAAACAGATATACACTGTAAGATTTACAAATACAGTATCATGTTGACAGTTTGCATTGTATGTTGCAAATTAAGGACTTAGTTAATATGCTCTATGTGGTCTTTGCTTTGTTAGGTGTCAAGCAAGGTATGATAAGCAAAATGTAAGCATTTGACTCAGGCACCATTTTAATAAATGTAGTATTATTTTTAAAAACATTACTAGTATTACACACGCTGGAACACAAAAACAAGTCAGCGTACACACAAACAAATTCTGCATGCATTATTGATGAAGTTTGGAAGCTGGCTCCCTTTTATCATCATCAGAGCTTCCTGTCATTGCTACAGGGACGCTTACATGAGCTACTTTCTCCAAGGTAATATCAAGAGAAGAAATGCTTCTGCTTGTGCTTACATTTGCATAACGCGTCTCCTACATCCTATTTAAACTCACAGATTACAAGGCAGTTCAGTAGTAATGTATTGAAGAGTCAGTGCGTTCTTTTAGATCATTACTGTACATATTTCAGTGTTCCTGTGTTCCCTTTTTCTCTGCCACTTTAATAGCTTGCGGGAATAATGGGTGGCCTATACATGAAAAGTGGTGATAATCGCACAAAGAGAAACCCCCCGGTCGAAGCCTTTTTCTACAGAGAGCTGTCAGACAGTTGACAAACGACAGGACTTCAGTGCCACCTCAGGGGAGCTTCTTAGCAGGCCAAAAGTAAACACAGACCTGACATACTGACTGTGACATGTACATATGTAGGCAGTATAATGACGAAGACAATGGCAGCACGTATGCGCACACACACATCCAGCAACACTGCAAGAAAATAAATGTTGGATCAAGTTTGTTTCCCTGACTTTGATTCTCTCTGCCTTTGTCTGGTAGGAGAGACAGACATGTCTCACTCTATTCTCCTTCTGAATCATTATCCTACTGTCTACCATCAGTCCATCTCATTTTTTAGTCAGTCCTCTTTGTCTGTCTCTCGGCAGGCATCACACTGTGCTCTGTATTCATTCTTGCAGAGAATATCAGCATGTGAAGCTGATCTCATCTCTCGGAGCCAGATGGATGTCTCTCTAACTGCCACTGTCCTCCGCCTCATCTGATCTGTTCAAGGTTAAACACAAAAAAAAGGATAACAGGCATGAGTAAAGCATTCACACGCATGCACAGACACACATTCATACCGCCGTCTAAACAGCTTTATCATGGCCACTCATATGTCTGTTTTGTGGTGGTAAAAAACAAAAGCCTAAAAGCTGTTCTGAACCCTCAGTCTGAACTCTCGTTTTAATTTGCATGTACACACAGAATCTAGGTGCAGAAACAAAACCGGCATGAGCACATGCACAGGCACACACATGTATAAACACACACACAAAGTCCTTAGGGCCGCAGCCCAAGAGACTGTCCTGCTTGTGCCAGTTCTGGCCATCGAGCCATCAAATCTGGCATTCATGAATGGAAATAAATTCTGCTTTCCACCAGAATTTATTCCAGAGCAAATTTGATAAGGGTCATTCTCATGTTGATTCACATGCTGACAGCCAGGTTTTTACAAGACCCGTTATGATTGTTTTCTCCCCACCAAACAGTCTAAATATAAACAGCGGGGAGCTCACACCGAAAGGGATTGCATTTTGTTTCTCTATAAATAACAGCAAGCTTCCAATCAAAATTACCAAGTGTGGATGGTAGCGAGTGTGTCTGAATTTGTACTTATACTTGAATGTGTGTACATGAGTGAGCGTTCAGAGTTAGCTGTGTCTATATTAGCAAGTTGGAATGATGGATGTGTAGGGTGAAAAAGCCTCATACCTGAATTTGTCAGGTACTCCTGGAGGAATTGTCAAGAAAATCCAACAACGCAGCCGCGTTTGATTTTTGAATCGTTGATAGAAACAGAAACGCTCATTTCTCTACACCACAAAGAGGGAAAACAAACTGCTTAGTGTAAAGATGGAAAACACATGCACAGTATTGGCTGTGTGCATGTGTGTGCAGGGAAACATGAAAACAAAATGGCAAGCCAGCTGCCCATTTCTACAAACTGTTCTGTCTCAGTTCACCAAGTCTCACTTCCAGAGCTGCCTAATCACATGTGATATCCAACAGAAGAAAGAAACAAACAACCAGTGCAAAGTATCTTTGCATTGTCACAGATGATATATCAAATCGGTGTATTTGTTGAAGACAGAATGGACTCAAGTGGCCAGGGAAAGCAGGGTATTGACCTGCATTTGGAGCCGTGTTGCGGACCCTTAATCCTTAGAAAAGAATCTTGTCAGCAGGGTGATGTGATGCCAGTATCCTGCTGGGCTTGTTGAGGAGATGGCCAAGCCCTGGAAGGACTGGATGGCCAGAGAAACTGCCATCTGCCTGGGAAAGATGTGTGTTTTCACACACACAGCCCCCTTTGGCACCAGCAGTTTGAGAGGGACTGGAGAGGAGGATGAACAAGCTGAGACAGGCAACAATGAGGCCACAGGGTGACCCTGCAAAACACGTTAATGAACTTACTGCAGCAGAACCAAATCATTTGGTAGTTCACTTACACACGCAGTATATGCACATGAATAAAATCGCACACATCCAGACTCTGATGATCAGTGCTTATAATTCCCAACATTTCAGCCTTCGAGGCCACAGAGACACTCCTACACACTTCCAGTATATTACCACAGCATTTTCACATTCTTGATTTTGAACTATTAAAAATGATTGTGTAGTCTGCAGTCGAGATATTTTTACAATTACATCAACAGACATAACAGAAAGTATATGTGAAGGAGTATTAGTGAGAGTGTGCAAATACCCACACACAGCCACACACAATCTGTCTTTTTGCGCCTCTTTTTCTTGCACACACATACACACACCCCTACACACAGACAAAGAGCAACTGAATGTTTGTCTGTGCTGCAGCCTCGAGCTTAGCTTATCCTCTTTCAATTTTCCTTTTCTCCTCAGTTCAAAGCATCAAAAGTTGCCAGAGGAGCGACTGTGCTGCACGTTTTCTCAAACATACACAATTTTCATGTGTGAATATGACATTAACTTTCTTTAAAATCTAGCCAAACTAACGGAGTAAATACACTATAGTCATGGTGGTTATTTCCGTGTTCATGGGGAGCAGAAGTGGGCTATAAAACCTTTTGACAGTGACAGTCTGCACCTGTATTGAATCTATGAAGTCCACTACTGTGTAATCACCAAGGTTTGTCTGATATATCTATATGTTAGACTCTCAATTATCAATAACTGCCTCAGAAATCCAGTATTAATCTGACTAAATACACCTGTAAACAGAAGCACATGTCAGAGAAAGAAAGAAACATTATGTAAATGAAAAATATCTTTTTTTAAAATTTCAAAATATAAAATATAGCTGTCTTTATGGTGGGTTTAGACAAAATTTACAGAACATGGGGTGAAATTAAAATCAATAAAGAAAAACATCACTGTCATTAATTCAAACATCTAACAATATATGATGGAAGATTCTTGTACGAATCTGGTTGAGAGCTAGCGAACACTGGCTGAAAAGGAATTCACTGTGTTGATGTTCACACTGGGCTTTAAGTGACAATCCATTGTATATGGTAGTGATACAAATGGTGCAGTGAAATCCATGTCATGAATTTGAGCATACAGTACTTCCACCATCGTACAGCTTTACAGCCCACCCTCGACATCTGGTGCGTGTTGATCCCAAAAACTGCATTTGTGTCAGTGACAGCCTGTCAGACTCAGGACAGCAATCCTGAGATGTGTGATGTCTGTCTATTAGTGATGATACACACACACAGGCCTCGCTCTTTCCAGCAGATTGCTTTTATGTCTTTGACATCTTCAGTAGAGCTTAGTCAAAATTTAATTCAATATTGATGGTGTTTTGTTGGACTAAGGAGTGTTACTGATCAAATGCTGATGTCATTTAAGTTTGTCTTCCCTTCTATGTGGCTTTACTTTATTTTTCTGTACCTCAAAAAGAGACGTTGATCCAAAATTTGCACTTGACATTTGATAGGTTGTCAGGAGAGAGATTTGTTTGTTGATTAGATGCCATTCACCCTGTTCCTATGTGATTGTCTTTACCTTGATTGATTCCACAACTGCACTGACAAGAAGCACTTTTTATTTTGGTTTTATTGATCCTTAATTTGCATTTTCACATATTGACTCAATGTGTCATTTAAGCATCTCCCATTACAGACTACCTAGGTCTCATTAGCTTGTATTGTTTTCACTTCAATTCATACCAAGTGAATGACTTACTCAAGAAGGAATTTGTCATCTTTTTTTTTGTTACTCACCTCCCTTATCTGGATTTTGTTGAAATATCTACATTAAATTATTGAGTCACTGATGTCGGCCATGGCTTTGAGGCGTGAGGAGAATGTACAAGGCGACAGAGTGGTGTTCATTGCTCCACCATGGGTGTATCATTTTCGTTTCAGCCCTAAGTTGAATGAATGATGTAATGAATCCAGCACAGAACACCAGTGAATGTATCCTTATGCTGTGTATAAAAATTTAAGAGCTAATGATGAAGACAAGGTTACACTTACACTTAAGTTACACTTAAGTATCTATCTTGACAGAGCCAATTGTTTGCAACTTGTGCAAACTAAATCCTTGTTTTTCTATGAGCTGCATTTCAAATCAGCAGCCGTGTGCCCTGTGTGCCGTTTAGTCAAGCAGAATAATGCATATACATCCTGTTTAACGTTTTCCATGTACCATAGACAATGCTCTGCAGCCCTAAATATGACACATCAGTAAAAAAACAGATTTTTGATATTTCACCAAGATGCCTTACAACCACCACTGTTAGCTCTGACATATTTGCTCTCACAGCATACCTGACACCTTCCTTTGATGTAAGCCTCTCACTTCTTAGCTCCTCAGTATATGGGCACTTAAACAATAAAGACAAGGGATTTTGTTTTCTGTCATGGGGCTATCAGAAATGATTTGTAGATGATTCCATCCAGGGAGTATATGGCTGCATAAATACATGCTTCCAAACAGTCTGAGCACAGAGGTGACCTGATGATGGAGCTAGGCCATGAACTCTGAGATGAAAGAAGAACAGTCTGAGCTGCCAGTCTGTGGAACACTGGTTCAAATGTGTTGCATTTATGTATGTCTGAGGTTCTCTGGAAAGTTAAAATATCATTAGGATTAAGCTTTTGCATTTGGATCATCCCATGAATGCTTTTTTGTTTGGAAGGCTTCTACTAATCAATGCATCTTTTCATTCACTTGCAAAGAAGCTCCTGCAGCTTCACATTCAGGGCATTGGGAACCGCTGTTATGCCACAGATGAAAGCCTAGTCACCCACCACTCTTAATCTTCAAGCTTAGTATTAGCAGTCAGAGGATGGAAGTCAATTTCCTCATGCATCAAGTCGCGTTTATGCAGGTTTTGCAACAAAACTTATTTTCTTTACAGATAGTGAAAAGCCTGGCTTTAGTATTAACCTCCAAAGCAGTTTTTAGCATTTTACTCTACCTATGCCAGGTAGATAACTGAGAGTGCCCTACACCTTCTGTGTGTCCACTTTGGTAGTGAACTATTAATATGACACACATGTAAAAAGTGGTACTCTGATTATGGCCATTTCTCTAATGAGCCATAGCCTCCTGTGCCACCTACAGTAGGGGAAGAGCTGCTTTAAATAATATTTTCCTAATAATTAGTTGAGTTTTAATATTTATTAAATTTATTTCAATAATTTCTCTACTATACATTTTGCACAATTTATTTAGATGATTATCCATTTCATAATGTCTCCTTTGTCTATTTATTCTATGTATTTATTACTGAACACTTTGGGACTCCTTATACTGTATCTGGTCATATCTTCTCACCTCGCACCACAATGGTGGTGGATTTCTTGGCTGGGTTTCCCACGTTGTTGCTGGCCACGCAGCTGTACACCCCCGCCTCATCCGAGGTGATGGCTGGCAGGGTGAGCGTGCCCCCCTTCACCACGCTCCTCTGTGGGAGGCTGTCATTACTGCTGACCCAGGTGAGTATGGGGGGAGGCTCCCCACCTGTGGTGATGCACACCAGCGATACTGTCTGGCCAGGATTCACCACAATAGGATCCTCCACCAGCAGTTTGATGGATGGGGAGGCTGTGTAGGAAGACAGTGATTGGCAGGAGAAGGACAACTTTGGCACTTATGACAGTTATAGCACAACTTAGTTGAGAAAGTATGCAATGATTCCAGCTGCTTGAGCTGGAATCAAATTCCTTGTGTTCTTGAAATACTTGGCAATAAAGTTTATGCTTATGCTTAATGCTTTATTTGTCGGTTTCCATCTCCGTTCTACATTTACTAGGGCACTTTTGTGAATTTTGCTATTTTCAAATTGCAGCCTGTTTAGAATAAAGTATAAAGCATTTTTGGGTATGCTATGCTTAAATACACAAAAGTCAATATACCTGTCTTATTAGTCAGCCTGAAGATCACACTGCGGTCAGGGATCCCACACACATTTCGGACAGAGGCAATGCAGCTGTAGTTGGCGTAGTCCTGAGGACGCAGGTTCTTCAGCTTCAAAATCTTTGTTTCCCCCTGCAGCTCAGACCAAACCAACACTGGTATGCAAATGTGTGCAGAAATATCAACGTAATCAAGTAAAAGAAATGCAGAAGGTAGTTATACTGGGAAGGAGATGACAAAGGTCAAACAACTCCAAAGAAAGGTCAAATTGATGAATATGTATAACATTTCACTGCAGCCAAAAGTGAAAAGAAAAGGCAGTAGATTTCAAGAATACTACTGTAGGGTATAAAAACAATGATGCTGGTATTTTTCAAGAAAATTAACGTGTCAGCTTGCTCAGTAACTATGTGTGGATTACCCTCCAGTCAATGGTCCTGCAGTATTTTCATCATTCAGCTATAGAAGTGTGGCTGGAGCTCAGTAGGGCTTCCCTTCACCACAGAAGCTATCTCATTAAGAATGATGTTTGATTGTCAGCCATGAGACCCCGCCCAGAATGCTATGATTAGGACCTGAACCTTTGATCTGGCTGACTCCACTCTGTGGGTGTTGAGTTGGATGGGGAGGTGGCAGATTAAAACATGAGTGAGCCACACACCGTGGCGGTCCTCGCACCATGGCAATCACTCGTATTTGAAACCCTTTCCTATTGAATGAGACTCTTGGATAAATTTGTTGTATTAGATTAGCAAGTTATTCCATACTTTGCTTTCTTTTTTCCTCAGCCACCCCCTCTGCCTCAGACCGGATATCAGGAGATGAGGTTTGTGAGTACAAGCTTTGCTCACAGCAGGTGGGGGCAGATTGAAAGGAAAATCTATTGGGGAAAATAGAGGGGGCAGATAGGAATGGAAAGAACAAACACACTAAACTGAGATGGACAGGGTGGACTGATGGCCATACTGGTGGGAAGACTGAATCCTAGTACAGTACAAGCACATAAGAGCTTCAGAGACAGGACTTACGGCTGTTGGTAAAGGACAAAGAGTGTGTTGTGCTGGTGTTTTTAGAAGCATGGAATCAGCCAGTTGGATGCATGGTGGTACAGATTAACATATGGACATACGGTACTGTATTTCATGCTAGAAGCAGGAAAACATGGTCAAAAAAATGAATGCAGAAACTGAACCAAAGAGCTATAGGAAAATGGCATAACATGTGCCTCAGCTATGTGGTGAGCGCTGTTGCTAAATGGGCTTGAAATGGTTTCTTCCCCTAGAGCTACATAGCATGCTACAACAGAACATCACAAGACAAGAAAATACCTTATCACAAATATCAAAACATATTGACTACTTTAAAGAGAAACAGCTCTAGTATACGCTTGGTATTTGTGCTGCTCTGTGGCACTTTTTGGAGATAAATTACGTAGCAAGAGGTGTAGGAAAAAGTAAAAGATTGCAGAAAGGACAGGGTTTCTACAATAAAAGCACAACACTAGCCTATATTTAATTATGAGGCAGCTCTCTGTACAGAGTTTGAAATGCCACCTCTGCATTTCAACAATTGCAGTGGGAATATAAAAGCATTTGGTAGGCTGAAAAAGGTGCTGCAGTAGGAACAGTGGAGTGAAGCTAGAATAAAGAGCAATGGAGGGAGGAAGGCATACACATGAACCTAAGACACAAATATCGCCGGACTCAAATGAACTCAACATGACCCTGTAGGCTTGATCTAGGGCAGTTATGAACTTGTTACTCAATTATCTGTGGATATTTCAGGCCAGTTGATATATATTGTCAAACAATAATGGTATTAGCCATTTATATTAGCAAATTACTAGGAGTTAATTCAGGCTTTATTTGGGGTTGGACTCACACAAAGCTAATCTCTTGGGTTTGGAGTGCAGTCAAAATTTCAGACCCAATTAAAGCTTTAATAGAGGGCAGGATGAAGGAGCGAGGGAAGCCGCAAAGAGGTATGAAGATGGGAAAAGGGCGGAGTGTCTGATGAGGCCCAGCAGGGCAGCTTCTTCAGCCCCATCCACCCACTCCATTAGTTCCCGGCCATCTTTCCCCATTTGGCCAAACATCAATTTCACTTCCTTTTTTCCTCTCTCACCATTTCTTAAGCTTCTTTTCTTTTCTCGCATGTCTTTTTCTCATAGGTTTCTATTCTCAGTGAATTTAACCATTTCAGAAAAGGCTGCAATTGTCTTACTAGTGACAGAACAATCTCAGTCAGTTTCTTTGTTAACTGCACAAGATCCATTTTAGAGCTATGCCTCTCGATCTTCACATTGTAAAGAAAACCCACTTGCTCAACTGAGGGAACGAACTGCAGAGAGAACCCGATCTTTCTGCATCTGCAAGTCTGTGAAAGTGGGTTAGTGAAACTTACATCCTAGTCATTGTGGTAAACGAATACAAACTTTACTGTCCAACAGCCGGTGGTGTAAGAAGCACTCAAATTGTTTACTTAAGTAAAAGTAAAAATACCACACTGTAAAAAATACTCTGTTAGAAGTAAAAGTCCTGCATTCAAAATGTCATTTAAGTAAAAGTACACAAGTACTGGCATCAAAATATACTTAAAGTAGCAAAAGTAAGTCTGTATTCATTATGCAGAATGGCACATTTCCCATTACTTTATAATATATTATTGACACATTATTAATACATCACTTTAATGCTGCAGCTGGTAAAGGTGGAGCTCATTTAAGTACCTTATAGACTTATAAATTATAATTATAGGCTTGTAAATTATAAGTGCTGTTGGGTATCTTGTGAATATCCCTGCAGGGATCGATAAAGTTAAATGATTATATTGTATTTTGTATAGGTAATCTGACTCTGAAAAGTAACTAGAAATTAAAATGATCAAATAAATGTAGCGGAGTAAAAAGTATATTTGCCTCTAAAATGTAGTGAAATCAAAGTATGATGTAGCAGATAATGTAAATACCAAAGTAGAGTATAGATACCTCAAAATTGAACTTCAGTACAGTAATTGAGTAAAAGTACTTAGTTACTTTCCACAGCATAACAGGGATAATGTTTGGGCTTGTGGCAATAACGAATAATAATATCAATAATAATGATAACTTTTAAAGGCAACTCACATTTTAAAATCTCATTGTTGTAATAAAATTCAATTCATTAATTAGTTACCATGGCTTACACATCTCTGTTGTGAAATGCATGAAGTGTGTGTGTGTGTGTGTGTGTGTGTGTGTGTTGTGACAGTATGCTATTGCTCTTCTGACTCACTGTCAGGGGAGGCTGATAAAGGTCATAATTTACATATTTATCATATCTGTTTGATCCTCAATATATTATTTTACAATGCATGAGAATTTTGATTACTGTTAATTATAATAGAAATATTTTCTAACAGATTTGGTTTATTTTACGAGAAGGGCTCATTTTTGTTTTTAGACATGGCAGATATCACAGTAATTAGAATCAACAGATAATTCATGAGCATACTGCAAACACAGTTTCTGGTTCCAGCAAAAACCTTCTCACTCTGCTGAGACGTTAACCAGGGCATGTATTTTTACACAAACACGCATTTAAGTGCAAACACCCTCTCGTGGTGAGAGAGCATTGTATCATAATAAAGTGTTGATAAATGTTAGGACCTCTCAAACCCGTTACTTAAAAAGTGCTTTGCTGCTATTTTAGCCACAGTTGCAACTTAATGGCGGACAAGGGA
>NW_018127942.1:1111210-1119578 GCF_001952655.1 Monopterus albus | reverse complement strand
CAAATTTAGCTTGTGATGAACAAACACATTTGGTGCTATGCCATCCCAAGTTTATTAGGGTCGTTTCACATCCAATCAGTTCTGTTACCAGCCTATTTGTTTTTCCTCTGCAGTATGCAGGGGAGGGCAAAAGCTGAATGTGTCCATAACAACAACATAAAACACCATTCAAAGAATTGGGATTGCCAAAATCTTCAGTCTGTTTCATATTTTATAAGTAAGAGCATTATATCTTGGTATAGTGTACTGAATGAAATGGCAGCCATTTCTTTGCATCTACCATTCTTCATGATTTCAGATCTTCATCCATGTTGCCTCTGTCTTACCTGTGTGAAAAACGGCTCGTAGATCTCCACGCCCTTGTCTGAGCCCTGCGTCAGGACCTCTCTCCCGCGATGCCAGCTGTAGCGGACAGGTGGGTTGGAATTGGCCACGCAGCGCAGAAACACGGTCCTCTCATAGTAAAATTGCTCCTTAGCTTCTCCTATGCTCTGATGCACTGTCACCACCGGGTCATCAAGATCTGTGAGAGGAGCACACACAACAAGAAGGAGGCTATCAATGAACGCTTTTCCATGAGTTGCTCAATTTACGAACAAGTCGTCGATGTCTTGGATCAACCCATTTCATGCGCAAACATACACTGTATTTGCTCAGCTGTGGTAGCGATAAACAAACCCAGTCTAAAATCTTTGTATTATCAGTATCCACAAATACAGTCTCCCTCAATCAGAGCTTCTTGATTGTGGTTAAAGAGGTCAGAATCCTCATTGCATTAGGAAAGCCAGTTATTGGCATGCACACAGGGACTGATGTGTGAAAGGAGGAGAGAGGCCAACTACTTAAGCCGAAGGGCACTTTGTCATCCTAGTCAAAGCAAACTGCTATTGTACTGTATGCGTTCCAGGGCCCACCAAACTGTGAGCTTCAACTATCAGCAGCAATGACAAATACTGAACACAAAATGATGCTTTACATCCATCACTTTAAGGAATAACGTTGGGTTGGCCTCAGCTCTGATTTCGGTGCTCTGTAATTTGACACAAACTCTAAACATTGCCCAACAGATCTGAAGGAAGTTTTACCCCAACGCTAGACAGTTGGGTATATGAACAAGCACTTGCAGATGATTAAATGGATTCAGAGTTAATCATCTTATCCAGCTATCACATTAAGCTTCGGCAAATAGTGTTCATCATAGCTGTGGTGTCTTTTAGCATGCTAATACTTGCCTTTTAGATTATGTCCATCTGCATCCTCAAAGAGCGTGCAGTGCTAGCCGTTTCACTTTCATCTCCATCCAAGATGCAATCAGTTTTTAACATGAGCAAAAAGGCAATTTAAGCAAGAAGATGAGAGAAACTAATGTGAGTTATCCTACGTGCTAAAATTCTATCTGATAAAGGCCAGCATTTTGCATATGAAGGGGAAAATGATTGTTATTAAGGAGTGAATTAGTTTATCAGTGATTGAGCAAAAGGTAGATGACTGAATGATTAAGAAAGCTGGTGTGTGAATATATGAGCGAGTGAGTGCAAATGAATAATTAACTTTTTAACGATTATAAGCCTCCAGAGAAAAGCTACACGTCTGAAGTATTATTAATGGATGATTTTATTGCTTTTAATTCAGTAGCTGTGGCCCACTCCTGAATTTGCTGAAGATCAGGTCCTAATCAAGGTGCCTGTGGGCCACAGTGCACAGCATCCAACCTTAACACCCCAGTCAGAGAATGCTGATTCCTCAGTTTCATTAAAGACAAGTTCTGCCCTACAGGCCCTTAATCAAAATCTAGCCATGGTCAAAACTTCATTCAGGATCCATTACAGTGTCTCAGGTAAGAGCAATTACCTCTAGGGGGGTGGAGAAAAACAAGGCAGGGGGTGGAAATGCTCTGGAGAATACAGAGCAATTGGAGGGCTGTTCTAGGGGAGCAGATTGCTCAAAGTAAATATACTGATTCATTACAGAGAGGAGGAGGATAGTAAGAATCCTACATCTTATCTCTGACACTACCCAGCTTCTCCCTCATCTGTTTCCTGCTTCAAACAACCAATTTATTGCCAAGTGTGGCAGAAACAGAGTGAATCATTGTCAGTCCTATCTACCTGTGATACACGTGTCTTTAAGTGCCAGACCTGATACGTGGTTGTCTTTATTTTTGGTTATTGTGATAAGAGTGAGTGTGTGTTTCTGTATTAGGTAAGAAGCATTTTGAGCTATGAATAGGGTCCAAATGATATGCAGAGAGGAAGTGGATGCTAGGAGCATGAAGACATAAATATGGAAATGTATGTACTGGATTAAAATTTGATGAATTTCAAACAAAATTCCACCTCCACCGTCAGTCTTCCTCCTGTAACGATGGCATGTGTGTGTGTGCGTGTGTCACTCTTGTGCAATTAGCTTCTGAAGTCATGCTTGACTGATAGTGAAGCTTAAATCCCAGGGCCCTGAGGAAAATTGCAGTGTACAGGCCGCCTGTGCCAGAGTTGTTAGGGTTTGTAATTGCAGGTTTATGAGTTCACAGGCCAGTAAATCTGCCCGTGTACAGCTAAACGCTCCAGCGAGCTAACCTTAGCATCATTCCCGCTCCCTCCCGCCAACCACGACAAGCCTCAAAGCTCTGGGTTTCTCTGATATTAAGACATGAGGGTGGGGCAGCATGACACATGCTAGACAGATCGCATGTGTGTGTGTGTCACAGGAGGTCTCACAAGACATGGGAACAAAAGGCATAACATCCAGTTTATCACCAATCTTTTTATTCTCTGAAGTGAGAAAAACATGAACAAAACCTGAAGATGTTGGTGCTCCCCCGTGGACAGCAGATAGCAGGTTTCATCTTTATAGGCCTACCAAGAAATTTGTCGGACAAATAGGCACAAGTGGTCTGAATAAAAGAGAAGATGAAGGCTAAGAAGGTTCGTCATTATCACATCAAACATTAGCTTCTCCTTTTCATGTCCCCCACCCCTTTCCAGAAAAAGTAGACACCTGCACAAAAACTCACACACATTACCTCACTCCACCTACCCGCACCCAGCCACCCACCCACACACAGATATCCGTGTACATACCAGTGTTGTAGTACTCGAGCCCAGGACTCAGACTCAAGTCCAACTTGAGTCCAGATTTTCAGGATTTGACTCGGACTTGAGCACTGAAGACTTGGACTCGAGCATTAATTGCATTCGGTTGCATTCCCAGGTGCTAATCTAAAGCGAGATTTTCTATTTTTTCCTTGGCTTTGAAGTGTTTCACTCTCTCTGCCTGAGCAGCCTGATCACCTGGGAAGAGAGCTCCTATCAGGCTCCCAGGCTGTCAGCCATGAGCGACAGAGGCCCGCAATTAATTTCACCTAATCACTGTCCCAGCTTGATTACCAGTGGGACTCGCTGACCTGAATGACATTTATGCAAAGTCTTTCATGAGTAAAAGCTGGCGTGTTATGTCAAAGATAAGCAATTTGCTTTTATTTTGTGCCAAGGGACAGCAAGAGACAGAAAGAAGGTGTCATGGTCAGAGAGACACAGACACAAGTGGATAAAAAATTAAGGGTTGAGACCATGTAAAAACTTCTAAATTGCTCTTGTCTTGGTGCAGCATTAATGAGGTGATGGTACTGTATAGCAGATGTCTACTACACTTTTTTCTAAATAAGGGTGACGCGCCCTCTTTATAGAGGACTTTTTGTAGAAATATGGACATGAGACATAAGCAATTAAAGTTAGTCATTACCTGGCAGCCTGCCCTGTGAAGGACCTCACCTTCAAGCTTCTTTTTAATAGGAGCCGGAGTCTAAAGCAAATCTTAAGAAAGGCAGAGCATGAATAGGGAGCAATAGGAGATAAAGTAATATTCTGGCTCATTAGACAATAAGACTGGCTGTTGAGAATGTGTTTCTGACCATATTAAATGTCCATCAAAGGTGTTTGCTCAGGCTAATAATGGAATTTGTGTAATTTTTAAAAACATCACATGCAGTTGTTTTTAATTAAAGCCTTAGAATAACACTAAAAACATGAGGTCAAGGGAATGGGCATTGAATATTAGATTCAATGTCTGAGATATGTCCACACTGATGCATATTTTAATTTACAATAAAAATACTATGTGTAAAAACACTACATCAAATAAGACAGCAACTTGATATGTATATGCTGTGTGTTTGCTGAATGGTGCACATTAATGTATTTAATTTATTTGGGTCAAAGGTTAATAAGCCATACTGGAGATATATAACATCACTCTTATGCAGAGGCCAATAAGCCATACCGGTGATATATAACATCCCTCTTATGCAGAGGCCTTCGATGAAATATGAGAATTCAGCATGTAATTTACTGTCAGAACATTTCCGTTCCCTCATCTCTCAACCCGTTGGCAACAGTGACCTCTATCTCCTGGGCACACTCCACAATAACTAGCTCCCACTAGGTGTATCTATTTGTTGTCAGCTGTTGCTTCACACTAGAGAGTGATTGTTGTGGCAGATGGATGTGCTGGGGGGGGTGGCTGAGGACGTCAAGCATTGATTTCTGCAATAAGTCCACTCTGATGATGGCACCTGTGTAACAGAGATATCTTAATAAACTGAACATCATCCACTGAGATATGAGATACAGCTCATGTGCTGCACCACTCTCTGTGCTGCACGGAGGGAGAGTGGCAGTGACACACATACTGTATCCCTGTGTGTGTGTGAGCATGCGTGTAATATGTTCACATGCACACTAACTGCATTACGACATTAATTTGAAGAATATTTGTTACTATTACTACTATAAACAGCTGGAAAGTCTCCTCCTACATGATTTGATTAAACAGTTTTTATAGGTTCAGCTAGAAAATTTCAAAGGTTACTTTTTTGTTCATTGCTAAACTCAGGCCAGTTTCTAACTTAGAGGAATAATTTGTGCTAAATTAACTATTGTGACTGCTGACTTTAGAAATATACTTAACATACAAACTTAGGAGTTTTGATTTTCTCATCTTACTATTGGCAAGAAGTGAATAAATTTGCCAAAATGTCAAATTATGTCTTTAGTTTGACCAAGACACTTGTAATAGTAATGATGTATGTCAGTTTTATTAACAGAATATCCTGTGTTTTATTGCTTGTAATGCTGAGAGTACTACATTAGATAGTATATGTTATGTAACTCACATCTATGTGTATTAATCCAAATTATATATGTATTTTTACATATGTATTCTTTTTTCCATAAGGCACTTTCTTCTACAGGCAAATCTTTGATTATTCATATGTATATGTATTCAATAGAAAACCTTATGTCTAGATTTGTGTTGAAACTATGTGTGTACTATATACTGTATTTTTTGATAATGTTTTGGTTTGAATGTTTGTGTTTGGGACCAATATAAATGAGAAATGTTAATTTTCATCCCATTTTGATGTCTGTTAAATGTGCTTATGAATAGCATGACTGTACCTGCTTCTCAGACAAGGCCTGTTGCAGGAGAGAGGATGTTGTACCTGGGCTGCTATTGCGGGATATGACGACGAGTTGCAGGGCACTGACTGCATCCAGCTGCGCTTTTATCCCAACAGCGACAGCTCTTAGAGGGTGAAGCCTATACAAAATAGAACAGTAGTTACATAGAGTAACCCAAGCTTCTATGAGTATAGGCGTAGCCCTCTAAGCTTACAGCCCCACTGTGTCTACCTCTGCTGGCTGAATAAAAAGTGCTGGCATAGGGAGCCAAACTCAGATCACATAGGCTTTTATGTGGCCACAGTGGACCTGAGTGGAGACAGCTCAGTGCAGGGCACAGGGCACAAAAGAAATCTCTTCGGGACTGCGCACACATGAGGGATAAACCCAATAGCAACAGCTCTTAGAGGCCTATGCCTATACTCATAGAAGCTTGGGTTACTGTAGGTAAACCACCAATTTTCAGTACTCATGACTTGACTTTGACTTGAGTACTGATGACTCAGACTCGAGCACTGACTGCATTCAGACTCCGACATTGGAGACAAGGCCTCAAACTTTTTTTTTTTTTTGCAATAGGCTATAATAATTTGGCATAAGATATTATCTACCAGTATACCGCTTAATCCTGAATAGCACCTCAGGTGGGTGGAGCTAATCTCATCTAGCATTAGGTGAGGTACACCCTGGACAGGTCACCAGTCTATCACAGAGCTGACACGTAGACAAACAATCACTCTTAAGGGCACCAATCAGCCTACACTGCATGTCTTTGGACTATGGGAGGAAGCTGGAGTACCTGGAGAAAACCCACACAGGCACAGGGAGAACATGCAAACTCCACAGAGAAAGGCCCCAGGGCTGGAACCTAACCACCGCACTGCAATACCAGCTATTAAAACCTGTTCACCCACACCATGCTGTATCCAGCACACTTCCATTGAAGTGTACACTCCACCTTTCTAAAAATGATTTTTATGTATCAAATTGCAGAATAATATGATGATGATGCAATACATAGATATACAAAAAATCTGGTATACAAAATGGTGAGAGCTGTCAATTGTGTTTAATATAGACCTTGATGACTGACTTGACTCAGATTATCTCAAGGTTTAGTCACACAACTACAACACTGCCTACACAAATTGTGCTGAACAGATGTATGCAGTGGACACACACAAAGCACTAAATCAAATGAACACTGTTAGTAAACCAAGGAAAATAAGCCACAACATGACCACAAATTGCTGCCTTAGATTTTGTGTTACTTATTCATCTACTTTATATTTCATTTGTATCGTGTGGCATTCATGTGGACGGCAAAGTAAGAATTTCATTGTACAGGGAAACACGCTTCCTGAATGTGCATATGATGAATAAACACTGACTTTGACAATGCTTATTTAACACACATCTCAAACACACTAGCCCACATAAAACTCCTTAAATAATAATAATAAACTTTATTTCTAAAGCACTTTACAGCTCACCTAAGCACAAAGTGCTGTACAATACCGAATAGCAACATAGAACATCATAGCAGTCTATAAACAAATAACACACCATTATCTCTGCAGAGAATTCAAAGCATTAAACGCCAAATAAAAAGGCCTGCCTAAAAACATGGGTTTTTAAAACTGACTTAAAAATCGATAACTCAGTTATATTCCGAAGCTCCTGCGGCAACGAATTCCACAGTCTAGCACCATGGACAGCGAAGGATCAGTCACCCCACTTCTTGTACCGTGACTGTGGGACCACCAGTGCCAGGTGCTCTGTGGATCGCAGCGCTCTGCGCGAGGTATACACAGTCAGCAACTCTGATAAATACTGCGGAGCAAGTCTGTAAATTGCCTTAAAGACAAACAACAAAACTTTAATTTGCACTCTCCACTGCACTGGAAGCCAGTGCAACGAGTGGAGAACCGGAGTGGATGGGGGCATATTTGCACGTGTTGGACAGCAGCTGGGCTGCAGCATTTTGAACTAATTGCAACTTTTGGAGAGAGGACTGCAACAGGCTGGCATAGAGAGCGTTACAATAGTCCAGACGCACCATGATAAAAGCATGGATAGCTTTTTCCAGATTTGCACATGATAAAAACGGCTTAACCTTCACTAACAGCCTTAAATGAAAGAAACTAGATTTGACTACGGCTCTGATCTGTTTTTCAAAGTTGAAGCCACTATCAAATATAACTCCCAGGTTTGTTAGCGAATCTTTAAGTGAAGGGGCTGACACACCTAACTTAGGGACACCTGCGTGTGGTCCAGCACTGATCAGCATATACTCAGTTTTACTGTCATTTAGATGCAGGAAATTCTGCACTAACCATTTCTTGATGTCTCGGATGCAGTCATCTAAAGAGGCAAGTGGATTTTGATTATCCTGTGTTAACAGTATATAAATCTGTATATCATCGGCATAAAAATGAAAGTGAACATTATGATTTGCTATAATAGGTGCTAGAGGCAGCATGTATAGAGAGAATAACAATGGAGCCAGGGTCGAACCTTGTGGGACACCTGAAGAGAGAGGAGCTGTGTCAGAGGCAAAGCCATCAACGACAACGGAAAAAGTTCTATTGGTCAAAAAAGAGCTAAACCATCTTAAAACTGACCCTCTCAGGCCGACAAGATGTTTGAGTTTGGAGAGTAGGATTGCATGGTCAACAGTGTCAAAAGCTGCAAACAAGTCTAAGAGGACCAGCATTACAGACCGTTTTGCATCGAAGACCGTGGTAATATCATTGTGGACCCTCACCAGAGCAGACTCCGTGCTGTGGCGGGCTTTAAAGCCAGATTGAAATTTGTCGGCCACACCAGGACAGTCTATGTGGGACTGAAGCTGAGTGAGGATGAGCTTTTCCATTACCTTAGATGCAAAGGGCAACAAAGAAATAGGA